>NC_133756.1:27410743-27713774 GCF_036562045.2 Rhinolophus sinicus | reverse complement strand
ACCCCCATCAACTAGTAAAATGGGTCATCAATAAATATTCATTGAAAAAGTTTTTAAAAAAAAATATTTGTTACTTGCTCAAATGATATTTTAAGGGTCAAATCCAAGAGTAGAATGGATCACATTTTAACAGCTAAGACATTCCATATAGCACAGTGATTAGAAGTGCGAGCTTGGAATCAGATGGCGTGGGTTTCAATCATGCCTCTACACCCACTAACTGTGTGACTTTGGGCGAGGCAGGCCATCTTTGTTACTAGCTTCATCGTCTCATTTGACAGAAAGAACAAAATAATAGCATGTATAAAGTTGCTCTGAGAATCAGCATTGCTTCCAGAACACTGACAATGGTGAGAAGAAATTGGCATTTTTTATTATTCACTGGAACAAACTATGTTTTGCTTTAGGAGGGCATAGACCAGAAACTCTTTGCAAGACTGGTTAAACCAATTCTGCTATTAAAAGAGAAGGGGTGAGAAGAGAGAGAAAGAAAGTTCAAAAATCTTCATTTTGACTTGACTCTGCAACTCAGATGAGGAATTTAAGCCAATGCAACATATGGCCCAGATGAACAATTTAAGCCAGTTCAACATCTGGCAAAGAATCCAGTATCTGGAACCAAAGAATGATGCTAAACCTAGGCACACAGTTTATGCTTGGCCAACACCTGCAAACATGATGGGAGCACAAAGGATGCTGATTCCTTCATGTCTAGGAGTGGATCAGGGAGTGCTCCAACCACACTCTTCTGCTTCATGGAGAACTGAGCCAGGTATACTTACAATATAGGGGCAACTGCCTCTGTAATACAAAGACACTGTATTTCTCAGTTGTAATATCATTCCCTCGTGGAGGACACGCCATTCATTCATTCATTCATTCATTCATTCATTCACTCATCCGCTAAATATGCACCAAGGAAGGCTCCTCCATGCGCAAAGCACCATGCTGGATGCTGGGATATATGGGTGAAACGGCGAGTGCTTTCTCTCAGAGTTTACAAACTGGTAAGTGAGACAAAATTGTACAGCTTGATAATGTGTACAGTAATGGAGGCAATCCAAGAGCAAAGAGGAAGACGTGCATAAGTCAGCTTGGGGCAGTGAGGGAGGGCTCTCAGAGGAGATGCCACCTGATGCAAGATTTGACAGACTATTAGAAGTTTGTCTGATCGATAAAAACAACTGAGAGGAGAGGGGCCTCAGAAATCAGGTTGTTATTGCCGTTCAGGACAGCTGGGGTGCTAGAGCCAAGAACAGACCTTGGAACAAAGTTAACACTATTTTTATAAGCTAGAAAAATAGCAGCAGCAGGAGCCCGGGCCAGAAGCACCCCCACAAAGAGCAAACAAAGCTACTCCTATCTTCTGGCTGTCTGCTGGAGAGCTTACTAACCAGCACCCTAAGAACAAAATGTTCTTTTATCTTCGGTTTTTATGCCCACAAAGTCCTTCCGCTTCTTTTCCCAGAATCAGAAAAGGCATGAGTTGAACTTTACTCGCTTCTTTTGTCTTGGCCCCCCAGTCCCATGCTTCCTTTGAGAATGAGAGTCCAGGAGGATTTCTCCAAAGCAGTGTACTGACCCCTCTTACTAGTCAGAATGTGGGGTCCAAGGGAGGTCATGCCCAGTCAGTGCTTGAAGGGACCGTGACTGTCAGGGCTTGTTTGTGTGAGGCCTGGATAGTATCCAATTTTGATCTCCAAAGCTGGATTCTTACTTGACATTCAGTGATGTCTTAGCATGGAGTTCATCTAACCATTTTTTGAGGTTGTGTCAGACCTCAAGCTATATCAGTAACTTAAAGTAGTGAATCCTGTGTTCTGTTAGAGAAGCAGGAAAAGAAAACTATGATCAGATTCATGGGAAGGCAGATGGAATCCAGAAGGCTAAGGTTCTCCAACGCCTAGCCAAAGGAAAGAGCATTTTCCTGTATACTTCTCACCAGGGTAGTAACTCAGAGAACTTCAGGCACCTACCTACATCACAAAATCTGTGTCTATCCTTAAAAATCAAAATCTTCACATTCAAATCAAAAGCGTACACTGCTCACATTGAAAAGGGAGAGACACACCCTTGCCTGTAGTCACTATTATCTACCGTTCAACCACCCCACGTGTATTATTGGCTGCTCTCTATTTCTCAAGCACTGTATTAGATCTTAAACACATAAAAATGAACAAGACAGACATGTTCACAGATCAGTGAGAACTACCCTACTCTGAAAGTCCATGGACTATGTAGAAGAAAAAGATATTGTTTAATAATCTGCCACATAAGGAAACAGATTAACTCTCACTCTACAGGTTAAAGCCATTTCACCTTAGTCTTGCCGTCATGTGATTTTATTCGTGTAATACATTTATTACGCACCTACAGGAACCAGACACAGGGCTCAGCACAGGTGATACAAGATGGATAATATAATTCCCTGCCCTCAAGGAGCTCCTATTCTAGTGGAAAAGACAAGTGGATAAATCAGTGATTATAATACAATGTGATCACTTCTTCAATAGTGGTAGGCAAAAGTACTGAAAGGAGGACAACTTAGAGAATGTCTAAATGAATCTGAGTGTTCCAAGGAAGGCTATGCAGAGGAGAAAGCATCTGATATGAGTCTTCAAGCCAGAGTCGGAGTTAGCCATGGAGGAAGCAGAGGACCAGTCATTCTGGGAAGAGCATAAACATGCAAAGACAAAGAGTTGGAATTCACGGCCAGAGTTCTGGGAGTACAATTCTATGCAAGTATTTGAAAGATAATTCTTGGCTGTTCTATGAAGTGTGGACGAGAATATCTTTCAAAGTTTTTCTGACTATGATCCATGGTGAGAAATTCATTTTCATCATGGCCCAGTTTATACATGCACATACACATAAAATGGAAACAGAGCACAAAACAAAGCTTGCTTTGTAAGATGTACTCTGATGTTTTAAATTCACTATCCCCTAGCACCATGAATGAGACATAGTAAGTATTTAACAGATCTTTGAAATAATGAATACAAGAATGCTATGTTTCACAGTTATTTAGGATATGAAATCAAGACTACACTCAAGTAAGTGGATATAAGATACAAGACAACTATATTATGGAAATACATCAATTAGACTTGTAAGAGTTTTGGAATTCCTTTAGAAAGAACGGTGCAGGTAAACACACCATAGTCATATATACTAATTGGAAGTGAACCTATCTTTTTCAAATTTTCAGGAAACCAAAGAACCATCCAGATATTGATTCAGATCATTTTTTTCTATTATTCTGCATGGAGAAATTAATAAAGTTATAAATAAATTCCATATTTGATAAAGTTCTATAATTCTGTCCAAATGCCTAACTGCAAAAAGATGTCATTGCTGTATTTTGAGTCACCAACCCTTGATCTTTGCTTTAAAACCAGGAAAGGAGTGTCTTAGGTGAACACAGCGCTGGCCATGGACACAGAGGAGGAGATTACCTAGTCCTCCCGCATGGGCATCAATAAGCGAGGCTGCCACAGCGATTCCAGCAGGAAGGCCAAGGTCTCTTGCGGCCTCTGGTGTGAGCCCATTTCCAAGAGAAGCTCCAGGAGGCAGCACTTGGTTTCCTGGGTAGACATGAGAAAAAACAAACACGCGTCAGTTTGAAAAACACAAAAGCGGACCTAGGATTTTCTTAAGAGAACCCGTCTGCTCCCTCCCCTTTCCTCTGCATTTCCTCAACTTCACAAAGATAGAAACCATGCAGCCACAAAGGGTCCCTTTGCTCATTCGGTAATAGTGTATGTTCTTAGTTCTTATGGATCACACTCTGGGGTGCTTTACAAAGCCAAGAGCTCTAAGGCACCTTTCAAACTGGAGAAACATTCCATTAATAGGAAATTTCAAAAGACATAAACACAGTGGCTACTTGAAGACAAGATTAAAATGGTCAAACTGTTAAATGGGCCTTCTCACACAGCAGCTCTACCAGCATACCCCACCCCCACATACACACATTCTCACATCCATACATACTGCCTAATGAACATATATTTCTAAGGAAGGTGAGAAAATTTACTCATGTAGTTGCTTCTAATCAGAGGATAACGGAGAGAATAATTTTGTTCCAAAAAAAATTTCTTAAAAGTTTTCCACAGTTGGAAAAGAAAGCCCAGTCTAAACTTTGCAAACTTTACAAGGTTGCTACTTGCACAACCATAGAATACAATTTGAATGGTGTTCTTTGGAGTTGTGTAATGCAGCGACCCTGATATTTCAAGTGACCTTGAATTCCTGTAGTCAGAAAGGCCTTCAGTTAAGAATTTATTGATTGTCTTGCTTTGTGTGGGTGCTGTGGAGCTGTAAATGGCGGTCCTTGCCCTCAACCTACTTAAGGAGAAGAGTTCAGGACACAGAGAATGGTGTAAGTCAGAACCAAATGAAATAAGCCATCTGCTCTCAGGTGTTTAGAGAGGCTGAGTACTCCCCCTCCCCATTGGCAAGGAATTTATAATACGTGTTTCTGCAGTGCAAGGAAAGGTGGGGTAGACTCATATACATGCTAAGATTCCTCTGAGCTCCAACATTCTAGGCTTCTGAATGTGTGGTCGGCAATTTGCTGCATACTAAGACACCTACCACTTGTTCATTGTTCCCTGGAGCTCCAGGGATGGGCAGAGGTGCTTCAGAACTCCTAGGGGTGGAGGTCAGGGTGAGGGTCAGAGTGAGCAGGAGGGTGAATGACTCACCACACTTTCCTAACTGGAAACAAAGCACCTCCACAACACCATTTTTATCCATTATAGGTAATAAGCATCTTTCTATAATTGAATTTGAAAATAAAGTTTAGATAAGAAAAAGAAGAGGAAGACGAGTGAAACCGCTGCAATGGCTTGTAGAGTTTCATTGTCCAATAATAGTAGCCACTCGGCACATGTGGATTGAGCATTTGAAATCTTAAGAAGTTGGAATAACTGCAGGGCTAAATTTTTCACTCAATTTTAATTCATTCCATTTTAAATTTAAAAACAGATATACAATTCAGGCCCCGAAAAAGATTCAAGTATGTTTGGAACAACTTGGGTGTGCAAATCTACTTTTCAATGTTAATTTAAGAAATCTAAATCAATTGTTTAGAAATTCAGTGTCTGAACTGAGATGTAATCAGTGGAAAATACACACCAAATGTCAAAGATTTAATCCACAAAAATGAATATATCTCATTAATAATGTTTATATAAATTACATGTTGAAATATGTGGATATATTCAATAATATATATTAAAATTAATTTCATCTATTTCTTTTTACTACAATGTGGCTATTGGAAAAATTTTAATTACATATGTTGCTCATATTATAGTTTTATTGGACAGTGCTGGTCTAGAGGTTCATGTGACGTGCTCCAATATTCGGGTGGAGAGCAAGGAGAACCTCTAGTCTGCTGTGCATGCCCAGGCCAGCAGAAGACTGTCAGAGAGCAGTGGACAGTTGGGCTCTGGCCACTGTCTTAGTTACATCACTATGTCTAGTTTCTAGCCCATAATAGGCAGCACTTACGTTTAGTGAGCACTTCTGTCCCAGGGGACTGCGCTGAGGACATATCATGCGTTTTCTCACTTCACTGTCACAAGGACCCCATGTGAAAGATATTATTATTGTCCCCATGGCAAGGATGGATGGGGAGAGGCACATTTATCAGGGGAAAGTAAATTCCCCACAGTGACAGAGCTTACGTGTCAGAGCACAGGCCATGGATTCCACTCTAATATCAAACCTGTGCCCTTATTCATTACATTATATTTTGGTGCAGCTACTAAAAAAAAAAATTAAGTGAATGAGGGAATGAAGAGAAGCATTTTTGGAACAAACATTATGG
Source organism: Rhinolophus sinicus (assembly GCF_036562045.2). Taxonomy (NCBI): domain Eukaryota; kingdom Metazoa; phylum Chordata; class Mammalia; order Chiroptera; family Rhinolophidae; genus Rhinolophus; species Rhinolophus sinicus. The sequence continues at coordinate 27,707,938 of NC_133756.1, read as the reverse complement.
ATGTTTAAACAGTAGCAGTTTGAAAATCATGCCCACTGCACAGACTTGTTTTACTGTGCTTCGCTTTCTTGCGCCTCACAGATGTGTCTTTTTCTACAAACTGAAGCAAGGCCCTCCACCAGCAAAGTGATTATGACCCGCCTTCTTATGAGACTTGCTTTACTGCGCTGGTCTGGAACGGAACCAACAGCATCTCTGACGTATGCATGTACATTCAATGTTCTTGTTTTTAAAGGGCTACTTTTCATAGGAAGGTCAAAATGGGAATTTTATTCCACCTTCATCCCAATCTTCACAAATGTAGAAGGTGTAATTGTCATTCAAGGTTCCAGACAGAAGGAGGATGAACAGGGTAGAGTACCCTTCCCAGTCTTCTGAACCGTCCTTTAGAAAGAAGCGTGGCTGGTGAGGCACAGACAGAACCCTGGTCTTACGGTCAGGGGTTCTGGATTCCAATCGCGTGCTAGAAGACCACAGGTGGATTTCTCAGCAGGCTTCGCAATGGAGCAAAGGCCCTAAAGACAGGAGACTGGCCAAAGGGCTGAGTGAACTGAAACATCAGCTGAGGTGGGAACTGGCAGGGGGTGGAGGAGGCAGGTAAGGTTGGAGAAGCCAGTGAGGAGAGTGCATGCGCTATAAGCCAGAGGAAGGTGTTTGAATTTAATCAGGAAGACCCCTGGGGTCTCCAAAGGAGCATTAGGCTAGGGAGGAAGGTGACTAGATTTGGGTATTTTTCAATATCTCTCTGGCAGCATGGTAGCCAAGGACAGAATGGGGTAAAAGAAAACAACTGTGAAGCTATTTCAGCAACCAAAGAAAAAAGAGGAGGGCCTTCCTGAAGGTATTGGCAAGTGAGATGCAGAAACAGAGGCCGACAGGAGAGATTATGTGGAGTAATAAATGGCAGGTCATGATGGTGGCCTGGATATGGGGAGTATGGTAGATTGGTACATGTCACCATCAGGATCCCCATTAAGGATGGACATGCTGCCCACGTGGGCAGGTGAGGTTGGCAGACAGCCTCCGGCTGCCTGCTCCTTCAGGCCACCTGACAAGGTGATGTGTTTTCCAGGGCAGCCATACCCAGTGACTTAGCAAAACATGAGCCAAAGGGCTCCAATGGGCAGAGCTCACTCCAGAGCACTCTGTTGGGTGGGCCAAGGGTGGTGGGATTGCATCACGATTCCACGTCTCCCTCTGTCGATCATACTCCCGCCCCCTTTCTTTCACAGGTGGAAACCCTTAGAAAACATCTTTTACCCCCAAATCTGTCTCAGCCTCTGCCTCCAGAGAATCCAACCTAGGGCAGTGAGCCAGGCCTTCTCCTCAGCCCAGTGGTCTAGGAATGAAAATAAATATTCACAAAGATCAACATTCCTGCTTTGAGCCGGAACCACAGCCTTCAGGAATAGTCTATCTGGACCCTAAGCAGGAAGAAGCTCTGTTTATCTAGAGACCAAAAGGAAACAGCTTGGCATAACAGAGGATGACAGAAATAGGTGGCCCTCTCAGAGAAATCACTTCATCAGGTCACACAAGTGCATCTGCTAGAGGTGCATTGAGGGGACTAGAGGAGCTGTCAGAAGCAAGCTTTAGCGCATCTTGACAACTTTTCCCAAAGTACAATCCTCCTTTCACCATAAAATTAAATTATTCACGGCATTGGTTTTCCCAGAGGTAATCAGGGCTTTACAGCCTCTGCATTTGCAAACTCTTCCCATCTTCATTCAACCATTCACACATGCATTTTAACACACATTTCAGTCACAAAGGTAATAATGATGATCGCCATCGATTTTCACCTACCCTGTGCCAAGATCTAGGTGTGGACGCCTCTGACCGCAGAAGACTCACACTGTTCTGTGTAAACCAAGGTTCTCAGGACCAGTTTAAAATGCTTTAAAGGTGGAATGTATGTGGTGTTTCCGGAACACTAAGGAGGCATGGCGAGGTTGGCTCAGGGGAGTGGAGGAAATCAAGATGAAAGTGACATCTGAGCCTGGTCTGGAAAGACAGATGGCAGATTGCTGGTTTCAGAGTTATCAGACTCAGGGGAAATGGATGCCATTAGAGCAAAAAGCAGGTTCACTGCTGGGAGCCCCACGGGACAGAGTGCTTGAGGCATTCAGTAGGCTCGCAGAAAGGACACAGGGAGGAGCAGAGCAGTGGGGCCCACTGGACAGAGAGCAGGGGACCTCAGACAGGACAACTGAGGCAACGGGGCCCTGCCAGCTGACAGTTTGTTTTGTAAGAAGATAAACCTGCAGTGTAGAGAAAGGCTCAAAGGGGAAATAGTTTATCTTTAAAACAATCAAGCTAACTGAAAAACGCAGGCTGCAAAACATTATGTAGAGTACGACTTCATTTTAAGAACAACAAAGAAGGTAGATGGTCTATTTGTAAAAATGCATTCCTGGTGGGGGTGGGGGGGGGATACAGAGAAAGGCTTTCTCTGGATGGAGAAATTATGAGTGATTTTTTTTTCTTTTCATTAATCTACAGTTTCTAATTGTCCTCCACTGAACGTACATTTCTTGTGTAACTTTTTAAAAGGTATTTTCCCCCTTAAATATGGTCAGCGTAAATAAATTAGACACATGTATTCAGCAGAATACTACACAGCCATTAAAATGCATGAGGGAGAATTAAGCTATGGATGTGGAAGGATGTCCAAGATAAATTAAGTGAAAATAACAAGATGCAGAATAGTATTCAGAGTGTAACCCCAACTGTGAATACAAGAATGGAAGCACATATTATACTTCCAGAAAAGTCCTAGAAAAATACGCGGAATATCATTACGCAGGGCAATTCTCCTCTACCATTTGTGCTTCTGTTCTATACCATGACCTTGTATTTCTTTTGTGATCAAAACAAACTCGTTTAAGTTAACAGCAAAATTATATTGCGGAGAATACTTTGCATCTTTCCTAAACCCTGCTCCTCAGCCTGAAGGCAGGAGAGACTCCCATGGACAATTCACTGATTTTCTTACTCTGGCATCTGGCTGGCTTCTGTCCCTGTGAACACACCCTCACCTTGGGGTGTAAAAAAAAAAGTAATTGCGTTGAAGGATCTTCGGCTCATGTCCACTGAATTCCCACTCAGATGGGCAGACTCCGTGTGAACGGTCCCAAGCTGGAGCCTACAATTATCTGGTGGTTGTACCCCCTCTTCACAGGCGGGGGCTACTATTACACCAAATCTTCCCCTACCAGTTTTTCAATTATCTATGACTAATGAGCACTTTGGGAACAGTTTCAGACACACACATAATCCTCTTTCCTGACGTCAGCAGCAGAAATTAATGACAGTGTGGATTGCTGGAAGACAGAAAATGCATTATAATGGTCAACAGAACTGTTATCCTCTCCAGGAAGGGGGAAATGGGGGTTGGGGTGCTGTATTAACTGGAAGGTTCAGTACTCCTTTGTATTCCTACAAACATGAGATGAAACCCAGGGGGAGAGCTGGCTCAAAGCCCATGGAAATGTCAGAAAGGTTTGGGCGAGGGTTTGGGCATGCGACCCTGGTTCCACCATGCTCAGCTCTGGAGCACAGGTCCTTGCTTTCTGTTTGCCAAGGTCAACAGGCCAATCAGATTGGCCAGGACAGTGAGAAGTGACACCCTGCCCTGCCAGCATAGAGCAACTCTCAAACAATAGGCTGGAGTTTGTTTAAAAACATGTGGTGGTTTGCATGAGTTTGTTGTTTCACGCAGGCATCCCATGTGCTGGGGCGGTTTCAAAGATGGTTAAGAACTGGTCCAATTACGGTGACGCTCCAAAGTGACGTGATGCATGAACCCTCACTAAACAAAACATAATACCGTCATGTGCCTATGGCTGCCAGTAGACTGGCTATTGGTACTTTTAAAAAGAACTGACAGAATTAGGGGCTTGACCCATACACAGCACCTAAATTCCTCTACAGAGATCTCAGATCACTTAGGCAGGCTATCTCAGAGAATTTTCTAGACCAGGAACCGCAACTGATACAAGACTGATTGAAAAACATTCCAGTAATTCTTGTTCCTGGATGGGAGTTACACTTGTCCAGAACTACTCACTCACAAAAACTCAAAACCTGACATGTTCTGCCACCTGTTGAAAGACATGTTCTGAAATGTTAAGTTGTTCAATTCCCTTCATTTGCCTCCTAAAAATCATCTCCTTTTAACTAAGTTCTATTTAAAATTAGTGATTACATGTAAAACTCACTAATGATGTCCTCATCATTCATTCCTTCCTACAGAAATGCTTACCAAGTACCTACTATGGGTCAGGCACTGTTGTAATGCTGAAAATGCATTAAAAAACAAGATAGGTTCCTGCCCTCACAGGGCTTACTTTCAGTAGACACTATTTCCATTTAATACCTCTTCTGAATTATATATTGTAACTATTATAGCTGTAAGCTCTTCTGCGATTTGGACTGTCTTTCATATATTTTATATCCCTGACCTTGTTTTCTGACCTACAGCAGGTTTTAATAAACAAACACTACATATATTTTACATCAAATTTTGAACGACCCTTATGCTGTGTTTTGTTTTTCTCCATTTGTCTTTTTCCCTCTCTCCTACTAGATGAGAATAGCTCAAAGACAATTTTATTTATCGCTGTATTCACTTCCTCTCCCCACCAGCACACAGCAGTGTCGAGAACATACACGTAAATTCTCAGTAATGTTCACTCAACTGAATTTATAGATTTCTTTTAAAAAGAGAAGACTGTAAGACACGGATCAATCAACTTAGACAAAAAGATTACACACACACACACACACACACACACACACACGACAATGAGTATCAGTTGGGACAGTAAAAGGACTGGATTAAGTGTGACTCTTGGGTGCTACTGAGAGAAGGAACATGTTTCCTACTCTAACCCCACCAGTAATGCACTCGTATCTCTCTAACTCCGGGACAATAAACGTGTATTAAGGCCTGTGCAAGTGCCTAGAAAGTGACTGACCAGGAGGCCAAAGCCCGTCACTAGGTACAGCACTGCGATGGTGGCAAGACGTTGAAGATACCATCATCTAGCGAAATAACGGCTCTCAGATCCTCCTTGCTTGGTCAAGTCTGATTCAAGAAGTGGATAGCGGTTAACTTCTAGGGGAAAAGCCCCAGGTCGTATAGCTAAGTAGGTCCGAGGAAGGCAGAGTGGACACCAGGCCAAGGAGTTGGGACTTGTCCTGACAAACAACCAGTAACTACTATAGGTCAGTGAGCCTAGGAGTGGCACACACACCTTGTATTTTAGGAAGATAAATATAATAATAGTAATAGTGCGATTTATCAAAACCTACACACTTTTTGGCACAGCCGAATGGCTCAGTTGGGTAGAGCACAAACTCTGAGCAACAAGGTTGCTGGTTCAATTCCCGCAAGGAATGGTGGGCTGTACCCCCTGCAACTAAAGACTGAAAATGGCGACTACACTTGGAGCTGAGCTGCGCCCTCCACAACTAGACTGAAGGACAACGAGTTGGAGCTGATGGGCCCTGGAGAAACACACTGTTCCCCAATTTTCCCCAATAAAAAAATTAAAAAAAAAAAGAGTTCATCTTAAAGAGAAAAAAAGAAAACCTATGCACTTTCAATCACTGTTCTTGTTTTTCAGTTGCTATCAGATTCAATGCCTGCAACAAACCTAGGAGGCTAGGATTATAATCACTGTTATAGTTGTAGAAACAAAAGCATGAAAAGGTTACATAATTTGTTCAAAGGCACCTGTCTGCTGAGGGAGGGGCATCTTCAGGGTTTCCATCCAGGATCCTCAGATTCCAAAGTCTGGGATCTTCCTACTATACCATGTATATTACAGGGGGTAGTTATCAGAGCCAGAGAGAATTATCACAAGTGGGTGTTGACTGTGTCGGGTAGAGAAAGGAGGCAGCTTCATTTGCAGGAGGCTGCCATGGAGGGTCATGTCTAGGAACACGAAATCCCAGCATGCTGAATCTTCCAGCTCCTTCCCTTCCTCTTCTAGACAGGTTCCAAAAACAGAAATTCTGGACTTCCAATGGCCCTTCGAGACCATTAACTTCAGTGTCTTCCTTTTACAGTAGAGAAAACTGAACCTCGGGGTCACTCCGCTGTGGTAGAATCTGGATTAAACCCCAACGCTGCTGACACGGCAGGCTTCCTCACTTCACACCCCCTGCTGTGGCACTGCCCTCTTCCACCCACCGCAGGCTGGAGCAGGAAGCTCACCTAAGCCAGGGCTATAAGTCACAGGGAGAACAGGAGAGCTGGCAAAAATCCAATGGATTCCAGTGGTGTAGGTGGCCGACTGTGAACTATTCAGAGCACAAAGTACAGTCTTTTTAGCTTGAAATCATCCACCTTGACACCCACAGTGACCTAATTCTCTAGATAATTGCTGATGCCCTAGTTTGTTCTCACCTAGCCTAAGGCCACCTCCAAAGAGCCTTTCCTGGGTAGATCATAATTAATCACTCTTTCCTCTAGGATCTCACAGCATGTTTCTTGGAATTACGTCATTCTGTTCTACATAATGGTTTTTTGCCCTGTGCCTCTTCTCTATTTTAGATTATAACCGCCTTGAGGGCAGAGCTCTTTTGGTAGATGTATACACAGGAGGCAGGAGGTTTGGCACGGTACCTCACAGTTGAGGTTAGGAGGTGGGCAGGCTTGGATGGGGATCCTGGCTTTACCAATCACAGGGTTTGTTTCCTTGGGCAAGTGATTTAATTTTCCTGCTATACTGGGGGTGCCAAAAAAAGTACACACATGACTTGTCTTCATCTTTGGTTACCGGTATATACTGAGTATTAAAATTTTAATACAGTTTTTTTTCCTTTCTCAAAATGTGTATATATTTTTTTGGCATCCTCTGTAGTTTCCTCACCTGTATATATTTTTTTCTCCCAAAGTGGTTATAAGACTCAAGCAAGATAATACATAGAAAGAACTTCGGGATGTTGTCTGCCACATGGCGAATGCTCAATAAATATATTATTGTTATTACGATTTCATATTCTGGATGCATCTGTATTGCCTGGCACACAGCAGCTACTCAGTTCATTTCGGCCCGAGGAGAGGTCCTTGATGTCACGACATGTTGAGATATATGCTTTGGGAGTCATGACAGCAAACCACAGCAACTGTGAAAGCCGTTAAAATATTCATCATGATGGAATTCAGTTTTCTAGCATGAAAAGTATCTCCTGTGGTCAGGTCTCCATGGCATGTCTCCAGAGTGAAATGCTTTAAAAGTGCAGAAGGTGTTCTTTTCGGAGTTATTTTAAGGACCAAATGCTTGTTTCAAAAGGAAAAAAATATTATTTGAAAAGCAAAACCCTTGACTGTTAAGATAACCCATGCTTTCAAGACTTAGACAAAGAGTTCTGCCATGGAGAGTTACCCCACTGTTAAGGAAGGCAAATTTAGGAAATACATGAAAATATTTTAGCTGTCGTTGTGCTGAAGACATTACCAGGCTTAAAGCAGTGGTCTTCAGAGTTATTTATTTTTTTTTTTCCACAATCCAGTAAGAAAAACATAAAATAAAATCACATAAAGAAAACTGGAAACCAACACAGGCTTCTCATTAAAAATAAACCCTAGAATCGAGATTATTTGACAGAGTGTTTTATCACTAAAAAGATAGAAAGGAGATGATCTCAAAATAATGGACGTTCTTTCAAATGAAATACTTTTCCTTTTGTGACCTTATTTTCTCATGTCATCACACACCAACGCACACTTTGTCAAGGGCCAGTGCTGGTCCCTAGACTACTGTTTGCAAACTACAAAATTATAACAGCCTCCTAACAATGGGTGAATCAAACAGCAAACTCTCATGTGAAAAAGTCAGTCAGTGGGTCTGGTGTTAACCACACAATGCCAAACATCTGGTGATTCGAAGACATCTGGGGCTTTTCTATTATGTAGACCAAACATGATTCAGGTAATTGACCAAATTTTTCACTTCCCAACCAGATGTCTTACTTTCATATAAATGAAGCCAATCTTGTACTTTCATGTGCAAATAAGTGAGGCATAAATTCATCCCTGGGGGGCAGAATTAATTGCTCATTCTCAATGAATATGAAATTACATATTATTTCTTCTTTTTTTCCCCCAATTATTTTACCTTTGAAAAAGGTTCTCTACTCTTGTTTTGGAAAGCATATACTTCATTTTAGAAAACTTCTGGCTTTTTAAATGTTTATTCCTTTTTTTTTGTTACAGTGAGGCCCTGTGCTGTAATGCAGTGTGTGGTCTTAGGAGTCAGGATGAATTGGGTTCTGATTCTGGGCACTTCCCCACCCCTGAGCTTTCAAGGGCTTTGAGAAAAGTTACTGAAAGTCTCTGAATTCAGTTTCTTTGCAGATACAAATCATGAACCCATCAATAACGGACACTGTGAGGACTTGAGTCACTCGTTCCTACAGTATGTGTTGGGCAAGCGCTCTGCACATCTGGTACTGAGACAACGGAGAAGCACAGCGCTTTTCTCTTTCTCCTCAGGGGCCTCCGTCAAGAGCACAGGGCCGGCGCTAGAAAAGTCAAGCTTATGCGGGAATGACACAAATACTATCCAACAAAGGCAATTTCTTTGTTCAGGATTGTTAATAAAAGGATGAGCAACTCCAATGGCAGCTAATTTTTAAAAGGAATATCAAGTTTGTAAAAGGAAGGACCTGTCTGAAATCTTGCCTTTTCTTTCACTGCTTTCAAGCACACACTGGAATTTGCTCTAATCATGTTTGTGTAAAGAATTCCTGTGGTTATCAAGGACCCTCCACCTTCTAAGCCGTTTACTGGACAGAATATGGCAAGCAGGCGACAGAGTGTCCCTTCGGTCCGGTTTAGTGGGCAACACTCACGAGTACAGAGACAATATTCCAAAGACTAGGGCCTTTGTGTTGTTGAGATCCTTCAAAGGAAAATAAATTCTTAGACACACACACACACACACACACACACACACACACACACACACACGGGGGGGGCAGCATAGAGAACTCAATTGGACAAGGAGAGGCTGCTAAGAAGAACCCGTAGTTTAATGGCCGTTGTGTTTCAGTAGCTGGCTACAAATAAATAGAGCGCATAAGACACGAAAGGGTTAAGGTTGCTTATGTCGTTATTTATGCTGTTAGATTCTGTTGCACTGAAGCCCAGAAACATCTCAAATATATGAAGAAATGGAATGTGGCTGTGTTTTTTAAAATTTTCTCCAAGGACCAGAGCTTTTTTCCCCACATGAAATCTTTCCCAGAACCCTACAGTATATAAATCTTATCTGGTTCAAGGAGAGAAAGAAATACCCAGCGTGATGGGTGCCCTGGCCTGGACACCTGAGGGACATCTAGATTTGCGGAGCTGAGACACAGAGGTTCAAATTTTGAACTTAATCCATAGGGAGAGTCTATCAATCTGGAGCCATTTCAGACGGGAGGGATAAAAACGTGGAGCTGTAAAACTGTAAGCCCCTTTCGTGAGCTTTACTGTAGCAGGAAAGCTGAAGAAGTAGAAAGTGCCCACTATCTAACCCAAAGACAATGGCTCGGCCTGGGTGCAGGAGGACACCTGCTCTGCATCCAAGGGGAGGAGTGGAATTGGCCAGCCTGGCATTTAGCCAGAACGTGGGAGTAGAAGCCCTGAAGCCCTTACCCACGTCGCCATGGGAATTTAGCAGGGGACAGTTCCAAAAATGAGGCTCTAACTTAATGCCATGTAAGTCTCCATCTAGGTCATCCAGTGTGTACGTGGGTGGGGGCAGGAGGCTCAGTAGATTTGGGGAAAAACGCTCAAGTGATAAGAAGACAGAAGCTTCAAGCTTTGTAAATGAAACAAACCTAATTTCTCCATTTTTTTAAAAGTCTCATTCTTTGGACACAGGACCTGGGAAACCGAACAGACCTTAGGCAAACTGAACAAGGAAGGCTGGCCCAAAGCCCAGGCGTGTCACCAGCCATCTCATCCTTTCACAATGACCATGGGGACAGTTCCCAGAGGGAGCACCAAGGGCAGAGGGAGCCAGCCAACCACCAACAGGCTTCAGTGCCTTTAGCTGGGAAGAGACACAGATGAATCGTGCAGCACTGCCCCTTTTGGAGCTGTTTCTAGGGAAAGATTTTTGGGATTATACAGCCTCTGGAAGGTGATCAAGGGTAGACATTCATGAGGCTAGTCCGTCAGCCTCTAGTTTCCATGATCAGAATTGACTTTTTTTAAAACAAAAATTGAGGCCATGAAGCTATTATGTTGTGTGGATTTTTGTTCAGTTTACAAAAATAATACAACTTTCATTGCAGATAATCCAAACAATGTGGAAAGACAGGGGGAGGAAAGGAGGGAGGGTGAACCTTCCCCGTAATTTTCTTCCTCCCAGAGATAACTACCACTGAAATATTAGAAACTATTTGAGATTAGCCTTCCAAAATATTAAGATGCACATGTATTTAATTTTATTTAAAGGGATAACACAATGTGCAATTTTAGAGTCTGTCTTTCTAACTCAATGGTATGTCATAGACATCTTTACTTATCAATGAGTATAGTACATTCTTTTAAAAATTTGGATGTGCCACACTATTTAACTAACCCATTAGTATTAGACACTTAAATTTGTTTTTCCCAAATTAAAAACAAATCCAAACTTAGCAAGGAGAGACATAGTGAAAATTACTATAAGGGGGTAAAGGGGCTTTGTAGTAGGGAAGGGGAATTATTGCAATAAGGCAAATGTTGTGACCATAAGATCTGCAAGTATCTCAAGACTTAGACAAAAAGGGTCTTTCTTTTGTAGAGACGAGTGAACAAGGCTAGAAAGAACACAGTGTGGGGAAATGGGATGAAAGGTGTGATTAGATACTAGATAAGAGAATGGTTTATCCTGATGCCAGTCTATTTTAGAGGAGGAATATGTACTGGTTAATTTCAAGTGTCACTTTGACTGGATATTTGGTCAAATGTTTTCCTGGGTGTCTCTCTAAGGCTGTTCCGGGATGAGATTAACACTTAAATCAGACTGAGGAAAGCATATTGCCCCCGCTAATGTGGGTGGGCCTCATCCAATCAGTTGAAGGCCTAAATAGAACAAAAAAGCTGACAACTCTTCCAGTCCCGCACCCCTCAGAAAGAGATCCTTCCTGCCTGACAACCTTTTAACTGGGCTTGTCTCCTGCCTTCCAACTTGACCTGAAACATCAGCTCTTCCTGGGTCCCAAGCCTGCCAGCCTTCAAACTCGAACTACACTATCAGCTCTCCTGGGTCTCCAGCTTGCTGATTCACCCTGCAGACCTTGGGACCTACCAGTCCCCACAACTGCATGAGCCAATTCATTATGATGTGTTCACACACACACACACACACACACACACACACACACACACACACACCTAATTATTCATAAGGAAAAGAATGGGAATTTGAAGGATCTGTAGTTGGCCTTGTCATGAGTAAACAGGGAAGGCACCCATGCATCTTATCAAAGTCACATAGGGAAGGATAATTCTTTGCAGGAAGACATTCCTGGTCTACTTACACAAAGCATGGGGGCGTTTATTAATCTTCACTGTTTTCCAGGAACACAGGGCTCAGCTCAGGTAAAACTTGACATTGTCATTTCTAATCATTCTTACTACAAATAATCCTGGAGTGAATATCTTTGAATGCATCTTTGGCACCCTGGCTTATTTGAGGAGTTTAAGAATAGCACCTCTTTTATTCCTCACTTAAAAATGGAAGCCATAAATAATGTCTAATACCCTCCAGCCCAGTAGCTCACATCCTCCAGGAACTAGAAAAACAAGGCAAACGCATGAAAACTTTTCTTTAGCCAGAAAAATCAAACTAAAACATCCTGAATCTCCTTTTTTTAACATTTAAAAAATTATTATTAAATGTATTGGGGTGACATTGGTTAGTAAAATTATATAGGTTTCAAGTGTACAATTTTATAATATGTCATCCATATATTGCATTGCGTGTTCACCACCCAGAGTCAGTTCTCCTTCTGTCACCATATATTTGACCCCCCTTTCCCCTCTTCTACCATCCCCCCACCTCTTACCCTCTCATAACCACTAAACTATTGTCTGTGTCTAAGTTTTTGTTTGTCTTATTCATTTGTTGCTTTCAGTTTTATATCCCACATATGAGTGAAACCATATGGTTCTTGACCTTTTCTGTCTTATTTCGCTTAGCATGATAATCTCAAGATCCATCCATGTTGTCACAAATGGCACTATTTCATCTTTTCTTACGGCCAAGTACTATTCCATTGTATGTATATACACATCTTCTTTATGCAATCATTTACCAAAGGACACTTTGGTTGTTTCCATGTCTTGGCCACCTTGAATAATGCTACCATGAACATCAGGGTACATATATCTTTACGGATAAATGTTTTCAGATTTTTTGGGGTAGATACCCAGGAGAGGGATTACTGGGTCACATGGTAATTCTAGTCTTAGTTTTTTGAGGAACCACCATACTGTTTTCCATAGTGGCTGTGCCAATTTACATTCCCACCAGCAGTATATGAGGGTTCTTTTTTTCTCCACAGCCTCTCTAACAGTTGTTATTACTTGTCTTGTTCATAATAGCCATTCTACTTCTTTAGATAGATGCTCTCCCAAGCTCCTTGGAAATAGGGTGGAAGGAGACCAAGTGATGAATTCAGGCACACTTGGGTTCAAATCCACTCCAATATTTACCAGCGTAAGAATTTGGGTTCTAGAACTGCTCTATTTCCCCTTGTACAAGCGGGCAAGACTAGTACATAAAAGGAATGCCGTGAAGAATGAACGAGAGCATGAATGTAAAAGGGCCCAGCACACTGCATGGCACTTAACTGATTTTCCATAAACATTTTATTTTCCTCTTTTTCACCATAAAGAGGAAGTTATATGGGAGCAAGTAATGGCATAAGGGGAGCGGACTGTGTCGCACTGAGTATCAGCTGTGATCCAAAGATGGTACCACATCCAGTACTTTACAGCTTTTACCTCATTTAAACTCTTCTAATCCCACGGGAAGGAGAGGTCATCCCCATAATAGAGATAAAGAAACCAAAACATAGGGTGGACTTACAATTTGTCTGAGTTCCACTTCAAATAAACAGTAGGATTGGAGTTGGGGGTCTAGTTGTGCAGGTTGTAAAGACCATTTCAGTTCTGTCAGCCATTGAATGAAAACACTGACCCCCAGAGCCAGGTATAGGCCTTAGTTCTACGGTAACTGTTCTACACTGCAGCCTTTCCTTCTGGGAAGTTGACCATCTTCCAAATGTTGTGCCTGCAAATTCCCTGAGTAAGGTTCTACTCGGGAACCTCTAGCCTCATTCTCCGATGGAAGGCTAGTACTGCTTTTCCCGAAGCCATGAACTAACAGACATCCAGCAGACGCTCCAGGATTCCACTGTTGTCCACTTCACATATCCTCGTGGAAACAATGATGGAGCGAGCAAAAGAGGCAGCAGAGAAACCAGCTATCCCAGGCCTAAATACTTCACAAAATGAATGTACACAATAGCAAGCTTCCATAGCTTGAAACATCTCCTGAAGTCTAAAAGAAAAGCTTCTGGATTTTCACAATTCTTTGCCTGAGGTAGGTGGAAAGGGAAGACAGGAAGAGAAAAACTCTGTTTATTACCTGCCTGGGAGCCAGCTACTAGAATCCCGTTGTTCAGCTGAGGAAACTGCAGCACAGAGCCTTCCTAAGGGTGAACTAGGGAACTGATACCAGCTACCGGACTCCAAGTCCCACTCTAACATAGCTCCCCTCCTAGTTCTGCATTAAAATGTTCCATCAGAACCCAATAAAACCCCAAGGGCTTAGAAAAGAAAAGAAAAAAGTATTAGCATTTGGTTTCCTAATGCTAACTCTCCTGTTCTTACCACTTTGTTTTGTTTCCTCATTTTTCACCAACTGTATTAGACCAGCTTTATCAAAGTGGGTTCCTCAAGGGGCAGCATGAACAGCACCTGGGAATTTGTCAGAAATGCACATTCTCAGGTCCCACTCTAGACCTGGTGTAGCAGAAACTCCGTGGTGGGGCCCACCAATGGCTTTCCAAATAATTCTGAGGAGAACGTGGAGAGCTTCTGAAAATAGGAATTCCTGGGTCCCATCCCTTACGTCCCATCCCTGATTTCTGGTCAATGGTTCTGAAGTGGGGCCCTAGAATCCTAATTTTTTAAAGCTCCCTGGTTATCTGAAGCACAAGCAGATGTCAGCACAGAATCCCCAGAAATGAAATGTTTGCAATTAGAGCATTTAATGGCATTATATACTGGATGTGTGAACCTGACAGCTGCACCTTAGGTTTAAATGATGGCCTCTTTTCTGACTAGTTGAGTTCCAGCCTTTCTCCTCATTTGTAGACTTCACATACTTTAGGGCTGTGAAAATTAAATGATAATGTAAAATACTTGGTATAGTGTCTAGTACACAGTAAGCACTAAACAAGTGGGGGCTATTTTAATTAATCCTGGATAACAATGAAGGAAAAATAAGCCACATAGTAAACCCCTTCTATGAAATAGAAGGGGTTGGTGCACAGGAGGGAGACCCTCTGGCATCTGTGAACCTTTCCAATCCCCTTCCATCCTGCTGTGCACGACACTGTCTGGCAGGGAAATGTGACATTCTCTAATTATGCTGCCTTGCACAAAGCAGATGCAAAAATGAACCTGGGAGAATGTGGAAGAGAAAACTGGGTGGCAGCCTGAAAGTATTTGGAAATAATGTGAAGACAGAAATAGTGGTGCCGACAAATCCGTAGGCACTAACGGGAAATCCAGGCTTCCAGGAAAGCTGGACCAGCTGACACAGGAGAGAAAGGTGCACAGAGAGAGGCTTCTGCCTGGCCTTCCCGAGACAGAGCTGCACAGCAAATGCAGGTGGGGGAAGAGAAAGGGGCAGAGAGGAGACTGGTGTGGGGCAGGTGGGCAGGCCGTGGCAGCAGAAGACAGGAGCCTACTGGGCAACAGAAATCAGCAGTTCATGTGAAAATCCGGATTAGGAAAATTGCATTCTACTCTGACTCCATTTGAAAACAACTATTTCCATGAAGGTGCAAAACAAACTAACACGTCCTTTTCCTACTTGAAATTTGTACATCTATTTTCCTAGGATGGTGATGGGGCTGTTTGGGTCTCCGTGTATGTGCTCAGGCTGTTCTTTCTCTATGGAACAGCCTTCCCTGCTTCTTCACATGACTATCCTCTACTCACCCCACAGGAAGCCGCTCAGGAGTCACCTTTTCCAGGAAGGCCACCCTGAATGCCTGCCTCTCCACACCCTGAACTGTGCTACAGCCCTTCTCAGTATAGCCTTCACAACTGTTGTATAACTTAATTGTCATATTTCCTTAATTCAGTGTTTTACAGATTATTCGATACTCAATAAATTTTAAAAAGTTATTAAAAGGTATCATTTAAAAGAAGCTCTTGGTGCAAATAAGTTTGGGAAATGCCAAGCTGAACTAAGTTAGACTGGTTCCTATACTGGAACAATTCTCTGACTTTAATATGCTGGTGTGCGCTGAGAATCTCTAAGGAATAAGAAATATAAATCACAATCAAATTTGATCATGGGAACTTTTTTTCCTAAAAAAAAAAAATCCTCTCTAGTTCCACAGTGCACACCGTGGGCTATACTGCTCTATTTTACTGACACTGTTCTTTCTTCCTTACCAGACTATAATTTCCTTGTGGGCAACAGGGTCTGTTTAATATTGCTTTCTGGTATCTACCTTCTATACAGTGGATACGTGGTGAAAGCCAAGTATGATAAAAAGCTAAATCATCACATCATTTCCCTCTGAAAACCATCCGGTGGCTATTACTACCCATAAGAAACCTTTGGACGCCTCAATCCAAGGCTCGTTAGGTCCTACATTTTAAAAATCTCTTACCTCATCTCTTGCCGTTCCCCTTTCTGATGACATCCTGCTAAATTGGTCTTTTTACTTCCTCAGACATGCCAAGCTATTCCCCTCCCTGGGCCTTTGCACATGCTGTTTCTTCAGCCAAGAACACTCCTGCCTACATATTCACATTTCTGAAATCATCTCTATGATGAGCTTTCAACGCAGAAGTCTCCCAGCCGCCCGTGTTTCTGCCGGCATTGATTTCCACCAAAGCACATATCAATAGTTTCACTGTCTTGTTTATGGACGTACTTCCTTATTGTACGGCATCTCCACCTCACACTGCCGTGCAATACGTATAAGCTTCACATTCTCGCTGACTGCTGCCTTCAAATGTGCTGGAAGAAGATGCTTAATGAATACTGGTTGGTTATTGGAAGAATGAATTGAATTGATTCCATGTATCACAGCAGGGAAGAGCCCCGGTCTTCACCCCAGAACTGGATTAAATCCTTACCTGCCACTGACCAGCTCTGTGACCAGGGCAAAGTCATCTAACTGCAAAAAAGGAAATAATAGACTTCTATCTTAAGTTATAGATTGAACACAGTAATTAGTTTTTTCTCTCTCTCAAGATGAGAGTGAAATAAAGAGATATTTCTTTTGTTAAATTGTGGTAAAATAAACATAAAATTTACCATCTTTACCATTTTAGTTCAGTATTCATTAAGTTCATCCAGATGGCTGTGCAAACATCACCACCATTCATCTCCAGAACTCTTTTCATCTTGCAAAACTGAAACTCTATACTCATTAAACAATAACTCCCCATTCTGCCCTCCCCCCAGGACCTGGTAACCGCTACTTTAATTTTTGTCTCTCTGAATTTGACTATTCTAGGTACCTTATATAAGTGCAATCGTATAGTGCTTGTCCTTTTGTGATTGGCTTATTTCATTTAAATAGGCTCATCCATATTGAAGCATGTCAGAATTTCCTTCCTTTTTAAGGCTGGATAATATTCGATTGTATGTATATGCCACATTTGGTTTATGCACTCATCTGTCGTGGGACACGTGACTATTGTGAATAGTGCTGCTATGAACATGGGTGTACACACATCTCTTCAACTCCCTGCTTTCAGTTCTTTTGGGTATATACCCGAAAATGGATTGCTAGATCATATGACAATTCTATTTTTAATTTTTTGAGTAACCACCATACTGTTTTCCATAATGGATGCACCGTTTTTCCCACAAACAGTACAAAATGCTATCAATTTCTCTACATCCTTACCAACGCTTGCTATTTCTGTGTTTTGTTTTGCTTTTTATATTAGTCATTCTAATAGATGTGAGATAGAAGGGGCATTTCTTTTAAAAGATACAAAATCATCATGCCAAAAATATAGCAAAGTTAATACAAGCAACAAAATTTTGGAAGTTAGAAAATAGAAGGATGAATGGAAATCGATTTAACAATCCTAAGCGACCCAAATCCTAAGTTAGTTGTGAGGAAAGTTAAGAAGCAACTCAATTTGCCCTGCAAAATTCTCAATGGCTTAAAATTTTAGTGGCACACATTATTTCTGGAAGTGAGGTCAAAGAGCAGCTAAGAATAGCAGGTCTGGTTGAAAGCCTGTTTCATAAAAAGGTAAACTCGGTACTGACTTGACACTGGCATAACCACCCCTTTTCCCAATCTAGTGAAAGGCTGGGGTTCATTTCCTGGAAAGAGCAAAATAGAATGTGTCTGGATACTGGATAACAGGCAGTTGAGAGCAGGGAAGAGAAAGTGAAAACAACAAAAAAAAGATTTAGTGAAAAATTTCATAATGAATATAGAGGCATCCAACCTCTTCTTTACTCTGGCTTCTTGAATTCAACCCCTAAGGTAGGATATTGAAAGATTGGAAGGTATTCTTTCCGAGGACTCCAATTACACCAAGAGAAGAGACCCAGAGATACTGGCAGAGGATTCCTTTATTAAACAAGCCATCTGGAACACGCTACACTGAGGACTGGCTGATCAGCCCCCTACAGAATTTCCCATCAGCTTTTTAGTACCCCACTCTCGAACATGAAGACAGCCAAGGATCAATCACCTGATCATCTAAAGATAGACTCTAACATGAAAGACAAAAACCCACATAAGCAAGCCGATTAAAAAGGTAACAGAAAGTTGGAGGAAGTGGAGGAATGAGATGCAGAGAGATGTAGTATCTCTTGATAAATATACTATAGTGTGGGACCAGACAACACATACACAAATAAATCAATAATAGTTATCATCAAAATGATAGGCACCGAAGTAGAACCTAACCTGGTCACGAGCTCTCAAACAACTGAGAATTATTATTTTACCTCTATTACCCTACATGGATTCAGTCATTCTTTCACAGAATTCCAAAGCTGGGCGGATGAGATCTGAAGAAATAACAGCCTGATTGCTTGCCTCCAATAAGGACAACATGTAATGTCTATTATTACTTTAAAACACAAAAGTAGATACCAGAAAATTATGAAGATTTTGCAGGTGAATCTTATGGCCTGATACAAAAGAGTGAATCAGGAAATTCTAATCTTCGTATTTACCTGGCTCTTTTTCCTGCATCTTTTTTACATACCACAATAACATCCTTTGAAATAGGTTTCTATATATGTGTCAAGAACCTTCAAATATTCATATTTTAAGAATACAGACAATTCACAGAAGAAAATATACGTGAATAATAACATGAGAAAAAGTTCAACCTCACTAACAAAGAAATTAAAATAAATGACATACCATTTTCTACTGCCTTATAACCTTATAAACTGTTGAAAATGCAACTTGGTATAATCTTTTTGGAAAGCAATTTGGCAGTACCCATCGAAAGCCTTAAAAACACTCATGGAATCTATTGTAAGAAATAACATAAAATGCTGACAAAGTTACATGTACAAACACATCAATCCCTAATCTTGACAGAAATAATTAAAATAGAAAAGATAAATAAAAATAGAAAAAAAAAAAAAGACTCAGAAAAAATCTACATGGGTATAAGAAAAATGTTAATTAAATTATATTATACAATAAATTAAAAATTGCATTTGAAGTTTTAATGACATGTATATAAATTATTGTTTCAATTATGTAAAATAATCACATATATATAGTATACAAATATATAAATATTATAAAATATATATAATACATTCACTTCCTGGAGGTAAATGTTAGAAGAAATACTTTTCTGTATTTTCCAAGTTTTCTACACTAAGTATGCACTAGATATAACTTGAAATAAAATAAAAATGTAAAGAGTTTATTTTTTTACCTAGTATTTTCCATTTCTAGCAGTTTACAAGTAGAAAATAAATAAAAATAAACAGAGGGTCCTTGCAATGTTTTATGCCTTTATATCATAATATTTATAATCTAAAGGAAAAAAGATTTGTATCCAACCTTGACAGAAGACTTTAAAATATCATAAGATCATTTGATGAAATATTATACTGTTATTAAAATTATGCTTATAAAGAGCATAATTGAAAACCTGAAATATGAATATGTAATATTGTTACTTTAAAACGGCAGGTAAAAACTAGCATATAGTAGGGTTTCAATTGTGGTAAAGCAGCCAGAAAAAAAAGGTAAATTAACAAACTGTATGAGGGCATGAGAGTAATAAGATGGTTTCCTGCTTTCATTTCTTTTCTTTAGTTGATTTGGCTTTTAGACTCTTCGAAAATAGAAGAATTAAAAAGGAGAAGATGATGTTGTTACTGAATAGCTTTTTGAGAAACCAACAGTGACACATATGTTCAAGATCAAGTTTCAGTGAGGTTCACTTGTGAAAGGGCCTCTGTCAAAGTCAGGCTGGGAAGAGCCTTGGGGCATAGGGTTGGCAGTGGGAATGGAGAGGAGACCATTTAGAGGTGTGGGGGGGCTTAACGAGGTGATAATGAGCCAAGGTGGTCCAAAGCTCCTTAGGCCCTAAGATACATCAAGTGTCTCTGGATAATTATCAGTTTCAGGGGCTTCTGTAGCATTAGTGCAGCACCAGCCCAGGCAGGTTTCTCTCCACCCCCCAGGCTTAAATGAATGCCTCAGCAGCTACAGATCTCAGCACTGAGTAACTGAGAAAGAAATTTAGTGGATCATCTTGAAGGCAGAAGAATGAAAAGCCATATCAATGTTTAGAATGGAACTGCTCAGAAAAACTGTGCCAGGTGCTGTGTTGGTGCTGGGGCCACAGCAAGTAATGAGATGGATGGACATGGCCCCTACCCTCATGGAATGTATAATCTGGCAGGAACATTACACCCATAATTACAAGTAATCTATGAAAAATTCAAATGTAATGAGTTTTATAAAAGGAAGTGCAGAAAAGTTGTGGTTTGCATAGATATGACACACAAATTCAACTGTACGCAGCATTCAGGAAGCAAATGAAAGAGGTGCAGAGAGAAATTAAGTAATATAAATAATTCAAGTGATTTATTTCACCATCCCAACTCAGGGAGCCCGGCCCTGCAGTGGGATGTAAATCAACTCTTCCCTGGGTTGGCTTCAGTTCCTGTTTCCTCATCACGCAAGTATCTCCGTTTGCTGCGTAAGACTATATAACAAGCTCACTGCATACAGTTCTGTGTGCACTCAGCTTCAGGTGGTGCAATTCCTATCGCGACCTACCTACCTAACAGCCCTGCTGGGCTGTAACAACCTATTGGCCTGTAAGTGATCTGGATTTGTTTAGATCCTAAAATAAGCTAGTATTGCAAAGAAAGGCAAAAGGAAATACTGAATGATTGTCCGTGCTGGTTTGTCAGTTTCCACTGTAGAGCTAGCTTAAGAAGTGAGGGATTTTCAAGGATAATCTGGCTGACAAAAGTTTCATAATATGGATTGACTTCAGAATCAAGTCCTCCATTGTGACACGTTCCACCACCCCAGGAAGGTGTAAGTGAGATCTGATCTACTCAGCAGAGCTTCTCTGTAGGACACTGAGACCAGAGGGATGAGCAGAACTTACCTAGGAAGAGAAGCTGGGAAAGCATGGCCAGCAGAAAGAAGAGTATTTGTGTAGGTACCAAAGCAGGAGAACATGGAGTAGGTTCAAGGAACTAAACCTGGGACATGGAAAGAGCAGGAGAGAGCAGCCTCGCTTACCTACGATAGACCCCAATCCAACCAAATCTTCAGGGCTCCTTCATGTACTGACTCCACAAACATTAATCCAGCACTTATTGAGTCTCCCTGAGCCCTCTGGACCCCAAAGGTCTCCCTTTTGATTCACAATATTTATTTCTTCCCACTCCCAGGGCACTTAATCAGGCATTGTCACATCCATTCCAAAAACAAACAGGGGTTGCCTACTGTCTATGAAGAACCAAAAACTCCCCTGGACATGGCAATGTTGTTATTCTGCATCCCCTTGTTCCTCAGCCTTACTCAATTATTCAGACTTACGTAGGCTCCTTCCAGGCAGGGCTGTCACTAACACATCAGTGTACCTGGCACAGTGCCATGCTCAGAGTGACTGCCCAACAGGCATGGAAGATATTGTCATATTCCTCTTATTAGTGAAAAGTCTAAGGCACAGGGGCATTAAGCCATATGCCAGAGGACATTTATACAATTAGTAACAAAGTCAGGTGTAGGGGATAAGTCTATATGGGGAAAAGCTGGGGTCTCGTTCCAGCTTTTGCTTTGTTTTTAAATGTTGTCAAATCACTTTCCCATAGTGACCAAGATAAAGTTCTAGAGCTGGACCAACTGATTTCAACTCCTGGATTGGCTGTGTGACCTTGGGCACATTATTTAACCTCTCTATGCCTGTTTCATATCTGTAAAATGGGGATAACAGTCCCTTAGAAGACTGTTGAGTGAGTTATGTGAGCTATTACAAATAAAGCTCTTAGAACAGTTCCTGGCATATAGAGAGTACTCAATAATGACAGCTAAACTTATTATGTTAATGCACTTGCTGTTTCCCCAAACCTGATGAGTCACCGTTTTTATTAGTTATGATTAAGTGTAGCTACAAATCCACAAAATAGTGACATAAAGAAAGAAGGAAAGAAAATAAATGTCTCTTTCATGGAAAGGAAGTCCAGAGAACGAAAATCCAAGGCTGGTATGGTAATGCCACAAAGATCACCGTTCTGCCATCTCTGGGGAAAGGGCCTTGGCTTCCTTATCTAAAATGGCTGTAAAAACTCCAGGCAACCTACATGATTCAGGCAGTCAGGAAGGGAAAAACCACAACCATCCACTACCCCTTTAAAGGAGACTTCTCAGGAATCCCATAGGACACTTCTGCTTACATCTCGTAGGCCAAAACTCAGATGAACACACATAGCTACAAAGGAGGCTGGGAAATGTAGTCCTTAAGAAGCCCTATGCACAGTTTAAAATCTGAGTCATATTAATAAAAGGGATAAGGTATATAGATTAGATGCACATTTGGTATTCTCTGTACTACTGGTCATGTACCACTAGCTAGTGATGAGGTTGGGAAGTTGGTCCCAGTCCCATCCCGTTTTATCAAAGCTTTGGGGTTCATAACAGATGAAAGGACATTTCCAAGCACATTTTCTCAAGACCTATAAAGCTGCCTCTATTTTAATTATTTTGAAAGCATATCCCCCTTAAGGGAAAAGTAGCTGTATGGGTCTGATTCACTCTAAATTATTGAAAAATTGATTTTTTAAAAAGGTGTTTGCTAGCCAAGACTTTTTGAACCATCTTAATGAGCTTAAAAAATAAAAGCACTAACTCTTTCTTTTGAAGAGTAGAATCATGTGTTTGCCAATAAAAAACAGAAAAACTGAACCCCTAGATTACTGTGTTTACATATTCCTTAGCTACGGATAACCTCTTACAAGTATTTGACTTACAAAAACATAAAAGCCAATATTCTCATCACTATCATGGCAAATTTTATTTTTTTTTAATTTATAAGTGAATTTTACTTTAAAACACATATTACTTCATATTAATTATGGCTCATCAATAATTTGAGTGTTTTATTGCCAAATCTTTTAAAATAATGCATGTGACAGTGACTCTTCATGGAGGCATTACTTACTCAAGCATTTTTCCAATCATAAGGATACAGAAGGAAGCTAATAAAAAAGTCAGATCTGTGATTGAACCTCCCTTTCAAATAAACATTATCGTCCTGAACAAATAAATGTACTTTTACTCCCTGGCAAGCTTACCAGGCTTCTACTGTATCACAAATATGGTCCATAAGAAGCTATTCTTTTATGACCAATGGAAACAAAGGACATGATGGAGTAGGTGGCCTGTACTCAAAAAATAAAAGGGCAGGAAGAAAAAGGATACAAGGGAGAGCACAGAAGATACTTCAGATCTGGCCCTTGTCAGTGAGATGAGTCAGAAAACCAGTAAGCCAAATGATTCAGCACCATGCCTATGAAAAATGCATGGACTGAAATGACTGAGTGTATAATTTACTGGTAAAAAGCATGAGCTTTTGGAGTCAGACAGGCCTAGCTTTGAATCCCTTCTCCTCCATTAAATAACTGTGAGATTTTGGGACAGTTATCAAACCTCTGTGAGACTCGATTTCCACATCCATAAAAGGAAGATACCTGCACCTCATTGGTTTGTTGGGAAGTTTACCTGATAATTCATGTAAAATTCTTGGCTACAGTCCCTGGCACATAATACATTCTCAACAAATGATAACCTTTATCAGTACACATTTCCTTTCCTTCTCTTTTTATAATAGACATCCTCCCTTCAAGAACTCTGCATCCTTCATCTTTTATTCTTTAAAAAATCCAAAATGCTGGAGGTGCCAGTAGGAGTAGAGACAACTATTTGAATTCCTCTCCCTAGGACTTGTAATGTCATTGAAGTTGCAATAATAGTGAGGAAATTACGTTAGACAATGCATTCTGCTCTTGCTGTTGATTTAAAGTGCCACTGTCTGCTAAAAATGAAAATGCAAATTTTGAACAATGCCAAGGTTTCATGTAGGACAGAAAGGCAACATCTAGGTTGGAAAAAATTATATAAAAGTGCCACTTACGGAGTTGGCACAGTAGAAAGAGTTCAAAAAGCAAAGAACAAAAGTCAAACTAAATACAGGAAAATAGACAATTTATTAAGACCACAGTAGAAAACAAGACTGTTTAGATCAAGTTTGAAGTTATAGTCACAAATTCTATAAAAGACTATTTTATTCTCACAGGTCTTTGCATTTCCTTTTCAGAATAACAATAAAGCAATAATGTTTTCTCTGTAGTCTACATGTACTTCACAGGCAGGGGCCAGGTGTGTCTCAGTCGTGCTGTGTCTCCAGTCTCTAGCACAACGTGCGGCACATGGGATGCTCAACAAATACATGTTGAACAAATGAGTAAACGAATACGTGAAGGAGTGATTTTCAGCAGTGTTTTCCTCCATTCATGCTGAGAATTTTTCCTGGATAACCATCAACTTTGGCCAAAGCTGTTGGAAAGTCACTACATGTAGTAGTGGTATTCTTGATCACCCATCAATACAGACCAATGAAGCCAGCCGTCTCGCTGACCCTCCAGTGTGCAACAGCTGGAAGAAATCCAAGAGACCATTTACTCCCATGGGTCTCAAAATATGGCTGGGAACTTGGAACTGCCATTGCTCGAGCCCCACTCCAATTCCTCTGATTCAGAGACTTTAAGTGGGGCCCAGAAATCAGTGTTTTAAGAAGCTGATACATGCTCCAGTTTGACAATATCTGATAGAGTTCAATCCCCTTCCTCAATTTACAGCAAAGGAGATGGATGCCCAGAAACGGAAAACGAGTTATTTGTCCACAATCAACTTTTATAATAATTAGATAATTGAAAGGTGCCAAATTTATCCCTTCTGGGTTTTATAACATTATTTCAGCTCTCCTAGCTTCAGTTTCTTTAGCTGTAAAATGTAAAGAATAATACTCATGGTGGTTATAATTAAATGATACTGTATATAAAGGACACAGCGCACAGGAGACACACAACAAGTTTTAGTTCTCATACCACCCTGTTCCATTGTTCTTTAGGATTGAGGAATCTCAAATCACAGGATTTGAGGCCCATTTCTAGTAAAGACAGAAAAAAAGATGTTGGAAAACATGTAATTTAATCAGTATGGCAGAGATGGAGAGTTGGCCCCCCAAAATATTCATTCTCTCTTCCTTATATTATGTAAGGTATTTCAGCAGGGCACATGGCCAACCAGCTAAAGAATACACTTCCCAGCCTTTCCTATAGCTAGTTCTTGCTTTGTGACTAGGTTCTGTTCAACGGGATGAGACTAAGAGTAATATCTATAATTATGTGTTCATGATCTTAAAAGAAAGAAACATACTCATATCTTCACCTTCCTCTTTTTTCTTTCCTGAGGGCTGGAGTGGTTCTTCCTTCAGTTATGGATAAAACTCTATGGATGGCAGAAAACCAGCTGAAAAGCCTGTATCTTGGAATCCATTCAGTATGGTAACAGCCCTATATCAAGACAAAATTCTTTTCTTGTTTGAACCACTGTAATTTGAGATTTTATCATAGCAGCAGTCTGTATTCTAAGTCATAAAAATTGGGAATTTTAGTCATATATATGTTTATTCAGAAATGACCATAAAATTACATGGTATACATTGAATTCTTTCTTGTGCACATGAGCCATTAGAATGTTCCAGAAATAGCAATATTTCAAAATTCAAACTAAATTTCATTGACTATGCAGGATTGTCAAATAAATTAAAACTTTGTTATCAGCTCCTATAACTATACATGTGTGTACAAACATACTACATGCGCAAATATATATATATATATAAATATATATATATATATACAACTTCATATATATATATATATATACATATAAATACACACACACACACACACACACACACACACACAATTTCCCCTTTGGGAAATGTAATCAAGATTTCTATATCCAAAAAAGTATATGTGTGTGTGTGTGTGTGTGTGTACCAGGCTCTGCCTTTTAAATAAATGGTCATTTTTTTCAGGGATTCTATCTTACTCAAATATGAAAACATTTGTACATGATTCATGTAATTGAGCTTGAAGTTGGAGTTTGCTACTATGAAGACTACAGACTTCACTTTAGATTTGTGTCTGGCTAGGAGGTTACAACATCAGTCTGGTTTTTGAAATAATTCCAGGGTGACCTATGAGTAAGTCATTAAAAGAGGACTCAGCTGGTGATAAAAGGATCTTGGTAAACATGATCATCGACTTGACAAACACATTCGTCTGGAGACATCTAACCCTTGGTCTGTACCCCTATAAACTGAATTTTCTGAATAGCTGAGTACCCAGGAGAGTATGGATCTTTTCCACCATCTGGTTATCAGAAAGTCCCTGTTCTTCGTATTCTTGCAAAGCTGGGCTAATGAAGGCATGAGACAATAAGTCAATTACATTGGCCAAGAAGTAGTTAACATAGACGTGAACTAGTACTCAGGAAATAGTATTCTATAAATCAGATTTGTTCCCTATCAGTTTTTACGAGACACTTTTTGTGAAATATATCCAAACACAAACACGTTCCCATGGGAACATGTGTTTCTGCAGATGTACAGAGCTGACATAAAGTGGAACAGCACACTCTTTAGAAAGTCTCTATCTTCCCAAGTCAGTAAACTGCTCAGTTCAATCTCTTACTTAGCCTAATGGCTT
Source organism: Rhinolophus sinicus (assembly GCF_036562045.2). Taxonomy (NCBI): domain Eukaryota; kingdom Metazoa; phylum Chordata; class Mammalia; order Chiroptera; family Rhinolophidae; genus Rhinolophus; species Rhinolophus sinicus. The sequence continues at coordinate 27,681,380 of NC_133756.1, read as the reverse complement.
TGCAAATACAAAGTCAAAAAAGTCTTTACAATGAACTGAACTGTTGATGGTCTTAGCACCACAAAACAGAACCTGGAGGAATCTGTGCCTGGAGACTTCCAGGTTGACAGCTAAACAGTCAATAGAATCCTGAGACTAAAATGGTAATTCACTGTAGCAAAACTCAATTTTCTTGGGATTCATGTTTATTAGATACCTGTACTCCCTACTTTGCCCGCACATGTTCATGGTTCTGATGAGAAGAGTAAATGCTGAAGAAAGAGGATGAGTATTCAGGAAGAGAAGAACTATGTAGGAAAAACACACAAAAGACCATTTGGAGACAAGATCTAGATTTGAGCCCCATTTCTACCTCAAACTAATTCAGAGATTGTTCCTAACTATTTAACCTTCCTGTCAGTTGTCTTCCTTGTAAAATGAAGCGGATATTCTCTATTTTTCTTTCCAAATACTAACATTCCAAAATTATGAGAATAAATTAAAGAACTTTATATTTTAAAGGAAAAAAACCCCAGCAAATTGGACCATGTCATTTCCTGGTTCAAAATATTCCAACAGTTCCTTGATGCCTAATGCAATGGTTTTCAAATATTTTGATTGTGCATACCACTACAAAGAGTCTTTAGCATGAATTCCAAATATACGCAGAGTGCCAAAAAAAAGGTATACACATTTGAAGAAAGGAAAACTGTATTAAAATTGTAATACTCAATACATGCTGACAACAAAAGATGAATACAAGTCACGTTTGACTTCTGCAATTACAAGAGGTGCTCAAAGTGGTTACCATCCTCATCCAGCTACTTCTGATTATGGTGAACTACTGTTTGAGCAACGCTGACCACAGTGTCCACTTGTATACATTGTTTTGGCACCCCTGGTATATATATTTATTACTTATAAATTACATCTTTGTACTATTGACTTTATAAATATTATGTAGTTATATGTGTATTATAAAGCATATCTTAAAATAGAATCTAAGAAGAATAAAATAAATATTAATAGAAATTCTAAATTTTCTTTTCATACCCAATTGACCATCTTGCTTGATATGACTTGGGGCATACAATCCCATTTAGAGAATGTGAACATACAGGTTAAAGTTTAACCAATGCATCATGGCCTAGAAAAGCCATCATAATTTGGTCCCTGCCTATTTCTCCAGCTTCATCTCCTCCTTTTCCCTGCCTAAAAAAAATCAATGTTCCAGCAACTTCTTCCCTGCAAACACCGTATTACTCAACTCTGAACATTTACATATGCTGTCGTTACTTTATCAGCTATATCCTCCACTCAACTCTTCACCTGGAAAACACTATCTCATCTATGCTAGAGTCTCTAAGTTGCTTACTTAGTACACATCCTCCCCTTTTTTCTTAATAATGCAACTCTGATTTTATTGAAGAGTGAGTGCAATGTGACCCGTGAAAATTTTATCTTTTCCAGCTTCCCTTACAGATAGTGGTATTCATGTAACATAATTCTGGCCAATGAGATGTAAGCAGAAGTGACTGGTGAGGTGTCAAAGATGACATCCTGGATGGAAGCAGACTCGGTTACCATATACACTTTGCACTTTTTCCTTGCTCTTCTTCTGCCATTACAACATGACCCTGGAGTCAAGACACTAAGACCATAAGAGCAGGCCCTGGGGTGAGGACAACAGTGTTCTAAGAAGATAATTGAAAGAAGGGCCTTAGACTAAAGGACAAGATCAAAGAGGAGAATGATGCCAGAAGAGGAGACGGGGGTGGGGGTGGGGGGAGGAGGGGAGCTGTGTTTTATGCCCCAAGAGCACTGGGAAGACTTGGGAAGGTTTATGTTGGGAAGTCACAGGATTAGCTTTTCATTATAAGAAGTTGGTGCTGGCTGCAGTGTGCAGAATGGATTGAAGAAAGCAAGTTTCCATTCAGTGAGAAGTGTGAAAAGGCTGATGAGTAGTCCAGGTGGGAGACTGTATGAACACAGACTTGTAACATTTAAAGCACACAGAGTACATGAATTATACAGGTATTTGGGCCATAGAATTGACAGCACTTGGTAACTGCGATGAACAAAACAACAGATGAATGACTCTTTCCTCTGTCTTGCAAGCACAATTCTCAGCACTGCTGGAGAAAAATCATACAACAGGGCAGATTAATAACTTCATGACAGCCCCCCAGCAAGGCTCACAATATCATTCAACATTCCTCCGAGTCTTCTCTGATCACCTTGCTTCCCTATTCTCTATTTAAACCTTTTCCACTCTTTTCCACACTTCCGATGGCCCCACTTCCCTATCACACTCTCAAGTGACCATCTCATCTCCTAAGTCACATAGAAAACAGCAGTCATCTGAAGGGGGCTCCCTCAACTCACTTCCTGAGCATACACTCCTCCTCCCCAGGTCTGCACCCATGTTCTTCTTTCTGTTACAATAGAATGGCGATATGTCCACACTTTTCTAGAAGTCCTTCCTGCCTAGCTTCTATGGAAACTCACAGCACTGATTCTCCCTTCTTTCTCTGGTACTGACAACCTATCACTCACTACTGGAACCTCCCCACCTGCAATTCGACTTGCTCAAGCAAAACTCTCCCATCTTCGTCCAACCAACAAAGCAACAGAAAACTCTGTCCACTTTCAACTACTCTTCCTCCTCTAGGCACTGCCCCCATTTTTCTTTCTTTCCTTCACAACCGTATTTCTTAGTTGTCTAAACTTGCTGGCTCTGTTTGCTTAGCTTGTATTCTCAGTCTAGCATCTGACTGTCTTGCCTTGCCTCTTGATTACTCATCTGACATGTGGCTTGAATCCACAAGAGACAGCTGTGTGACTTTGGGTGACTAATTTCTTTATGCCACAATATTCCTCTTCAGTAAAAAGGGGGAAAGAGATAAGGTTACCACACATCTTATATTAAGCACCTAGCGCAGGGTCTGGCATTTAGTAAATGCTTGGTAAATGTTAGTTGCAACCATTGTCCTAATGATTCATTCCTCAACACTTATCTTCTGTCCCACTATGAATAATAAAACGGCTTTGACTGAGGTCCCCAAGTCACTTTATCAAATGGACAGTTTTTAGTCCTCATCTCATCTCTGCTCTCAGCATCCCTGGAGATTGTTTGCTCCCATTCTCAACTGTCCTGGTGTTGTTACCCCCTGGTCCCTGCCCATCACTCCTTAGCCTCCTTTGCAGGCACATCCTCCTCTATCTGGACTTTAACTACTGAAATTCCTTCCCCCACGTCCGTTTTTCTTCTTCCTATGGAGTCTCTCACACATATCTATGGCTCCAAATACAATCTACACTGATGACTTCCAAATCTCTATTTCTCACCTTATCTCTTTTCTCAGCATAGACCCAACTGCTTACTCCACATCTTCATTGGGATATTTCCAAGGTACAAACTCATGATCTCAACCGCCTTTTATTTGTTTTAATTCTCCTCTGAAGCACTTGTATGTGTGTATTCTCTAACACTTATTTAGTCATTCATTTACCAAACATCTACTGAATACCAACTACGTTCCAGACTTTTTTCTATGTGCTATCTTGTTTGGAAAGTATTTTAGGGAGCTTATAACTAGTAGGCAAAGATAAAATAAGGTAAGTGGGATGAAAGATTAAACAAAACCAAAGATGGGAACAAAATAAATTCAGATGGGGCTAAACATATATACCAATGGCTTAAAAATCCACTATAGATAAGTCTCAAATTTGCTTTAAATCCCCAAGCAGCCAAAGGGATGAGGACTACCTTGCCAGTTACTCAATATGATGGCAGAGAGAGAGAGAGAGAGAGAGAGAGAGAGAGAGAGAGAGAGAGAATACAAGTAATTACTGAGAAAAACTAGGAGAAATTAAGTCATTTGAGTACTCAGATCAAATAAGACTTCCCTAGAGGCATTATGGCGGCTCTGTGTGAGGTCATCCTAATTACCAGGCATTACTCAGGTATTACTTTCTCAGTGTGGCAGGTAGGAGGACTTAGGCCCTCACAGGTTAAGTAACTTGCTGGATACTAGTCATACAGCTAGCAAATCGCAGGGCCAGGATTCCAACTCATGTCTGTATGGCTCCAAAACCCATTAGTTTTCCATTACCCCAAAGTTCATTTTAAAATTAAATACCCCCACCCAGCTCTGAAACAACAGAACTCCACATGTAATGTCCATAACATGACAACATATTCATATGACATCAGAAAAACTCTGTATCTTAAAGATCCCTGGGCAGTTTCTGTACTTTGAATTGAAAGACAAAAGTCCTTGGTAGAAGAGAATGGGGGGAGGGAAGCAGAACATGAAGTATTAATAAACATCGTAAAATCATTACCTGGTCCCTTAAGTAGCCTCTGAAGTAAAGGCAGTGGGGAAAAAAACTGCAGGAGGCTTTTCTCCCCCTCCTAATAGATTGTACATTTCAACAGCTAAAAGGGTATGAAAATTTAACGGAATTTTTAATGTCTTTCTAGGTTTTACAATACCACAAAGAGACCGTCTTCATTTTCTTCACCACGAGAACAGATGGGTGGCAGGGTGGTGGGGCCGTGACTCACCACCTCTTCATGCCCACAGAGGCTGTCTGAGCAGCAGGCAAACTTCGGGGATCAATAGAGTTCACGGCACTACAGTATCTGCCAACAAACCTTGGAGAAGCCATTAGTCAACAAGTGACCTGCCAACCTGACCACGGCAGCCTTCTGATGTGGATTCTCAGAAAGGTTAGCCCATGCTGGGAAACTGAAAAGGTGATAGGTATCTCAGCGTCAAAACTCCACAGCGCTGGCGTTAAGGGCACTGCAGAGGAGCTAGGAAGTCAGAGGAAAGGTCGCCACCCACCAGCCGTACGACCAGGAGAAGCGAAGCAGAAGAGGCAATGGCTATGACATGCCACCTGCAACAGAGAAGGGCAACCACCACTGGACATGGCTGCTTTCCACAAACATTGATTTAAATGACCTCTAAATAACAATAATGGCATGAAGTCAGATGTCCAACCAGACCGAAAAGCAAGTCCCAAGTTAAAAACTTTTGGAAAAGGGAAAAAAAACAACAAAATGTCCAAAACCGAACTGTGAATTGCAATATGAATAAAGCTTATGCAGCTTTGCAAGGTGTCATTGTTTACTTATTTTTCTCCCAGAATTTCAGAGGTGCTCCATGCTAGGCAGAGGAAACCAAGTCTTAAAACATGGAAAGTCTAGTTGGGGATACAAAAGCAGACAGACAAGATATAAGCCCCAGGTGCTACAGGAGTTTGTACTGTGCACCAAAATCCCAGACAGGGAGAATGTTACAGAGGAAAGAAACGTCAAGAAAAGGCAACATCTAAGGTTAGTTTAGCAGGACTTATTCATAGTGAACCTGGGCTAATTCTTAACAACATCCTCTTTCACAATTAGACGCCTAATAATCAAAATCAACATACCTCACATCCTTACCATGAAACACATAGAACAACAGTTTTCAGGAACCAAACATTTGGAAAACTGGAATAATGGATGACCATTTCTTATCTCTGAGCAGCAACTCAATTTTATTCTCAGTGGCTCCAAGATCACATCTGAAACTTATTTTGCTACGTAGTTGTGGATGCCCAGCTGGGCATGAATATATAAAATGGACTGCGATAGTCAACATACCACCTTAGGTTTTTTTCACTTTCTCTCAACCACATTTGGTCTGAATGAAGCTAGTTCTCTGGGATAATGATTTCAACATCATCCAGCATCCTGTTCCTTTCAACTGTCTCAACTCTAGCCATACAGGTCTTTTTTCAACAAGTTCCTTCCTGCCACAGAGTCATTACAAATGCTGTCCCCTCTGCCTGACACACTGTTCCCACCCGTTCACAGAGTTAATGCACATCAAACTAATCATCACTTCCTCAAACATCTCCTACTTTACAGTCTTGAAGCCCCCTTTACCCACTCTTTGTAGCATGTACCTCGGTGGCAATTTTGTGATTGATTAATGCTCTCTCCACTAGACTGAAAACTCTAGGAAAGCAGAAATCCTTTTGGCTTTGGTTCACCATTGTTCTCCAACAAGTAGTACAATGCCTAGTACTAAGTTAAGGAACGAGAGCAAAGAAGGGAAATAAGAGTCGTGTGTTTCCTCTCCCTTTTTACTCAGTTATTAATATGATCATGTCTTTGCACACCATCAGCCCAACCTTCTCAGTTTTCCTTCCTTTGAATATAATTATCAAAAGTCCTTTTTAGCTGTACATAGGATTTGGCAATGGGGAGTCCAATGTTAGCTCCATCTGTCATTATATAATATTGTATACAATATTCAATCTTGGATTGGTTAATCTAGCTACTGTTTACTTAAGTCTTACCAGAAATCAGAGACTTTATATACATCATCCCTCCATCATGAGGATCATGGAAGGTAGGTATTCCTATACCTCTTTAATAGATAAAGAAATCAAGTCTCAGAGAGGTTTAGTCACTTGCCCAAGGTTACACAGCCAATAAATGGTCAATCTGGGGTTTGATCCCAGGTCTTTCTGACTCGAAAACTCATGACTGCTGCTTTCCCCAAATATAAACATGGAATAAAACCTATTTTTTCAAATTTGATTAGAAAAATAAATGTGATAGTGCATGAAAAGAAATACTCTTCTAAAGTCATGAAGCATTGTAGGAATATCAGTCACTGAGTTTCCTAGTTAATTATTACCAACGTATCCTGCATTTTTTAATTGCCTATAGATATATGCTCTTTTGTTCATGGGAAAAAAGCTAAAGATTGCCAGTTATGGGACTGAAGGATTTAGGAAAACCTGTAATTCTGATCAAGGGAAACTGTCATAGAGGTAAGACTAGAATGTGGTTATGACTTAGAAGCAGAAATCTGATTGCTTTTATTACATCCTGCTTGGGAAAAAAGCTGTGAACCCAAAGGTGGAGCTCAGAAAAAGGCATTCCCCAACGTAAAAAGCTGATAATAATTACATGGGATTATTCAAGGGTCTTGGCTTTGGCAGACATGACCTATTACCTAGAGAGGAATTCAAGTTCAGGAGAATGGACAGTTATTAAGGTAGTAAGAAATAACATTTTCTAAAGACTTTGTGCTAGGAGCTTTACCTGTATTGTTTCCTTTCATCCCCATAATATACCAATGGAGGCTCAGAAAAATCAAGTACATTACTCAACAATATGTATGGCAGCTCTTGCATGGCTTGCAGATGACAGAGCCAGAACTGTACTCAAGCCTGCCTGACTCTGGTGACCAAACTCTTAACCATTAAAATAGGCAATGGCTAACATATTACTTCATTATTTTAGTTGATCTAAAACAGTGGCTTACGAGCTTGATCGATATGTTCCTAGCTGCAACAGTCCCGGGCTGCTTGGGCAAAATCCAGTGCCTGCAAGTGCAAGGTTGAAGATTGGTCAATGGGTTGGGTGATTTTTTTTTTCAAAGGCCAAATGACCAAAATTTGTTGAAAAATGTCAAATAGGAAAGGTGGTATAGAGTAGTGAACAGCCATAGGACTGGGGGTCAGAAGACCTGGTTTCTGATCTAGGCTGTGTCACTAAAATGCTGCAAGACCAAGGAAATTCACTCTGCCTCCCAGAGTCTTGGTTCATCATCTACAAAATGAGGGCATTAGACAAAAACTCCACAATCCCTTTTAGCTCTGGTATTCACTGACTGTCCAATAGTAGGAAGGGAAGTTATAGATTGAGCTCACCCTTCCAGGACTTCCAAATATCTTCCAGAGCCATATTGAAAGGAGGAGCAGGTCCATGAAACCTCATATGCAGCAAAACCTCTGAAAGCCACTGCCTTACAACATGATGCAGTCATCACTGCTCCCTTGCCCTTCTGGCTCTGCAGGGCTATTCCTGGAAGGGCCAACAGCTAAAACAGTACTTCTGGAAATCTAAGGGTGGTGAGGAAGGGGGAGCACAGTTACTTCTTTCAGGCCCAACAGGCAGGGTACAGAGTGTGGAGGGACTGAAGATTATTGTCCTCCAGGTGCCAAGTACATTTTTATGATAACAGCTCATGTGTCTACAGCCTTCAGAAACCACACTCTCTGATATCTGATACCTCATTTCAGCTTCACAACAAACCTTATGGAACGGATACTGCATGTGATTAAAGGAAAGAAACGGGCTAGGGTCTCTCTCTCTCTCTCTCTCTCTCTCTCTCTCTCCCCCCCCCCCTGCTGTTTCCCTCCCCCCTCCCCCCCAGAGGAGCTACAAAGCTCCTAAAACTGCCCTCAACTTTATTTATAGCACTGGCAGGAGTAGTAATTAGAACTATCTCTTGAGAGCAATGAAGCCAATCTTGTTACACTGTCTGGTACCAGTGGCACAATCTTCAAGGAAGATAGAAGCCCCATTAGAAATTAAACTCAATACCCTTCCTATCCTGCCCCAGGCCCACAATGCTCCAGCCACAACCAGCAATTCATAGATACTCCACACTCTCCTGGGCCTGCATGCCTTTGCCTGTGCTGTTTCTTCTGTCTCAGAGGTTATTTCCCCCTCTTAGGTTAATTTCCAGCACATCTCAAATACCATCTTCATGAGAAGACTTCTTTGATACCACCTCCAGTTGTTACTGCTTTCCTGCTCTGCTTCCCCACAGTCCTTTGGACATCTCTAGACTTACTGAAAAACACTGAAATTATTGATTTATTCCCTCTTTCTGTCCCACAGACGTGAGATTCACCAAAGGGATGGACCGTGATGAATTCATTTTTGTATCTCTAGTACGTAGCCCAGCACGTGGCACATAGGAGGCACTTACTGTGGTTGGTTGGATGGATGCATGGTTGGGCGGATCACTAACTGACATGAAGACCTCCAGATTATTCCCCATAGGGCAAAAGTTTGATTTTGCAAGTAGTATCAAAACAGTACAATATTCAGAGATTATATACTTGTCTCAAGTACTGGAGAGACTCTGTTCTATCGCTTGGACGGGAATGAGAAGGGTGATAAGAGAGGATGGGGTAAGATCAAAGCTCAGGGTAAAAGGCAAGGTGAAACTTAGTCCAGAGCACTCACTGGGATGGCCTCCCTCAGGACATGGGAGACAGTGGGGCGACAGGCCCCACAGAGCCTAGAAAAACGTGCATTACCTATGGCCAAAGATTTCTTCAGACTTGCCAATATAAATGACTAAAAATCGCACCTATAGCTTGAGATACTGTTGTACAGCAGCACTTCAACACAGCTTTAAATGAAAAGCAAGTCTCATATTCTAAGGAATAAATGCATGACTTCCCTGTAAACATGTCCAGTTCTACTGGACAAATTCAGATCATTGGGTATTAATAGCGTCAAGGGGATTTTACAATACCCACAACTAGGGATCACATCGCTGGATTCTGGCTCCCAACACTGGTCATGACGATTACTGGTGAAAACCCCTCAGACATGTTTCCACAAGGGGATTTCCTCTTCTCTCCCCCAGCATAAAGTAGCACTAATGTGGACACTCCCATCTCCAGCTTCTATAAGCTTACTTATTCCATCTATGGGAAGAGGAATCACTTAGCTGATCCACGAGACTTGGAAAAAACAAACAAAAAACCCCCTCAACATCCATGGAGCCGTGTGAACCAGGAAATGGAGTCAGTGCAGGCTTGACACATGTCTCTTCTCTTGAGCTACGTGTACTCAGGCCAGTGGGCATTTTGAGTTCTTGAATTAAGCAGCTCAAACTGTAGATCAAGCGCTGAAGCAAGCCCAGCCAGGTCTCTGGTCTCTTTGTCTCAGCTCCGTGGCTGCCAATGAGTGGACTATGTCTGTGCCATGTAGGTCCCAAGGTCCAGCGGGCTCAGAAAAGAAGTAGGATTACCCTCATCCCCAGCTCTTTAGTCCAGTTTAACCAAAGCCAGTGTGAACTGTTCTCAGACCTCAGAACTGAATAGTGTAGTGAGTATTGGCACGTCTACATCCTCAACACATACTTGTCAATAGTTACCTACAGTTTTAAGCCCACAGGACAAAAATATCTAACATGCACCTTGAGTTAACGGCACGGTTTATTTTACTCTGTGGAAAAGTGATATTCTGAACCTTCCTAAAATAAGTTTGGGCTTTGTTTTTTTTTCTGTGAAAGGAGTTTATAATATCTCCTGTCATGGAAAAGCCTTTGAGAGATCTGCTACAAAAATAAGGTTGGACTGCGGCTATCATTCAGGTTGGAGTGTGTCTTCCACAGGAGTCCCTTCTTACGTGCCAAATATGTTATTGAGAAAAGGACTGCAAGCACTGAAATTATAAAATGAAATCATTGTCTGTCACCTAGTAGTACCATTTAATTGCAAACAATTTGTGGAGAGTCCATTAAGTATTAGGGAAAATTGAAGCCATCAAGGAACTTATTTATCAAATCCTTTATTCAAACCTATATTCACTCATTCAACAAATATTTCATCAGTATCTAGTATGTGCCAGATGGCTGTGCCCACAGTGTCTGATGCCTAAAATACAGCCTCATAGAGGGAGAGAAAACCAGATAAGACACACAGCCTCCCTCCCCTTAAGAAACTGTCTCCCCTTGCATATGTTTTATCTTCATTTCTGCCTCTCACTTAACAGTTACTAACTCCTTCTACGTGGGCTTTAAGTTTCTTCTTTGCCTGGCTTCTCTGACCCAAATAATGAATGATCTACAAGCTAACACACTAGACCCTTTTATATAACAAAGCTCTTCCTGTAATGCAAATAATCACTCTATAATTCAGCCATGTTGTACACATGAGTTTTCATAAAGAGTCCTACCCCAATAAAACAGTGAAGCACATTTCCCAGGGAGTGAAAAAGCAACTGGGGCATGCTGCAAGTGAGCCTGGATAATCGATTAGAACAGGTGGGATGTTGCTTATCTTCCTAAGGGTCCTTTCTCCCTGCTGATCTCTTCCTTCCTGTTTGCTTTTGATAGATGTTTAGGATTAGATAGGTAACCTGGGAATGATTCACAGGAAACTGAAAGTCAGAATTTATTGACACAGATCATTTTATTGGACTATGGATGCATACAGCACTGGGTTTGTGTTTTCTTCATCAATTCTGAACATTAAATCAACTAGTATAGTTTCGATTGTAATGAAATTTCTACTCTATTCTTTAGATTCAAAAAAAATGTTTTTTCCTTACTTTTATAATGTTCCCAAACCACACCACTGAAATGCCTTCTTGAAGGAAGGCAGTAGGTAGTAACATTTTAGTTTTGGAAACTTGCATGTAGTTACTTAAAACAATGGGAATTTCTTCCCCTGTTCTTGAAATGCACCATATAAATATTGCATTTGATCCTTAACTTACACTTCATAAATAATTTATTTCAAAAATATCCTTCTATAAGACCATCAGTTGCTGAGGTGTTCAGTTTTCGGGGAAAGCATTTATTTACTGCATGAGTCCAGGAAGGCTGGTAAAGACTTGGCTAAAAGCTCCACATGGAGCGAATTATGGTAATTGTATTAATGCTCAAATCCACGATGCTCTGCTCAAATCTGCTAAAAGGTTTTACACTATATTGCCCACATCTTGACGGGCAATGAGTCCACTGGAAATGTTTAACACTTCATAGGGAGGCTTCCGAGATTCATTTTTCATAGTTCCAAGAACTCCTAAAGGTAGGAGCCTGGAGGTAGCTTCCAGAGGAGTTTCTGAAAGTCACAACTTAGAGTTAACATCCCCCTTAGTAGCTTCCACTTTTGGTTCAGACTGAAACTCCAAGTTCAGGTCACCAGAAATGAAAATCAAAGGAAACATTACACAATTAATTTTGATGAATAAGTTTTAATTCATATATGGCAATATTCTGCTTAATGATATGTCTCCTTAGGACATTCATTAAAAATCCATTAACTTAACAGGCAAAATCTAATAAAGTTACTCTGGAAATTTTCTGCTAGATTAACATTATGGACTTTTAATGAATATTTCCCTGTAGGTATTACTCTATAAGCAGAGCTAATATACTAATCAAACTGAAAAATCTGCAGAGCAAAGGAAACCATCAACAAAATTTAAAGACAACCAAAAAAGAAGAAAATATTTGCAAATCATATATCTGATAAGGGGTTAATATCCTAAATATACAAAGAACTCACACAGCTTAATGGCAAAAAAGCTAAACAATATGATTTTAAAAATGGGCATAGGATCTAAATAGACATTTTCCCAATGAAGACATGCAGATGGCCAACAGGCATAGGAAAAATGCTCAACATCACTAAACATCAGGAAAATGCAAATCAAAACCACAATGAGATATCACTTCACATGTTAGAATGACTATTATAAAAAAGACAAGAAGAACAAGTGTTGGTGAGGATATGGAGAAAGGAGAACCCCCGTGCACTATTGGTGGGAGTACAAATTAGTGCAGTCACTATAGAAAATAGTATGGAGGATCCCCCCAAAATTAAAAACAGAACTATTATAAGATCCAGCAATTCTACTTCCGGGTATTTACCCAAAGAAAACTAAAACCCTAATTCTTAAAGATATTTACCCTTATGTTCACTGCAGCATTGTTTACAATAGCCAACATATGGAAACAACTTACATGTCCATCAATGGATGAATGGATATAGATGTTGTGTATATATACCTGGGATACTACTCAACCATAAAAAAGAAGAAAGGCTTGCCATTTGCAATAGCCCAGATGAACCTTGAGGGTATTATGCTAAGTGCAATAAGTCAGACAAAAACAAATACTGTATGGTCTCTCTTATATGTGGAATCTAAAAAGAAAACAACAAAACCCAAATAAACAAAAAAATAAATAAGTAAAATTCATTCATACAGAGAACAGAGAGCTGGTTGTGGGGGGTGGGGGTGAAATGGGTGAAGCGAGTGGGAGGTACAGACTTCCAGTTGTGAAATGAACAGGTCCTGGGGATGTCATGTGCAACTTGCTGACCACAGTCAATGGGATTGTGATGCATGTTTGAAGGTTGCTGCGAGAGTACATATGGAAAGTTCTCATCACAAGAAAATAAATTTTTTTGTAACTTTTTATGGTGACGTATATAGAGACTAGATTTATTGTAGTGATCATTTTGCAGTGCACACAAGTGTTGAATCATTACTTTGTACACCTGAAACTAACATAATGTTGCATGTCAATTATAACTCAATAAAAAAATGAAAAAATAAAATAAACATGAATCTTGTGCAAGGGGAAGGGAAGCACCCAAAAGTTAAAATACAGGTAAGTCCTCACTTGTTGATAGATTCATGGAAACTGCAACTTTAAATGTAATGATATATAATGAAATCAATTTTCCCATAGGCTAATTAATACAAAAAAGAATTAAGTTCCTACGGCATATTTCTGGTCACAAAAATATCACCAAATATCCAAATAAAGACTCAAAACACTTCTAATATCAAACACTGAAATAAATGTGAGCATGCATTTAAGAAAGATTAATTAAAACACGTAAGATGATTAATTTCTAACCCAGTTATTCCAGTTCAGAGTCACAGGTGCCTGAAGCCTCTCCAGGAAGCACAGGGTGCAAGGAGGGAACTCACCCTGGCAGGGTGTACTCACACACATCCACACTCACTCAGACTGGGACAATTTAGATACGCCCATGCGCACCTCTTTGGGAGGTGGGAGGAAAGCGGAGTACCACGTAGACATGGGGGAATGTGAACACTCCACACAGGCCGTGGCTTCAGTGGGAACTGATGCTTTTCCCCTCATCAACCTTATAAGAAACAACGCTATTTGAGGACCTGCTATCACCAGAAAATCAGAGTTGAAGTTGGACCCAAGTCACCCAAGATACGGATAAAATCAGTAAATATCATTATAGCTTTAAAAGCAAAACACGCGACATGCCAGTACCAGCCATCTCAGTCACTGATTTATCAACTTACTAGTCAAACAGTAATTTAGCTGTGAAATGTGCCATGCCCTGTGCCAAGACCAAGAACACAAAGATAAATAAATGAACGACTGGATATGAAGGAGCACACAGGCTCGTGTGGAATCAAGACATGTAAACAGGTAACCAAAGTGCGCTAATAAGCCATGTTCAGCATACCACGGGGACACTCAGGACAAAGCAATTAAATTGGGGGGGGGGGGCATACACATTTTAAAACTCACTTGAAAAATTAAGTAATTGAAGTTGAAATTTGTGTTCCAGTAAATTATTAGCTCCTTCTAGGCCCTCCCACTGAGAAGGTTTCAGTCCTGACATGATTTATTGGTTCTGCATGTGGTTAGAGAATTTTACTAGATTATCTCTCTGATTCTCATCTGTAAACAAGGTGACAGCACGTACTTTTCCCACTGGTTGGGAGAATTACCTGCAATAAGGTACATAAAAGCACATACAAATGTGCTTAAAACACAGAAGGAGAAGGGGGATCACTATTTATTTGCTACCTATGATATGCACACAATGAGTATTATTTGAAAGTTGGTATAGCAAAGTGGTTAGAGCAGGATTTGGACCACCCAAACACAAGTCTGAATTCTGCTCCTACCACTTGCGAACTGTGCAACCATTCGTTAGGCACATTTCCCCTTTCTGAACCTTGATTTTCAGCTGCTGGACAGGATAAATAAAAATATAACAACTCCATTGCATAGTTCTGAACATGTAAAAAGATAATTGTTATAACGCATAGCACCATGTCTGAGAAACAGTAAACCATTCGTTTTAATAGCAGCCATTAATTATATCCTTCACAGGCATGACTATGGATATACAGCCACATGACAAGAATTGTCAGGGTTAGAATTACAACTATCCTAACTCCTCGTTCAGTGTTTCTGACCCAATTTTCCTGTACCCCTTAATTACAGGACAAGAGCACCTCCCTTGACACTTAGTCCTAATGGTTCCTCATCCAGGTAGGAAGCCCACAAGGAGCCTCCAAAACACCACTTGGGGACTGAGGATTGGTGGCCCTGCCTTAGCTCTAATGACCAGCACACCAGCACCCTCATCTGTGGCCCAAATTGTGTCCCCCAAAATTCATATGTTGAAGCCCTAACATGCAGTGTGACTGTATTTGGAGATAGGGTCTAGAAAGAGGTAATTAAGGTTAAATGAGGTCCCAAAAGTAAGGCCTTTATCTGACTGAATTCGTGTCCTTATAAAGAAAGATACCAGAAGCACACAAAAGGTCTCTCTTACCCATCTATTTAGTCAGTAGACATTTACCAGCATCTCTGCCAAGGTACTCAAGGATGACGCAGATAGGGTCCCTGCCCTCCAGGAGCTTTCAGTTGAGTACGACTTTCCTGTTTGGCCGCCCATTTCCCCTGCTGGGCCCGAGGCACTGTCCAAACCTCAGGCTGGTTGGCAGGAGTCCTGGCACACCATCCTCTGGCCAGCTCCCTCATTTCCCAGAACAAATTATTGACTCTATTCCTTGGTTGCTGACTCCTAATGATCTGAACAGCCAGAACTTTAAAAACCACCATATCACTTAAAGTATCAATACCCTGTGAAGTTATACCCACTCATCAACTGATATCCCTTATCACACCCCTACGCCTGTCCAGGTATGAACTCCTGTTCCAATCTAGCTCACGTTGGCTTGGGAGTTAAATATTGGATGCTGCCTCATCCCACTGAAGGTCACCCGTATAGCCACCTCAATTCCCTCAGTCTCATGTATCCCAAGGATGTCGTCTGCTTTAGTAGGAAAGTTCTAATACTGACTCTACAACTTAATAGTGAACAAGGAACTGAATCTCAGTTTTCCCATCTATAAAACAGGAAAACCTATACAAATAGGTTTGTGAAGGCGAAATAAGATAATGTAGAAAATCCATCACCTACTAAAAGACTTGGAAAGTAGACGGTGACTAATGACTGCTGCTTTGCTTCTTCCTCTTTTCCCCTGGTCCCAAGCTCCTCCCCACTTCTC
This sequence comes from Rhinolophus sinicus, assembly GCF_036562045.2. NCBI lineage: Eukaryota > Metazoa > Chordata > Mammalia > Chiroptera > Rhinolophidae > Rhinolophus > Rhinolophus sinicus. The sequence continues at coordinate 27,665,494 of NC_133756.1, read as the reverse complement.
TACCAGCTCAGGTCCTGAGATGGTTTCAACTGAGCAACAGAAATTCCGAAAGGGCTCTTTCTGCAGACTACCCTGGCTCTGTTCTTTTCTCCAGATTTACCTATTAGGAGTTGAACAGACCACAGAAATGAAGGTATGTTGTCTAAAACACCGCAATACAGGTGCTACGGGGATCTTTCATGTTTCTATCCTTATATTCTTGAACTCTGACAGAGTTTGTGATGAGGACTCCACCAGAGAATGGTAGAACTGAAATAACCTACTATGTGACTCAGTTATCAAGGGTGACCCAAAGTTGTAATAGATACTACTACCATGTTTCCCCGAAAATAAGACCCAGCTAGACCATCAGCTCTAATGCATCTTTTGGAGCAAAAATTAATACAAGACCTGGTATTATATTATATTATTCCTGATATTATATTTTATATTATGTTATGTTATATTATATTATATCCAGTCTTATATTGTATTAAACTAAGACTGGGTTTTATATTAATTTTTGCTCCAAAAGACACATTAGAGCTCATGGTCCGGCTAGGTCTTATTTTCAGGGAAACACAGTAGCTGCGCACCAATATTTAAAGCAAAACTCCCAAGTTTTAGCCAATCATATGGATGGACGCATGGCTGCCCAGCCAATGACTAAATTTCCCAGCCACCTTGGAAGCTAGTGGGGCCTTATGAACAGTGCTGGTCAATGGGATGTGATGAGAAATGACACAGCCCATTTCCATGCTATGCTCCCTCCAAAAGAATGTATATGGATTCCTCTGGTCCTTTTCATTCATTCCCCTCGCTGGCTGGGAACTGATGAGAACTGGAGTAGCTAACTTGGATCCAAAGTTGGCGGCCATATTGGGAGAACGGAAGAGCTGCCCTGATAGTCACTTATCTCTATTCTATCACACAAAATAACCCTCTGTCTTATTTAATCCACTGTACTTTTTAATTTTATTGTTACACCATCCTAGCCGAAACACTAAACAATAAAGAAGTATTTCTATTTAATCAGGTATAACTACTTACCTGATGGCAGCTTACTGGAATTGTAAGTAGTAGCTATAGGAAATAAATACCTTTCTGTGAAATGAACAAGCAAATCTTAAACATTAAAATGTCAGCTACTGTTATATGTACCTAATACCTGAATTCTTTGCACCAGGTAAATCCCTACCAGTCACCCACACCTTTACTGTCTAGTCAGTGCCACCTAAAACTGAAAGTCGGAGACTAAGCTATGGCTTAGTTATAAACCACTGGCTCATGTCCCAGTTTCGGTTTTATTCCTGATCTTCCTTATTTTGATCTCTTTAATTATTTATTTTTCTCTGTTCGTGACCTTGCCTGATTCCTTGAACCTAACGGGCAAAACATTTTCCTTGTAATGACTGGAAATGATCCATACACACCCTCTTGATTATGCTATCCCTCACTGCTCCATGCACATGAATTCCTCAGTCTAGCCCAATGTCTACGATTCTGTATTTCAGTGCAGTTTCATAGCCTGCACCCCTACTCAGTTCCCGTTAGTCTCACCAGGAGGACTGCTAGTCATGCTCTACCCATCATAACTTATTTCTCTTGTTAAAACAGGGCTGTGTTCCTGTATTTCAATTCATACAAAAACAAAAACACACCAAGATCCTCATATACACATACACATAATCACTCTCCAGATTTATTTATCTTTTTTTTTTTTTTTTATACCTATTTTGCTGTAATTATCTGCAACAAGGTCTTCCAATCCAATCATCTTCCAGAAACTGTCGTCCCATCCTTTCTCTGCTGAGTATGTCCATTTGCACACCAGGGAGCAGAGAGACCTAAGAAAATGGGAGAGAGGTAGAACCAATAATATAAGCTAGGCTTCCTTTATGTTTTGCCAAATGCCTACCCGGATATCTACAGTTGTATTGAAGGAGAATAAACCAAACTAGGTAGTTCTTCATCCCTGTTTAGATGAAAAGTCCCCAATTACACCTGATAGCGATTGAGATACCTCTCAGTTCCTTATGTAGCTCCTGATCAAGCAGTGCGTATAAATATTTGTATTTATATCTATATTTATAGTTACATGACATTTGTGAGATAATTAGAAATTACATACAACACTAAGCTATTTAATGATATTGAACATCATTACTACATTTTAGGTATGATATTGGTAATTGTGGTTATATTTCAAAAAAGATTTCTTATTTAGAGATACATACTGAACTATTCATGTATAAAACAATACATTATCTGAGATTTGCTTCAAAATAATAAGAGAAGGGGAAGACAATGGCATTATGGATGGGGCAGGATTGGCCATGGGTTGGTGGTTGTGAGGTTGCGTGATGGGTAAATGGTGTCCATTATATTACTCTGTTTTGTACATGTTCAGAATTCTCTATAAGAAAAGTTTTTTAAAAAGTGTCTGGTGTGTGTGTGTGTGTGTGTGTGTGTATTAGGTTGGTGCAGAAGTGACTGTGATTTTTGCAATTATTTTTAACCTTTTAAAACCACGGTTACTTTTGCACCAACCTAATATATACGAGAGGTGCCAAAAAAATGCATACACATGACCTGTGTTCATCTTTTGTTATCGGTATATATTGAATATTACAATTTTAATACAGTTTTTTCTTTCCTTAAAAATGTGTACACATTTTTTGGACAAATAGATATAGATAGGTAGATATAGATACACAGATACAGATATAGATATGTAGATACACAGACATATAGATGTAAATATAGATATATATGAGAGAGAGACTCCAGTCTAAAGTAACATTTAATAGGAGGAAGACTTGAAATCTGGAAGGCGTTTTCCTCTCCAGGTTCATTTCTCACCCATTCACCCTTAGCATTCTACACTCCCGCAATAAAACATCATTTGCAGTACTCTGGGGGAAAAAAAAAAAAAAATCATGTTCTTGCACATTTCTGTGCCTTTGTCCTACTCCTATTTGAAAATATTCTTCCCAGCTTCTTCACCCTGATAACTCCAACACTTCCTTTAGCCTGGGCTGAGTCCCCAGCGCTCGGTGAGGAGTTCTCTTCTGAGCTCCCCGCGCGTGCAGCTATGCTCCATGACAGCCCTTATCACACTGTAACTGACTGTTGATTTGTCTTCCCTATGCTCCTATTGCCTTCCAATCTGTCCTCCTTACTGTATGCAAACTTCACAAAATAAAATCTGATGTTGTCAGCTGCTGATTAACACTCTTCAATTGGTCCTGACCATCTTCAGCGAGAAGTCCAATCTTTCACAGGGCTTAAACGGCCTTTTGTGATAGGACCATGCTGCACTCGTTTCCCCCTGCCGTTCCCACTCTTCCTTTCTCCATTCTACAGTACTGAATGAGCTGAAGTTTCCCACAGCGGGCTTTGATTGCTCACTTCCCTGGGCACTGACTGAGCCTTTGCTCCTTTCTGCCCAGAATTTTCTTCCCTGTTACACATCTAACTCCTAGTTAACCTTCCTCACTCAGCTCACATAGTCCCTTTTCACGAAGCCTCAGTGGAGGACAAGCTGAGTCCAAAGCCTCTTCTCCAAGTTCCAATCAGGATATACCTTATCTTAGCATTTCCCATAGTAATTGTCTTTGCCCATTCACTTCTCTCTCTCTCCCACTAAACCAGGAACTCCTTCAGAGTAAAACCAGCCCTAACAATCTCTGTATCACCTAGTCTACATTCAGTCACGTATCCAACCACGATGAACACTGACTGAATGGAAGCACTAAAGAATGCGTGTGATTTGTCCATATCGCCACAGGTAAACGGTATAACCTAGGTTGCTCATGCAGTTTTAAAGAGAAACCTATCTCACCCAGCCAATAGTTGAAGCACATCTCATTCAATCACTCACACAGATACACTAACTCACTCAATAAACATTCAGTATTCAGTCACTACAACCCTGGCATATGCTAGGGAGCCCTGGGGAGCCAACAGTATGCAAAAGACCTGGTCCTCTGCTCTCACAGAAGCTGACAGTTGAATTGAGGAGACAAATTGATCAAACAATCACACCTAAAATCACATACTAACAAATAGCCAAAAATGTTCTGAAATAGACAAAGAAATGAGAACCTTTAACAGGAGAACCTGATATAATCTAGTGGGAGAAAGAAGGTGGGGAGTATCAAGGAGGGCTCCACAGAGGAGGTGAAATTCTGTGAGGTCTAAATTTTGAAAGCAAACGAATTTATAAACTTTCATTGTTGAATTTTTTTCAGATGTCACATAGATGACAGGACACAATGAGCCATAAGTGGCATGACTATACTGAAGGAGTGCTAGTACCGGAGAAACTTAATACATATGTGCTAAATCCTTCACCTGATACAAGCAAGAAAAATTTTTTGGAGGTACAGAAAAGACAGCCATCTGTGTAGCATTTTCTGAAGAGTACATAATAGGCTAACCCCTCCTGGCACAATGCCTGAATTTCCATATTCCTGGAAGCTGACAGCTCACTGGAAAAAGCAAAGCTATGGAGGAAAGAATGGTGTGGAGGGACTGTTTCTAAGGACCCAACCAACCACATAGGAAACTCTTCACTTCTCAGATGCCCCATTGATGTGCAGATTTCTAGGCCTCCACTTTGACCCTTCCTTCTGTCTTAACTGATTATCGCTCCTTTCTCTCATCCTTGTGTACTTGACAAACTCCAAATCATCCTTATAGTCTAGTTCCAAGGTCACCTCTTCTGCAAAAGTTTCCTTGATACCTCCAAGTTAAACTCATGGTTCTCTCCTTTGAGGTAGTATTGTAACTTGGAAATATTGTATTGCTGTTCTTTATAGCTGAGGTAGGTTGAGTCCATGGCCCCGTCTTCAGCCCTACACATGTCCACATCCTTTGCCTTGTAATTTGCAGTGCTGTGCCCTCTCCTCTGCCACCCCCCACACTCCTTTCCTGACTCTAGACTTTGAATTCTGTCACATGACTGCATTTGTCCACAAGAATAAGGCAGGCTACCTGCTAGCGTCAAGTCTAAGCCTCAAGAGGCCATGACATGTTTCTGCTTGCTTTCTTGAACCTATGGCTTCACCATGAGAAAATCATGCCTGGGATGGCCTATTGGTCCCAGGAGGAGGATAAGAGATTAGTGGAGCAGAGCAATGGCCACCAAGCCCAGCCTGGATCAGACACCCCATGCAACCAAGACCTGAGTGAGTCCAGCTGACACTAGAAGAACCATCCAGCAGAGCACAGCCTAAAAGAGCCATCCATGAGCCAAATAAGTGATTATTACCTCAAATTACTGAGCATTAGTTGTGGCTTATAAAAGAGCAATAGTGAAACAACTCAACACATTATGGCATAACTAAGTTACTCCAAGTAGAATTTGTGCCCCTAATAAGGGCCAGGATAGGGATGCCTCAGTCCTCAGAGCAAGGCAGAATAAGTGGCCAGACAGCATTCTTGGAGTGAAGATGACTAAGCCCAGGCGGCAGGAAGTTTTAAAGCTGAAGATGCCTCTGATAACTCCACTTTCTACCAAGATTAATAAAACACTATTAGAACCCTTTTTATTTGGGTTTCTTTAAATCAACTCTTGGGTAATATGAACGTATAAAAGCAGCGCAAAACTGGCAAAATTTAGAGAGTACACAAGTGCTCCAGAATCTCTAGAAGAGAGAGCAAGTATAGGACTTCGTGTTGTTAGTGAGTAAGGGCAAGGTACCAGTAGCAGAACCACAGGTTCACCTCCCGGAGCTATAGAGGAGCGCCGCTTCCACTCATGCAGAAGGAGCCACTCACTGTTCACTGCCATCCAGAGTGCTCAGGAAGCACCTGCTGTACCTTTCACTTCTTTCAGATTTGTTAATGCCAAAAAGACTATAAAAACCTGTATGAGCATCAAAAGAACATAAATCAATGAGTAGGCAGAACAAAAACAAGACTAAATTTGGGGGACTCTTTCACCTGAGAGAAAATCACTAGAACATCTATGAGTGGTAGGTCTCACAGCAGTAGAAAGATGAAAGAATTAGAAGAAAACATCAACAATGAAAGCAATGAGAAACCAGAAGAACACAAGAAAGACTTTCTGAACTAACAACACTGATTTTAAATTTTAAACTGTAAATTTCTGCAGAACAAAACAAATCACAAGAACTATTGAAAATCAAATTAATGATCTGGAAGACCAAGTGAATGAAATAACTTACTACCCACAGCAAAGACACACAGAGAGAAACAATGATGGAAGGAATAAGACACTTAAAGGGCAGACCCAGCAGCTAACATGAGAATAACAGAAATTCCAGAAGGGATTTTTTTTTTTATTTTTTTAAAGGGGAAAAGTAAAATGAAGAAAAAGATTTTAAGAAACAGATGAAGGAGATGTTATAATTCAATGAATACAATACTAGTTGGTTTTTTGTTTTGTTTTGTCTTGTTTTTCATACTGAGCTGCAGAAAGATTTAAAACTTCAGATTCAAAGTCTCATTAAGTTCAGGAAGTGAATCCAGGAAATACTTGAATTTCAAGCATAAACAGAAAATTATACAAGTTTCCAGACAGAAAGAATAAGTTACTTACAAAGGCAAGAGATTCAGACTAGCTAAGGAATTCTCATCTACAACTCTGGAATGTAGAAGACAGTGGAACAATGTACAGACTATTAAGAAAAATGACCCAAGAATCTTATACCCAGACAAAATATTATTCAGCTGTCAGGGAAAAAGGAAAACATTTTCCACATGCAAGGATTCAAAAGTAAACTTCCCACATACGTTCTCTGGGGACAGTACTTGAGAAAGAACATAACCAAAAAATTATTGATTCAGAGCAACTATTTCAGCATAGGGGAAATCAAAGACCAGAGAAACCAGTTGTGGTGAACACTGATATTTATTCTCTCTCTCTCTCCATATACATATACATATGCATGTGTGTACACATATGTACATATATACACATGTATATATGTGTGTATGCACACATATTTCTATCTAAATAATGATAGTATAAACAGCAATTTCTAATATTAAATTTTCTTGAAACACAATAGGCACGCTATATTAGAAGAAACAATCTAATAACAAGCGGTAACTGAAAATATAAAGTTAATTAAGAGATTGAACAAGGGGTACACAGGAAAAATATTTTGAAATGTACCTGTATTTGAGGCAGAACACAAGTTTAATGTTGGTTCTAATGAAGAAGAAGGTAATCACTAACAAACAAAAAGCTTAGTAGAACTCTCAAAAAAACAAGGGGTACAAAGGGAATAAAAAGAAAATTAATAAGTCAGTGAAACCAAGTTAAACCAATTAAAATAAAAAGTAAAAGTAAAAGGGGTGCTGTACTATAATTATAAAACAAAAATAGGGCAGGAGGATAAAATCAATTATTTCAGTTATTACAAAAATGTGAATGGGCTGAATCTCACAACTTGTTAAACAATAATAATACTTACACTGTAGTTAAAATTAAGCTGTACCTTGTTTACAGTACAGATTTTTAAAAATGTAACGAGTTTTTTAAGTTGAAAAAGAAATAACAAAAACAAAATTTTTAAAATTACAATATTAATATCAGACAAAGTAGAATAGAAGATCAAAAATATTAGCAAGACAAAGAGGAACTTTCCATAATGATATCATGCTCAAATCCAAGAAGACTATTTCTATTCACTAGGTTTTATGAACTGAACAATATAGTGTGTAATATATAAAACAAGAGCTCCCAAAACAAAGCACTTAAAAAGAGATGCAATTTATTTAGAGATTTTATTGTACTTTCAAAATTTGAAGAAACAGGTAAATAAAAGGCATAACAACAATAAACAATACTATTGAGGTATTAAAGGACTCAAATACAATCAACAAACTCAATTCTATATACTCATATGGGGGGTGCAGAGAAGGAGAATATTTTACAATACAAGCAGAGACTCCATGAGTAAAGTGGTATGCTAGAGTTTTAAAACAGCTTTTATTGGAAAAGAAGGATGTCTGAAAATTAATAACTTAAGCAGCCAACTTAGGAAATTATGAAAAACATTAATAAATTAAACTGAAAGAAAAATCCAAAAGGTAAAGATAAAAGCAGATGAAAAACATAAAATAAGATAAAATTCAGAAAGTCAACGGAGCCAAAGCATGGTTCTATGAAAACACGTTCTATGTAACAAAAATTTCTGGCAAAATTTAGGAAGAAAAAAAGAAGGCAAAAACAACAAGCATCATGAATGAAAATGGCAGATATAACTACAAATAAAGCAGACATTAATAGAAAAACATAAGGATTACATGAACATTATGTTAGTAAATTTGAAAAATTAGGTAAATAGTTTATTAGAAAAACAGAACTTGTCAAAATTGACTCAAGAAAACATAGGAAACCTTAATAAATTTATTACTGTTAAAGAAATTGTCAGTAGTAAAAATCATCTCTCAAATAAAACGTCAAGCCCAGATGGTTATACTAGAAGTTCTAACAAATGTTCAAGGAACAGAGTACTCCCAAGTACTTCAGAGTCTTGAAGAACAAGGAATGCTTTGCAAGTTATTTATAAGGCTAATACAACTATGTTACAAAAACCAAGCAAAGACAGTCTAAGAAAGAAACATCAGAGGCTACTCTCACATTATAAATGTGGGCACAAAAATTCTAAGCAAGACATGACCAAATTTAATATAAAAATGTGAAAAAAAATACAGCATGAACAACATTCAAAAATGTTTCAATAATAGAAGATCTATGAGTGTATTTTACCACAGTATTTTATGAAAGGAAAGAAAAAGGATCAATTCATATTGAAGAATAAAAAGTATCCGATGAAGTTAAATGCCACAGCAAGATAGAAACTCTTAACTGAAGTAGAAATAACAGAAGCTTCTGCTTCTAACCACGATGGAGTAACAGAGAATGGACTTTACACCTTTGCCTTAAACAACTAGAAAATTAGAAGAAAAATATATGCTCAACTGTTTTCAGTCCTTGAACAACAAGCAGTGCAGGACTGTGATGCCTGAGAGAAGGAAACAAATGAGGTGAGCCTCAGGCTCACTCTGGCTTTCTGCCTAGAAGCACGGGCGGGATGCCAAGGAAAACACAGCAGCTTCGCTAAGTTGAGGAGACCGAGATCAGAATTCAGGGAATTTGAGGTGGCTAGAAGCTGTGGTGGCACAGACTTCCAAAGAGGGGGTAGTAGCTATGCAGAAAGAGAGCCCCGGAAATCTGCCCCAGAGTCCTGCTCCTTCTTTGGTGAATACAAACATGCAGATATGTACACTGACACTCCATGAGGTCTGGTGACGAGTGACTGGAAAGCTGTGAGCTGAACAGTTCTCTGAGTTTGCACAGAGCTGAGGATCACTGGAGCTACTAAAATTAGAGTGGAACATCCTCATTGATGACGCGGGACATTCAGTAGAGACCCTAAAAGACATATACCTTGGAAGTGTGACTGAAATTTTCTTGTGTAAAGTCAACTCTAACCCTGCTCTATCAAAGTTTTTTAAAAAGATTCCAAAGGATAAAACTAAGCCAAAAGTATATTATCACCTATCAGAAAAAGTTGCTCAACAATCTTAAGAGGAAGAAAAAAAAAATCCAGGCACCCAACAACATAAAATTGACAATGTCAGCATCCAATCAAAAATATTTAAAGGAACTGTAGCCAATTTTATTTTTTATCAAGTTCATAAAAGCTATCAACATACAAAGCGAAACTCAATGAAACCAAAGCAGGATAAACACAGAGAGTGAAAAACAAAAACAAAAACAAAATACACTCAGTGCAAAAAAACTACATCTTTTTTTATATGAAAATATTTTTAATTTATTGGGGTGGCAATGGTTAATAAAATTATATAGGTTTCAAGTGTACAATTCTGTAATACATCATCTATATATTGCATTGTGTGTTCACCACCCAGAGTCAGTTCTCCTTCCATCACCATATATTTGATCCCCTTCACTTTCTTGTACCCCTCTCTCCCCTTACCCTCTGGGAACAACTAAACTGTTGTCTGTGTCTGTGAGTTTTTGTATGTTTATTTGTCTTGTTTGTTTGTTGCTTTCAGTATTATATCCACATATGAGTGAAATCATATGGCTATCAACTTTTTCTGTCTGACTTATTTCACTTAGTATAATAATCTCAAGATCCACCTGTGTGGTGGCAAATGGCAGTATTTCATCTAAAAACAGAAAATCTTAAAAGCAGAGGAAAAAGACACCTTATAGAGGAATAAAGACAAAAATTTTACAGACTTCTCATCAAAAACAGTGCAGAAGAAAATGGAATGACATATCCAAAGTAAAAATTTTAAAGGGAAAAAACCAATCTAGAATTCTATACTCAGCAAAAAGATCTTTAAACAATTAATGAGAGATACAGACTTTTTCAAACAAACATAAGCTGAGAGAATTCATTTCTAATAAACCTGCATTGCAAAAAATGTTAAAGGAAATTCTTCAAGGAGGAGGAAAATGATACTATGTGGAATTGTGAATCTATACAAAGGAATGAAGAGTATCAGAATCAGTAAATATGGTAGTAAATATAAATGACATACTTCTTTCATTTTCAAATTTCTTTAATTATTTGAAGGTAAACTGGTAAGTTAAAGATACATATTATAAATCCTAGAGAAACCAGTAAAAAAGAAATAAAATTAATAAACCAATTTTGGAGATAAAATGGAATACTAAAAATATTTCTGTAATCTGGAAGAAGGCTGGACAAAGGAAAAACTGCATAGAATACATAGAACAAATAAAAAACAGACAGCAAAATGGCCAATTAAAACCCAATCATTAAATGTAAATGGCCTAAAAACCCCAAAGTAATGGCAGAAATCATCAGACTGGATGAAAATGAAAAATCAAATCCAACTGTGTGTTCTCCACAAGAAACTTACTCTAAATATACAGACACAAGTCAGGTTAAAGAATAAAAGGATGTTAAAAGAGGTTCTATGTAAATACTACTAATAAAAAAGTAGAAGTGGCTATATGAGTATCAGACAAAGTAGACTTCAGAACAAGAGAATTACCAGGTACAGAGAGGTACATTACACAATGATAACAGGGTCAATTCACCAAGCACATTCATGTGTTAAAGAAGAAATCATAATTATTTAGAATGGCAACTTGAACTCAACTAAAATTGTTTCTTTTTTGTTTTGTTTTAGTGCAGAACTAACAAACAAACATTGAAAAAACTACGTAAAATCAAGCATTCATGATGATATCATGAAGGATGTGACCACCTAAAGTTACCCTTGTCTTTTATAAAAGTTTGCCTGAAATTCAGTGGTCTCAGTGGCCCATATGGATTAAAGGTTCTCTGTAAAGGAGTCCAGAACTGTGGGCATGCTCGATTTTATACTGTTTTAGGCAAGAGTGTGTATGAGTGGGTAAGGCCAGGAGGCACTGAAGGATCTACTTCATCATAAAAGAATATTATCTTATATGTTTCATTTCCTGATACTCCATCGGGCCTTCTGGGAATTTCAGTGTATCAGGCCTGGTCATGACATCCCAGAGCAGGGACGGTACCTGTCTCATTCGTGTCATTCCCCAGCACCAAGCAGAGTGCCGCTCGGGCAAATTTTGAGCGCTCAGTGCACGTTTATGGAGTAAATGAATGAGAACCCTAGGATGTCAGTTACAGAAAGAAGTTTTCAGGTACCTAAATAATTTTTAATTGATCTTTAGAGATTGCTCTCCATGCAGGCCCTGGAGGAGACACAAATTAGATTCCTGGAATGGTCAAGGGCAGCAGAACACTGGGTTCCCTGCACAGACCATCCACCTCAATAGAACAAACACAGATTTTTGAAAATAAATTCTGTCTACCTCACCTACTTCCCATCACCCACTTCCCCAGACACAAAAACATGCCAAATCTCTAACATCTTCTTTCCTTTTTTGAAACATGCAAAAACAAAGACAGACTTCCAGTGAAAGATGCCAGATCAACTGCACATGTTGACCTCTGCTCCCTTTACAAATTCCCAAAAATGGCAGTATAGAATATTTCAAAAAGGCAAAAACCCACAATGACGAAGAAAATAGGATAGAAGATGACAGCAATAGAAATTTGCAAACCAGAGAACACGGATGAATAGTAACTCTCTAGGTAGACTTGGAAAGATAAAACCTAAGTAGCAGTGGGGAAAACCCAGAAGCCCAAGGCTTACCCTGCAGAGACACAGGTGTTTCTGAAAGTGGGAATAAAAGCAGGGCTAACAACAGCAGCCTGGTTGAAAGCTGAGTGGGAAGTAATTAGACCTTCATGAGCCATCATTATGAGCAATCAGGGTACCACCTCTCCCGTACCCTGGCAGAAAGCTAAGGTTTACCCTCGGGCAGAGTGGGGTACAAGACCCAACTAAGGGCAGGGAGGGACATCTTGACGAGCACAGAGAGAGACAGTAAGGACCTGCGTTTTTGCAAGTCAGTCCTAAAGATCTCTCCCTCAACTCAGCTCCCAGAGCTCTGGCAGACAGGTTTATACCCTGAAGATTTGTCTTTGGGGAAGCTGATGAGACAAAAGAAAAGATCTAAGGCTACATATGAGGGCTGAGGGTACAGAAAGAACAGGACAGCCAGATCACTTCAGTCTTAGAAGGATTAAAATGACAGACTCTAAGAAAAACCCACTTGATCATCAACAACGGTACCTGCTATAATTGTCACCATCATGTTACACAAACACATTAATTCAGAAAATATTTACTGTGGGTCCACTATGTACATATAAGTTTTTCTAAGCAGTAGGCGCCTCCAAAGTCTGGGAGAAACACAGAGAAAGTGTCCCCACCATCCAGCCATACGCCTAAGACCATAAAGCAGCCTTAGCAAGAACAAGGAGAACTTTTGACTTTGCTGCTTTTACCCAGAGCAAGGCACACATCAAAAGCACACGCCTGCTGAGCTCCAGAGGCCTGATCATTATCATGTATTTCTCCAACAAGATTTTACAAAAATGCAGTCGGCACTGCTGCATTATTTATATGCAGTTCACTGTATTGACACTGCCAGGCTCCCACTTTCAGGAGAAATCTTTTGTTCTCTGCTTGGGGAAGGCAGAACCTGGAGAGTCTCAATCGAACAAGCTAGTGAATAACAAAATAATTAGAGCTCAGAGTGGGGATAAATTACCAAGATATTCCTGGCTGCAGCCTTCAGTGCAACCCAGGCTTATGATGGCTCTGTTTTTCCAAGCCATACAACAGACTGAATTACCAGCACTGAAGATACAGCTCCTGGGGAGATATGGCTTGGGCTGGATGCTAATTGTATCAACAAAGAAACCAAGTAGGTCTTATTTCTGAAGAAATACCACTGCACCAATCAGAGCTGCTTCTGTGAAAGAGCTGTCAGATTTCAGGCTAGTTACCATTGGCTCTGTACTTCATCAAGACTCGCTGACAGGTCCATGACAGACCGAAATAATGTATGCAATGATGCAGCGCAGGGCAATACTAAATTGCCTTTTCAGTTAGACTTGCCGATAACATGGTTCGAACGTGGCCATGACAACATGGGGAGCATGAAAGAACTGAATAAATAATCAGGTTCAGGGAGTTTTCCCATGCCCCCAAGAGAAAGAGATCTAAGAATCAGAAAACAAAAGATCCTAAAGTCGCCACCCAAACATTCCAAGATCTTGGTGAAGCCCTTGGACTCATGGATTTGTATTTATCTCCTAAAAAATAAGGATGATAACAATTAGAGGCAGTCTGAGACAAGGGAGGAAAACAAAGAAAAAGGGAGCCCCTATAATACACCAGGCACTAAGCCTAGTACAATTATGCAGGTTATAGCAACTGTTCCCACAACAAACTGGAAAGGATACTATCAGCATCCCCATTTGATAGAGATGAACACTGAGGCTCAGAGAGCTTGGGTAACTCATTTAAGGTCACACCATTGGAAGGAGCAAGGCAGAAGTTCAAACCGTGGTCTGATCACTTAAAAGTCTACACATGCTTATTCAGGCCCATTCATGAAAAGATATTAACAAACCATTGCAAAGGCCAATTAGCACATGAGACAGAGTGTAACAAATTTGAGATATTTGGTTTCTCTGTGTTTGTAGTGTCTGTTAACTTCTTTTCTTAATAAAGGAAAAATTAGAATAAAAACAGATGAAGAGCTCATGAAACACAGAGCCCTAGGGAACTAAGTAGCTGCCTTAGGTTTCCTGCGCAGATGTTCTAGTAAAAGTTAAGGTGTTCGGGAGATGCATATCATGGGCCAGGACACAGGGACCACAATGAGACACTCCCTCAAGGTGGGAAGGTGAAGCCTGTTTCTGAGAGTTCGGCTGTAAAGTCAACCCATAACAAATAAGAGTAGAAACACGCAAATTATCATAAAAAGACAAAATGGGTTCCTGGACGTTCAAAATTCACAGTAACCACACTGAAGGCATTATGATGGCTAAAGAAAGAATCTGTCAGTTAGATGGATGGTTACTCTGCATGAGAGGGGAGAAACAGGCAGGAACAGAAGAGGCAGAAGCAGAGGCAAGGGTCAGTGGGAAGAGGGAAGAATTTTGCAGGTAGAGAGAACCACATGTGCAAAGAGCTAGAAGCGGGAGACAGCATAGAGCGACGTACATCTCAGTGAGGGGCCCTTCACCTCAGCCTCAAGAGCTGAGTGTCTTCCCCAAATGAGGAAATAAACAAAAGAACCTTTCACTCCCTCACTCATTCACTCAACGAACATGTAGTGAGCTCTGATTATGTACCAAGTACACACTGTCTCTTCCTTCGTGGAACTTGGGGTCTAACAGAAGAGAGAAATTCATGAGGGGCTCCCTCAAATTTCTTACCCTAGGAAGGTTAAGTATAATGAAGAAGAATCACAGGGTGTTCCTAGAGCTCGTGGTACCAAAGGACATGAAGAGAAACAAACATGTATACCCCGCTTTCGATTCTTCCACTAAGGGTTCCCGCTGAGCATCTGTCTCCTCCTTCGGTTTTCAACAGAACGCCTTGTGGCTAAAGGCCATTACAATGGGGCTGCCTTTTGATGGGGGCATCCTCAGGTCTTGCCCCTTCCATCCTCGCCTCTAGTTTCCCTCTGCCTTTGCTCTAGCTCCTTTTCCGTTTTAGGAATGTACGGTTTCTGACTCAATGATTTCAGGCTTATTCTGACTCTAGCCATCTAAAAATCACCAGTGGCCCAGCTTCTAGTTTTTCCAAACCCCTTGGCTTCACACCCTGGTGCTGGCTTCCTCCATAAGGTCTACTCTAGTAAGTATATGAGGTTACTGATAACAAGACCTATTCCCAACCATATATCTATGTCCCAATATAACTTAGAAGAGACTAAGGACGTAGGCACCTATCCCAGGCTAAGTCAGAAAGGGGACCCTTCCCAAACATTTTGAAAGCTCCATTATTAAAATATCTCTTCCAGGGTCAACCGATTTTGGCCTATCCTATTAGAGGATAACACATTGTATATCACAATGACAGACAGTGGTGTCTATACAATTCTTATCTTCCAACATTCTTCAGTCCTAATGGCATCCAAAACTTGCCATTTGTCAAGTTGAGTGCAGGCCTGGTCGGTCCAAAGTTATCTAAAGTGCACATAGCAGTAAGCCTGGTCTCTAATGCTACAGACAAGAAATACATGAAAAAGAGCAAAGCTATTCTAAAGCACCTAGTTGGAGAGGAGGGAAGCAAGGAAAATAGAATTATATTAATACATGGTCATTCATGGATGCTCTGCCTTGAGGAGATAATGTAAGATTCCTGGCAAAGGTTGAGAAAGGGGGCAAATACAAATAGCTCCTGCCAACTGGCCTAGTGCATTCCAATTCTGTTTGGTTATAAGGCCACTTTATGATTAATTGGCTTCTGGAACATCCAGCAAACATCACCTTAACTTCAAAATACTCTTCAATATAAATAAATGCATGAACAAATTATAAAACCAATCTTTCCTTAATCAGCTAGGATTATACTTACATATTCTCCTAATAACAATTACCTTACACTATAGTTTCACACAGAACCTATTAGCATACCGTAAGCACTCAACAAATATTCTTTACCTTTATCTTTCATGAGACGTTGACAACTCTAAGAGGTATTGAAGGCATAGTGATTTGCCCCACACTAAACACCCAAACTGCTGTGCTTGATTTTGCCCGGTGATACCATCTGCAGTCACTTGATACTTATAACCCCTGAGAATATTTAGCAGATCTTACGGTTCTAGTTCTCTTACCATACCAGTTTCGGTTTGGTCTCTAGAAATGGTGCCACTCTTTTCTCATGGTGCAAAACGCAAAAGTGTTAGGAAAATTGTTTCCCTCACCCCGTTCTCCCTTTGGCAGGGCTCTGTGCTCCAGGTGACTGAGGGTATCACTATGCCCATGTCCATAATGTCCATAATGCCCAATGTCCACAATGATACGTGGAAGTCACCATGGTGATGTGGTGTTGGTGTCCTTCTCAGCTATGATGTCAGCTCTTCCAGCAAACAAGGAGCTGACTTACTTAGTTCTCAGTGCTGAGAGGCTTAACACAAAGCAGTATCCCTCTGGCACAAAGGGGAGAGAGACAGGTTAACACTTCAAATAAGGCAAAAAGGAGAAAACATTAAGAGTTGGTAAACTGCAAGCACAGATCTGAAGTCTTCATAACTCTCAAGATATCCTGTCTCTAAAAAAAGGAATGAAAGGAAATAGGAAAAAAAAAAAGAAACAGAAACAGCCTTAAAACTAGGTTCTAAAGAGACGAACAGACAGAACACAGAGGATTTTTAGGCAGTGAAACTACTCTGTATGAAACTATAATGGTGGATACATGTCACACATTTGCCCAAACCCACAGAATGCACAACATCAATAGTGAACTGTAATGTAAACTGGACTTTGGGTGATGATGATGTCACAGTGTAGGTTCATCAATTGTGACATACGCACCACTCTGTGTGCAGGCAGAGGACATATGGGAAATACCTCGCTCTCAATTTTGCTATAAACCTAAATCTGCTCTAAAAAAATATTGTCTACTGAAAACAACTACAAACCTGACCTCAATGTCCTTCAAAAATTAAGATCCAGAAAGTGACAGAAACAGTACATCACCTCTTCAGAAGGACACGGTCAGACTTGCAATTAATGTCAAGAACATGGCAATTTTGTGACTTAACCATTTAAGTCATTCATAGCAAATGTCATCTGTCTGGCCTCAAGAAATTACCCCATTTCCCCGAAAATAAGACCTAGCCAGACAATCAGCTCTAATGCATCTTTTGGAGCCAAAAGTAATATAAGACCTGGTATTATATTATATTATATTATATTATATTATATTATATTATACCCGGTCTTATATTATAGTAAAATAAGATCGGGTCTTATTTAACTTTTGCTCCAAAAGACGCATTAGAACTGATTGTTCAGCTAGGTCTTATTTTTGGGGAAACACGGAATTAGTCTCCCAGGGGAGCAGAGCACCCAAAGATCACCTAGCTAACAAGGACAGATCCAGCATTTGAACCCAAACAGCTAGCAGCTAGCTTCAGAACCTATGTCCTTAACGACTATACACACTGCCTCTAGAAACATACCTGTGCATGACATGGGGATTTCACAGGTGACATTTAAGGTAGTTAAGAGGAACTACCGAGGAAGAGGTCAACTCTCTCCTGGGGATATTAAGAAAGCTCCCCCTGGAGGAACAGTTTGCACTGTGACTCCTGCCACATGAGGGGGACTTCACCAGGTGGATAGAGGTTGTGGAGATGCTTCAGGCAGAGTGCAGGCACCAAGGCACTCAGTGCAAGCATGAACCTGCCTCCGGCTGGGAGATGGAAGAGCTGACCTGCTGAGGACTCCTCCCATTTTCTGATTTCACTGCTGCTATGAGAAAGGCTTTGCTAAGCACAGGCAGAGTACAGGTCCTGGATCAGACACGGTGAGGCCATCATTCACTAGTGAGGCGATAACCTCCCCGCACTTCATTTTCTCGTCTGTTAAGGAGCGTAATAGAAGGACTTATCTCAGAAACTCACTGAGTGAGTTCATTCACATCAGGCACGTAACACAGTGCCTGCTACACAGCCCATGCCCAATAAAAGGCAGCTCTTTTTGTTCCCAGTGTTTTCACCATTAGCATCATCATCTCATACCGACCCTGAAAAAGAAAATGCTATTGAAAGAGAAGTATTCAAATGAAAACTTGCTTTGAGACAGTGCTAAGAACACGACAGAGGAATCCCATGGGTTTTCAGCTCTAACTGGACAACCATTATCTGAACTGAATGAAATAATGACAGAAGCAACCCAGCTCAGCCTTGCTCAACTCAACCGAAAATTAAGTTAAAACCCAAATACTTAGCTCACATCTGGAACTTGCACACCAGTACTGGGCCCAGACTGTGCTCCCTCTGCAAAGCCTCCGAGACTACTCCATCTATTCATGGAGTGAGTCATTAATTTCCAAACTTAGTTTTGCCAGCACTGACCATGGCACTGCAGAGGCATAGAGATGAGTCCTAGGTCTTCTCCTTTTAGTAGCTCAGAGGGTAGAAGGGAAGATGAACATACGGGGGGAAATGCAAAAACAAAACAACAACAAAACAATGTAAGAAGGGATTTAATACACACATAAAGAAGAAGCTCTAGGGGCCACAGAAAGGTAGAGAGAACATCTCCATGGAGGTTCTAGGAACCTCTATAAAATACCAGAGAAGAATGAAAACCATGTCTCAGATTTGCATCCTAGGGAACCTAGGGTGAGGAGTATTGAATTATCCGTCATTCGACTCTTCTCTGGCTGAAACAAACTGCAGCTCCTGAATGGGTCATGCTCCCACTCACGTCTGTGCTTGGTCATGCGGTTCCCTTCGCCTGAACACCTTTACCATACTTACCCCTGGTAAATCGTAACCACCTTCAGATGTGAGCTCCTTTGGGAATTCGTCCAAGGTGCACTGTTTATCCCTTCACCGTGCTTCCCCTGCTCCCCATCACAGCACCCACAGCACTAGGATTGCCTGCTAATTGTCTTTTTCTCTCCCACTGTAGAGATGTACATTCTGCATCCCTGACTTGCTAGTAAGATTGACGCATAAAGACATTTAAGAAATGTTTGTTGACTCAATGCCTATCCCTGATGTCTTCTTTAAGTTGCCACGACGTACATACATACCCATTTTATTCTGGCATAGGAAGCCACGTTTGATTGTTGAACTGGAGCTTTATCACTGCAAATCAGTCCTTATGGTGAGTTTGTAAATTAATTCATATTAAAAGCAAATCAATCAACAAACAAAAGGGACCAGAGGCTTCTGCTCAAGTGTAAATCCACATCCTTGCTAAAGTCAATAAGGGAAGGAAATTGCCTACCTGCCATCCTTTCTAATAACTAGGATGAAGGAGCTTGTGGAGTTTCTTAACTGGGAAACCATGAAAAATATTAAAAGTGCACTTAGAGTGTACCATGTTCTTTTTTTTCGGCTCCTTTAAAATTATCATGTGTTTTTCTAATTGAGAAAGGCCTTATTTATAAACCAGACCTGAAACAAAAAGAATCCATGGCCTAAATTTCCTCTATTTCCCTTGTGTATCATTTCTGTTTCTTTTGAACCTTGCAAAGAAGTTTATGACAAATAAATCATGTCTTATAAATTAAGCAACTGGAGAAACTGAGATGGGAATGGTTGATGGCAGGCTTAAAAAGATACCACTATATATCACTTGAGGTCAAAGTATTTCAGTCACCCACCAAACTGGCCGGATCAAGTGATCTTAATTATGTGAGACATATTTCTAAGTACACCTGAAATCAGCAATCACCTACTAATCATACCTAGCCCAAGTTTTTTATTTAGGCAAAAGACAAATAAATTAAGAAAGTAGCATTCGATGGTTTGGAAATGGAGAACCAAAAAAAAATGTCAGATGGACGGAAGAATTACACCAGGGAAAGAGAAGGCTATGGAAGGATGGAATAACCATCTTTAGGAAGGAAAATATTTTCAGTTGAAAGCAGCTGTTTTTCATTTATATGAAGGCAATGAGCATAAATTTCAGTAAGAAAGGATTCAGATTAACTAAGGGAAAACTGCCTAACTCACGGGCTGGATGAGGATGAGTTGGTCTGAGAAGACGAGAATCTTCTTTAAAGGGATCTTTAAGAAAGCAGAACCCCATCAGTTTCAGGTGGCTAGGGAACTGTCTAGCGAATGGACTACACAGATGATTTCTTGTGTTTTTTATCATTATTGTTGTTATTATGCTGGTTCAAAGATTCTGTGATTCATTTCACTTACTACACAGACAACCTCTTCGATCTCAACAAAAGAACACTGATGAATAACATTTCTGAGAACTTCAAATTCATGAAGACTAATTTATGGTCTTATTTAAATAAAAGCATACAAGTTTCCTTTTAAATTTCAATTTAATAAAATATATTGAGTGGCTATGAAGTGCCAATTCTGTGCAAGGTGTCAGGAGCATGGAAATAAAACAAGAATTCCAGTCCTCTCAGTCCACTGGAGAAGAGAAAATGCTCCATAAATTACTATGATGTAAATGAGATATAATACATAGCATTGAAGACATATGAGCTATGCAGTAACAAAGAATAGAAAGACAATACGTATACTTGGGCTATCAAGGACTACGAAAACTTTGAGGAAGAAGTCGATTATGACATAGGTATTAAAAATTTGTAAGATGGTAAATGTGATAAACATTATAAACAGACAGAGAAGTATGAATATGCCTGGGAATAGGGACTGGCCTCATTTAATCTGAGCAAAGACAGATGGTGGGAGGTAATAAGAAAGAAAATGTGAAAGTTTCTGGGGCCACGTATATGATTCAGTATGTAAATCTCTAAATGTGAGTGAAGCAACAGATACGAGCATTCACCGTATTTTGTGATCCCAATGGAAAGGCTCCATATCACACATCGCTTCTGATATGGCAATTTCTGTCAAATAAAAATATTATGGTGTGTCCTCATCCACCTTATTCATCGGATCTGGCACTGCATGACTTCTGGCTCTTCCCCAAAGTCAAAATGACCATGAAAGGTAAACATGTTGAATCATTTCAGGACATCGAGGCAGCCATGACAGCACAACTAAAGACACTCACAAAGGAGGACTTCCAGAACTGCTTCCGAAAGTGGTAAGAACAATGGGATAGGTGTGTTCAAAGTAAAGGGGAGTATTCTGAGAGGGATTAATGGCAATGTGTCTTTTACTATAATAATTTTTTTTTAATTTAAACATTCATTATATTTTGGATCACACCTCATATTTATTATCCTTGAGTCAAAATAAATTCAGTTCCTAATTATTTCTCCCCTCAACTGGAATAAATCAGACCAAATTTATTATTATATTATTTTCTAAAATAATTCCTAATATTAAAAAGTTACAATTTAGGCAATTAACTGATAGCTGCCAAACACATGCAAAACCCTTGGCTTGCCATCCCTGGAAATGCATCCAGAAGGAACCAATATGGATTTGATTGCCTAGTGGAAGGACAGCTAATGGGATGGACTTGGCACTTTCAGTAGGATTTTGAAAAGTTGTCACAATAGATATCTGACTCTGAAAAAAGTTTTCCAAACCAGAATAAGAGAAACACCAACGTCAGCCATTTTTAAAAATCTATGATATGCCTAAATCTTAGAGCTGGCTACTTCTGCAGAATTTAGAAAGCATTTTGGGTTGCATGGTGAAATGAAGGAGAAAGTAAGTTCCCAAGTGGTATTTATCTCTCAAGGAAATAAAAAGGAGGTTTTAGGAAGCTACGCAGTATTATGGAAAGTGCAAAGGCTTTGAAAATGGGCAGGTCTAGATTTAAATCCCAGCTTTGCCACTTCCTATGTGATTAGGCTTGGGCAACTGTCTGACCCGCTCCATTTCCCTACAAGAGGGTAAAGACATCGAACTTAAACCCTTCTTGTGAGGAACAGATATACTGTAAAGGACTTTCTAGCACAGCAACTGACCCACACAGGCCCTCAATAAACAATCCCCATTATCAGGAGCACTTGTATTTCTTCAACTTGCTACATTTTAAACATTCACACACACACACACACACACACACACACACACACACAGACACTTCAGACTTTTCCGGAAATCTGCCCATCAAACCTTATAGAAAATCTCCACATTAAACAGTCTCTTCTGAAACCCCCAAGTCATCTCCCTGACTGATTGTGGGAAGGGTAGATGCTGTATCATAATGCAGTTCCCTTGTCAGCCTACAAATTGGCTCAGATTCCCTCCAGTCAAGAGTTAGTTCCCGGGGGGCATAACGCCACTCTAGACTGAGAACGAGTCTGACATAGTCATGTTTACTGTGGCATGTATGTAAAAACTCCAAACCAGAACATTTTAAATTAAATGTCTCCCCTCGTACCGGTCCATTAGCACAATTACTGACGTGTACATATATATGTACGTGGACATCATCTCCAGAGTGAGCCACATGGGGACACATTTATGACATCAGTGTATTTATTCCTCTAACATTTCCCCCAAAGCAGTCACCAGACCCATCGCTGAGGAAGCAGAACGCAGGGCTGATGTGTTCTCAGCCACTACATGTAATGGGCACATGAAGTTTCATTATGCTCTTCCCTTTACTGCTGTACACCTCTGAAATTTCCCCCAATAAAAAGGAAAAACAAATAAAAGAGGATTTAAGGACACGGAGGTCACTAATGTGGACCTCAGCGACAGTGAACCTGAATGTCTATTCTGTTCCAGTCACAGAAGGAAATAAGATACATACACTATCTACCATCCTGAATTCAGGAGAGAGGAGGGGACGCCAGCATTTAACATATAATTACATACTTACAATTGTGTAAAGTGAAAAAAGTGCAGGGTACCATGAAATCATATAATAAGAGGGGCCGAATTTACTCTGAGGGGTCAGGGATAGACTCCTTGGGGAAGTGACTTCTAAGTGGAGACCTACAGGATAAACAAGCATTGTACAGTGAAGAGGGCGGAGGGACAGGACCGTGTCCCATCCAGGGGCACAGCCACCAGGATCAAAGGAATGAATGGTGTCAGCTCTGAGCCCAGCACCCAGTTAGGTACTTCTGAGACATCTGATTTTTGCCTCCCAACAGTCCTGGTAAGAAGAAACAGAATTAAACTAAGGAATTGAATCAAAGTTGCATAGCCAGTATTATTTGCTAATACTAGCAACCATGATTTCTCTTCCAGAGCCTCTTCAACAAGTATCAGCTGCATAACATTTTCTAAGTCCCTAGAAATGTGTATCTAGTGAGAGCTGCATACATGAGGTAGTTATGTTAGTGGGATTAGAAACCAATGAAGTTCTACGTCTCAAATACTTTTCTTAGCTAAAAAAGCAAGGATTACCGTGCCTTCCTTAGGCTGTAATAAGGTACAGAAGACCTGAAGATGATCTAGTAAGCTCTCTCTGGATCTTACCATGACTGAGAATGGGCCAGTCTAGAAGGTGCAGGCAAGTTGTTTAGCTAGTGTCTGGCTTGTAGAGACAGCTAGTTTTAGTCTCAGGTGTAGCAGTAAAAGCCGAAGTTCGTTCCTTTCCTGTGTTGTGAAAAGACACATGCCAAGTCTTCTCACCCTGTTGTTCAACTTCTCTCATTGACCAGATAAAGGCAGACGTCTACCAAGAACACATGCCTGCCTATGCGGGGAAATGTTATGCTAGTGAAATTCCCCCGAGAAGAGCGGTGGGATGAAGTCGATTCAGGAACTCTTCATTCACTCACTCCTCTTTCATCCATTAACTCATGTCCTTGAAAACTATTTATTTAGCACTTGTCACCAAATAGGCCCAGCAGTAGATCCTGGGCACACAGAGTTAAGATGGACAGGCTGCCATACTTGGGGGCAGAGACGGAAGAGCCAGAAATTAAGATAGTAAATCACAAAAATAACTATATAATGACAATTGTGATAAATGCAATGAAGGGAACTTGAGGGGGATCTAATCTAGTCCAAAGGCTTGGGAAAAGAATTCTGGCGAAGGAGTGCGTAAGTTGAAACTTGAAGGAATATGAAGGCTGTGGGCAGAGAACATGAGAAAGGGCCGGGACGACCAGAATGTGGATTGAGGGGCAGTGAAGTCAGTGTAGCTAAGCCAGCAGGGCAGTGGGTGCACAAAACTATGGGAGACGAGGCCAGACGAGCTACAGGGGTTGGGCCTGAAGGTTTACAGCCTATGTGACGTGCTGGGATCTCTAACCTGAGAGCAGCACGGAAGCAATGATGGGTTTCAAGCAAAGTGCTGTCATAATCAGTTCAAATGCTGACGGAGCCACTTGTTACCTATGTGGTATTAGGTGAGTCACAATTGCTAGGTAAAGTTATTCTCCTCATGTGAGGCCTCATTCAGTCAACAAATGTCTCTTTTTCAAATTTTTCTTTCTTTTTCTTTTTTTTTTTTTTTAAAGAAGGTGCAACTCACAGTGACGCATGCAGGGGTTGAACTGGCAACCTTGGTGTTATCAGCCCCACACTCTATAACCACCTGAGCTAACCGGCCACCCCAACAAATGTCTCTTTATTGTGTCTACTTTGTTCTGGCCACTGTGTCAGACAATGAGATGCATCAGGGAACAAGACAGGTCCTTGCACTCTTGGAGCTTACATTGTAGTCGGGGCGCCAGGCAAGCACACAATGTGCTGGGGAGGATAAGAGTAAGCTACGAGGCCACCTTAGGACGGGGTGGACAGAGAGACCTCTGAGGAGATGACACTGGAGCTGAGGCCTGAGGAACGAGAGATGTCCTGAATACTGAGAGACATGGGCAAACGAAAGAGTGGCCATAAAGGCCTGGGGTTGGCAACGGCTTATCCGCCTGAGCAAGTGTAGCTGAGCAGAGCCTGAGGAGGAGGGCTCGGCTGGCAAGGGGGGTGGAATCCAGATGGCGCAGGGCCTCGGAGCGGGGACGTTACTGCGTGAACAACTGGTGGTACACTGGTCAGTGACACGATCTCAGTTACATTTTCAGGTCACTCAGGCTGCTGTGTGGCGGAGGGACAGGAAAGCAGCCAGAGTGGAAGGAGTGAGATCTAAAAGGGGGCTTCTGTGCCTTCTTTCATCACTGGATTCAGCATATTACATCTCATTATTAGCCAACTACTGGCTCCATGACCTTTACTCATCCTTTGTTCTTAACTGTCCTCATCCATAAAACGGGGGCAAAAATATCCCCTGTCTCACATTAGGATGTTGTGAGGATGAAATACAAGTTATCATTTGTATGTAAAGGATATACAACAGGGCTTGGCTGGGCTCTCAATACATCTTAGCTATTCTCATTTTCTCACCATTCATTTCCCATCCATCTCTACTTCTGGATTCTGAGCTCCTCATTTTTATCTGCCCAGCACCTGGCCCAGTGTTTATCCTAGGTTCTCTTGTAAATGAAGAGTTGCAAAATGTTGCCTGAAGACCTACATTGCTCAAAGACATATTTTGTTTGGCTGATGCAAAGACTTCAAAATATGTGACCGTGATGTCTTTAGGCTGGACATGCTCACCACCTTTTCCTGGGCCTCTCCCATCCTGTCCTGTCTCACACCTGCCGGAGTCCTAAGTGTGTACTGCCCGTGCAGGCACTTGAATTTATGAGCCCGAAAAAATACTGGGTGAACTCTTAAAAATGTGGTTGCTTGGAATGTCTGTCAAAAATATGAGTGACACATAAACCCACAATAACCTCAACTCTCCTCTCCAGTTCCCACTAGGACAATGGACCAGAAGGTCTGACTTTCCAACTTTTCTTCAGTCACTCACTACATATTTACTGAATAACTTCTAGATCCTGGGAACTGGGAGAAAAAGACAGACACCGAGTCTGCCTTAACTGAGCTTATAACCCAGTGCCCGTGAACGAGGATGTTTTCTTTAGTCTTCTTAGATGCAAAAGGTACACTAACAGTAGGTCAACCTCGGGAGCCTAAGCCCTTTGCACAGATTACCTTATTCTGCTCGTATAATAACTCTGAGGAGGTGGCTTAGACAAGTGGGTTACTCTATTTTGCAGGCACATGAAGGGCCCAAGGAGCTAAGTGCATTGCCCAAAGCGACACAGCTAATAAATGGTGCATCTTGAAATCCTGTCTCTTGGCTTCAATAAAGGCAGTGTAAGCAGGGAAGGGTGAGCCCCATTCGTGGAACAACCTATAAAGTTCGCTCTCTCCTTGCAACGTGCAATGAGAATAATAAAGGTGAAAATGACACCCAGGACTGACCACCACACAGGTAACATAATTTAGACTGGCTTACACGCTGAGGAAGTCATGATGACGGGCTGGCGAAAAATAAGAGACTTGGGTTCCAACCGAGTTCTCGCTGGGCTCCATGTGTCACCAGGACACGTGCAGAAATAGAAAAGGGCAATCAGGAAACAGAACAAAGCCCCTGTTTGCCAGAATATTTACAAAAGCACATCTTTGGTTAAGGAGATGAGACTTTGCCAGGTGGTGCCAGGCCAGACAGTGGGTTCGCAAGGCCCAGTGAGATCTGCCTCCAGAGAAACCCTGTCTGGTTATTCCCCCAAAAAGGCTTGGCACACTCAGGGAGACGATCACGGCCACCTGCCCAGACAACCTGTGAGGGCAGCAAGCCTACTCTCCATGCTCCAGACATGCAGAGGCTTGGGAAACACATCACCATCCTGAGACCCAGGAGCCTTACCAACCCTGAGGAGGTCTTTTCTCGATGTGAGCCCCACCCAAGGCTCCTTGGCCACCACTTGGTTTATATCAGCGCTTCTTAATCAGGGGTGTTTTGCCTCCCAGGGAAAACCTGGCAACGTCTGGAGACATGTGTGGTCTCCCTGACTGGGTGAGGGGGTGGTTGGAGGGGTGCTGCTGGCATCTGGTCTGTAGATGCCCAGGATCATGCTAACCGTCCTTTAATGCACAACGGGACAGCCCCACAACAAAGAATTACCCGGCCCAACATGCCAAGAATGTCAAGGTTTAGAAACTCTGATTTAGATGCCTAAAATATGTGCTGATTACTCACTATATGCCTGGCCTACAAATATAAACGTAAAGTAGGTAAAACCTTTTTCTCAAGGAGTTCAAAACCTAAGGGGAAAGACAATCATGTAAAGAAACAACTGTCACTCAGCATGAGTGGACTGTAGCTACCACAGCCTAGTGGTGGGCGCCACAGTAAGCGTGCTCTGGGTTTGAATTTGGCGTTACCGTTTACTTACTGCTGTGTGACCTTGGTCAGGTCACTTAACCTTTCCATTTCTTCTGAAACTGTGAATGAAAATTATGATGCTACTTCTACTCCTATGGCCATTACTCCTCTTCCTACGACTACAACGTCTCCTAGAGATCTACCACCACATTACTACTGCGGCTGTTACGACAGATACAGAGAACCAGGTAGCCAGGAGGCACAGAGGATGGGGAAGCACAGATATGTACAGCTGCTAGAATGTGCCCCAAAAGCGAGAAGGCGCGTTTCTTCTTCATCCATTCTCCGCCCTGCTGCCTGCAAGGAGGCTGGGGATGAAAATGAGCTTGGACCACGGAGACGAGGGAGTCACATCAAGGATGTGTCCACACAGAGGCACCTGGGTTCCTGGAGACTGGAAGCATCCGTCTCTGGAATATCATGTGAGAAACAAAGAAGCTATCTTATTTAAGCTACAGATAATAGTAGAACCTAACAATACAGAAGTGTACAAGGTGACTCGGTAGGTCACTTAAGGAAAGGGCATTGCTAGCAGAGGGAACAGCATATGCAAAAATACGAACAGCTGAGAGGAATCAAGTTGAAAGAGAATAAAAGGATCCACACTCTTTGACCCCTTCTATTTATTAGGTTGGTGCAAAAGTAACTGCAGCTTTCACAATTATTTTTAACCTTTTAAACTGCAATACTTTTGCACCAACCTAATACCAGCAGGGGCAGAGGGCGAGACGGGAGCACCAGAGTTAGCTCGGTCACAGTGGGCCTTACGTGCCACACTAGGGAGTGAATACCTGCATCGTGTAGGCATGGGATGCTACTAAAGGGTTTCAAACAGACGAGCAATGTCACACCACATGTAAAGGTGAGACTTGATGGAGTATTGGTTTGATGGGGGTGGGGGAGTGAGGACTGCTGAGGTGGGGTAGAAGTTGGGGGAAAGTTAGGATGACTGGAACCAAAGAGCCCAGGTAGGAGGGCAATGGATCCCAGAGACATTTAAAAGGCAAAAAAAACCCTTTTAACACCAACATTCAGGGTGCTACATGCAGAAAACTGCCCAAGAGAACATTCAGATATGGCTTTCAAGGCCCCTGGAGTAATGGTTTGTTTTATATAGAAGTGGGCGTGGACACTGCTTTTTAACGATCTACCTGTGGCTCCAGGTATCACAGGGCAAAAAAATACCGAGTAATTATTTTCTCCCCAATTATGGCTAATTCTCCATGAGATAAGCTTTGGCTTTTCTAAAATGAGACCAGAAAATGCATTCTTCATGGGAGTGCAAGACTGACGATCCCAGACCCAGCAGCTCCCAGCCTGGGGTTATGCCTTATTATTTCTTAAGGGGTGAGGAGGGGCCAGGAAGTGGGGTTTTGACTTAGGCACCATTTAGCCAAGTGAAGAGAAAAATTTCCCTTCAGCTCTGAAACAGGATCATGCATCTATGAAATTTATTGGACACAACTCAGGCAAGGGTGTTGGGTGAAAAGAATCAAAGAAAGAACTATGGGCTGAGTTCAGAAGGGTGTAATGAAACCTGCACCTGTTGTCACTCACTTATTACCCCAGATCTCCCAGGCAGCTTAGATTTAAACCAGACAGGCCTGCGGCCCAGCCTAGCTGATGTGGGCCTTTTTTACCTATGAGCGTGGAGTCAAAAATGTGTGCGAGTGTGTGTGTGTGTGTGTGTGTGTGTACGGGTGTGTGTGCATGTGCTGGAAATGTACCAGAAGGGGAGATCGAGGAGAATGAGACTTATTTTTGTGGGGTAGAGGCAAATCAGCCAACCCCACTGGCCTAGGAAAGACAAACTCCAGATTCCATGATATTTGCTATTTGACAGTTATGTTTTCAAGTGTATTTTCAGCAAATCCCTAGAAGTAATGGTTTTCATAAAAGGAAAGCAATAGCACCACATGAATTAAGTTGACTGGAAAGACAGAAACTTACCCAAGGAAAAAAGATGAGAAACTGTTGCAGTATAAAGTAATATTCCACTTACCCTCTGAAGTTTTTAAGCTAGTAAAAATAAATAAATATATAATATGATATAAATATGAAAATTGTTGAAGTTAACTGTATCGGGGACACCAGGAAATTTACTTTCCTAATGGTCTACTCCTGGTCACCACTGGCAGGCCACTTTTCTTTCATCTCTTGCAGTCAGGGCAGCCATACATTTGATGGTGTATCATTTTCAGTTTTCATGAACGAGACGAGTTGCCTGCTGCCTGAGGTCAGTCACACGGCGGCCTGCCCTCAGCACGCATGCTGAGCATGGCCTGCACAGAGGAGCTCTCTCTGCCCCAGCAAGCGACAGGTGCACAAGAGCAGCGGCGGCATTTCTTCCTTTCTTATACTGGTAAGTGGGGGCCAAGACGTTCACCAAGTTGTGAAGAACAGGCTAGACATAAATGTGGGGGTTCCTCAACCCACCTTCTATATTCAAAAGTTTTGCTAATGCCACCAAGTGGTCCACTCAGGACTCACCAGTACCAAAAGGTATCATCACAGAGTCCACAGGTGGGTGGTGGGCCTAAGTGCAAATCCTAGCCATGGGACCCTGGGGCAAGCTGCTTTACTCTCTGAGCCTTGGTTACCTGATCTGCAAAATGGAGTCACAGCTTTTAAGGTTTAAATGAGATACTCCAGGTAAAGCTCAGTATATGCCCATAGCATTTTGAAAGTACTTTCTAAGCTCAAAAGAGCTGAGCAAATATCCATTCATGAATCTTTCAAGCGACTGTCTGACGTCTGTGCACTTGCAGACAACGCTATACACACTGGTGTTCCACGACCATCTGTACTGAGGTATTCTTCAATGGGGAAGCAACACAGGCAGGGATGCGGCACCGGTTCTGGACGCAGACACAGCCGGGTTCGCTTCCAGCGCTATCACTTCCTAGCTGAGTGGCTTTGGGCAAGTGACTTCATCACGATGATCCCTAGCTTCCCTGTCTATCAGGAAGGGCGTTAAATGATAGAATCTCAAACACTCAATAAAGGTCAGATGGTGTGTGTGCGCTCACCATCACCAACAAAGCCCTAAGCAATTGTTAACACTGGCAAATGTCAGGCGGTCCTAGTAGAATCACCTGTAGAACACAGGCAATCAGGAAGAAACAGAGGTAGAAATTACCCCCAAGTAGGTAGTGGCCTGGGAGCCACTAACCCCCTGTCCGTACACGTGGCAAACGTCAAGTTGATTGGTCTTTCTCGCTTGGCTGAGGTTGGCTTCCCCATCATCCCCCACACTAAGCCCCAGACGGCAATTTCCAATCAGTAAAAACTGGCAGTAGAGCTAATGTATCTGCTGTCCCCAATTTGGTCCCACTATCCCATGTGAGACAGGAGAAGGCAGAAGACCATCGAGGGTAAATCACTTGCCAACAGTCCCACAACTAGTAAGTGACAATACCCAGAACGTGGACCACCTAAGCCCCCACATGGTGTCACTTCCACGTCCTCCTCTGCCTCTCTGGGTGGCCACACATCCTCGGAGCTGGTGGAGGGGCCTTGGATATCCTCCTTCACTTTCTCCTCAGGGCTGCACAGAGCGGTTCCCACACTTGGCAAATTACTTCGACTCTAATTCCAGAAAGCCCCCCTCTGTGGCAGGTGAAGAAGGAAGATAAAGTATCTCTTTCAAATGCTTTGAATGAAGGTGTGTGGAGGCTTACAAATATCCCTGGCCAAGTCTGGTTCTCAGGAACACGAGCAGATGCGGTTCTCCCAGCCGAGAGAACCTGAACTGCAACTTAAGCTGCAGCAAAGTGAGTCACTTCAGTGAGTAGGGGAACGCCAAGTGACTGACCCTCACCTCAGCCATCGCCTGTCTCCCTCGTCCATGAGTAAAGCACGAGCTATGCAGCCTATGCCACCAACAGATCAGCAGCGGCACGAGGCCATCTGTTTCTGTCTGGCAGGCAGAAGCCCAGCATGTGCTGGTTCCAACTGGATTTTTGTGGGGAGGGAAGCAGAGAGGGCCCCAGCTGCTATCACCAGACAAGGAGGCGCCTTCTCCTTACGTCCATTCTGGGCGTCCTCCATGGACCTGAGCTCCCAGCTGTCCTGTGGCTATAGACGCTCCTTGCCTGACTCAGAGGACTAAATATGCCCTCCCTCCAAGGGAAGAATTAAACACTTTTGTTGTCGTTTATTCATATCTGTGATAGGGAGAAAAGGGTGGGGTCAAAAATTAGATGTGTTCTCTTTTGCAGGTGGTACCATCTGTTGCAAGATTTTTACTTCCCTCAATTCCACAACATGCCTGGCATCCTTAAAAGATTTTGCAACTGTTGGTGTAATACTAATAACTGCAACAAAATAATAATTGTGATAATAATACCCAAGCCTCTATAAGCATTGCTGAGCTGGCTTCTTGAACTGCAGGTAACCATACCCCCTTTTCACTGTCACACTCGTCCAAAGCAACTTGATTTGCCACTATCATCCCCATCAACTCATCCAACAAATATTTCTTGGAACCAACTATGTTTCAGACACAGTTCTAGGCAGGGGAACCTGGGAAGTCAGGGGAAAAGTAACCAATGTACTTGCAGAGAGCAGTAAGTGCTAAGGGGACATAAATACGGGTTGTAGCGAGGCCCACTGAGACGGATCAGACAAGGTCCCTCTGAGGAGGTAACTTCTGAGGTGAGATCAGCCAAGGAGAATTATGAATATCCTATCACTTTTTGGTATTAAAGTATATTATGCCATTTTTCAGTCCTGAATTACTGCTATTTTTGTTGCTATAATACCGTTATTTCAGACATCAGTCAGCAACTTTATTCACTCTTCTTGACTATTTTGAATCTAGTCCCTCCCTCCTGCTCCTTTTCTGCCTCCTCTCCCATCCTGGGTACCCTAACGACAAGCCCTCCCATCCCTCTCTGCCACTCAGCTCTCACAACTCTGCTGCCCCATCCATCTCCCCCTGAGGAAGGCGAGGAATGAGGCCCCCAGTAGGGCAATGCCTCTCTCATTAGTAGGAAAAGGAACTGGGAGCTGCTGAGTAAGGCAGAGGAACTCCGCAGAGGCAGTAGTTCTAAAATCTCAAATGGGGTGTGTGTGTGGGTAAACACCCTCCCTGGAAGAGAGAGTAGCTCTACAGGCAGCCCAGGATACAGGGGACACCAAGAAAAGTACCACCAGTAGCACCCGGAAGAAAGCTTCTTAATTTGTATTAGAAATATATGAAATTTCACTGGTTAAAAATTAAGAATTGCAGACACTCTTAAAATATTATTCCTTGGTATTATATATAATAAACACTCTAAAATCAGTTCCATGATTTTGCTCCAATACCTCTACAGAAGGAGCCTGCAGATATTCTGAGAAATGCAAAGAGACAAAGGGGAAGAATTTTGGTCAAAGAGAATAGTAAAGTCAAAGAACCCAAGGCTGCAAAGAACTTGGCATGCTTAAGGAACCCCAAAGAGGCAGATGTGGCTTGGGGAACAGTGAGAGTTCCCCAAGCTGAGGCGTAAGATGAGGTAGAAGAATCAGGCAGAGGCCAGAATCCTGACCACAAGGTAAACGCTAACACTAAGGCCTGTAGGGAAGTGCATATATACAGAAGGAAAGTCACGTAGATGCGGTTTGTCCCTGAAAGAGTGGCTCATTCTCTACCTAAACACAAAGCTCCTTCCCACCCCCTCGTCTGCTCATGGTGTTTGTCCCCCCTGCCCTCGTATTAGAGGAGTGGGGATCTATGTATCAGGGAGCAGGCTGGGGCACACACCCACACGCAATTTTCCAAGGTTAAAAAAAAGTATAGAAACGTGAGAAAAATCTCTAAAGCATATGAAAACAGCCATAAAGACTGTGAAATCTATCATAAGTCTGATTGTTCCATGCCAGTATAATAATTGTGCCATTTTAATCAAATTTAACTATCTCATCTAAATACTTTGTTTCCCAAGCATTTAGCTCACTTTATATCTATCTAAGCTTTTACTTACCATTGACTGTAAGCCTAATATATGCTAGACATTATGCCATGTGCTTTATTTAATATGATACTGCCTTTTTTTCTCACCAGACGACTCTAAGGAAGGTAATATCAATCTCAATTCATGGGTGAAGAAACTGAAAACCTGGGAGATCTTAAGGTCATATTGTTGATAAGCGAGAGTCCAAATTTGAATCTAGATCTCTTTGGTTCTAAAACCCATATTCTTTCCAATATAGAAGAGTTTTCTTCTAAGACTGTGACCCTCTTAATACTGACGTCCACGATCAATTCTTCTGCCGATTCTTCGAAGCCTAAATCCTTTACAACTGGCTTATTGTGAAGCCCTCCTTGACCACACCAGCCCCCTGACCATGTCTTCCTTTGACGTTAAATAGCACTGAACAATGCCTACCATTCATTTATTCACTGACCCAGCATGTAAGTAAACACCTACGGGCATTGTTACATGTGTGACAAGACAACAGTAGACAAAACAAAGTCCCTGCCCTCCGACAGCCTGCCGTGCAGTAGGGATCAGACAACAAACACAGGGAAAAACCAAATACCACCGGGCACCACACAGGTTAGAACTAAATTATATATATATTTGGGGAGGGGGGGTCTTTTTTATTCTTTTTAAAATGGGCTGTACAGCTTTCAAGAGCAAGGACTCTGGCTGCTCCTCTTTGGGGAGGGGTGGGAAATGCAGCTGGACAGACAGGCCCAGACCAGGAAGGGTCTACAATGCTATGCTAAAGGTCTCAGGCTTTTCCCTCAAGGAACTGGGAGTCACTGAAGGGATTTCACAGGGGAGGAACATAATCAGACCTGCATTTTTAAGAAGATCCCTTCTGAGAAAAGTGACCTGGAAAGCAGGTAGGTTGTGGAAAGGAGGACCAGTACGTCAGCTGTTGCAATATACCAGGTGAGTAACCCCAAGTGTCTAGAATCCATGGAGGGAATTAATTTTTTCCACCTGATATTTTGATCTTCACACTGTCAAAGAAAGCCAACATGCTGGGTGGTGTCCACATCGGCATAAAACTCCGATGTTCTCAAGCCTCTTATGTTACAAGGTGCCAAAAAGAATTCAGATGTGGGCAAACCCCCTAGAAGAGGCTTCTGTCCCTCAGCTGCCATGTTCCTTTGCCAAACAGTTCCCAGTGATGACACCCCAGTGTTCTGAGCAGTGACAAAGGCTTTCACCGGGACCTTTACCCAGGATCGGACTGAGAAAAACAAATACGCAGGTGCGTCCCATTAGAGGAAGGTCTGGCGGCTTGCCCCACTAGTCGGGTTTCCTGACCTCTAAACGATTTCCCCTTTTGTTACACAATCATGTGGGGCCAAAAACAACTTAGAAACACGTCTCAGTGTTCAAAGAGGCGACATGGCACAACAGAAAGAAAAATCAGAGTTCAAATACTCCTTCTGCCACAGGTTTACTGTGTGACTTTGGATAAAATACCCAACTTCTCTCTGAGCTTCAGTTTCATCAAAAGCAAAACTGGGTAATAACTGCTTTTCAGGGATGTGGCAAAAACTAAAGGAGAAAAATATCAATTTGAGTCAAGTCTACTATAATCATAGGCACTTAATAAATGCCAGTTTCCTTTCCTTTCCCTGACTTTCCTTTCTGTAGGCACCGTTTATTTACCTAGTACCTATGGAATAACTACTGGATGTAAGGCCTTATTTAGGAGTAAGTCGTCTTAAATAAAAACAATTCAAAACAATAACACCAATGAAAATTCTGCCACACCCATTGTAATAAGGCAGAGCTATATAGAAATACAATCTCAGTCTGCTCCTTGAGCAACTAGAATCCCTCCAATCTATTAAAAACCATTGAATCCAGGAGATCTCCAACCTAATGATAATGAGAGTCATGTAGAAAGCTGATGAAATTACAGGTTTTTAGATTCTGTTTCAACCCAGACCTACTAAATCAGAATTCCCAGTGGGTTGTTACACTAAGATTTTTTTTTACTATTTTTAAATTTAAAAATCTTTTCAGGTGATTCCTGCCATCATAACTTACTTTCTGAGGATAGTTTGGGATCCAGTGAGCTAATCTCTTTGCCTATTCAGGCAGTGATTAAGTCAGACCAATCTCACAGCAAAATTTCAAAGCCAAGAACTCATTCTGTATCACAGACAGTAACAAAGTAAGAGTGAGATCCCAACATCTCCTTTGCAAATAAAAACATGTATCTTCTTTTCTTGACAGTCCAAATGAAAGTCAGGAAAGGAAAGAGAAGAAAAGAAAATAGAAAGACAGATAAGGAGGGAGAGAACAGAGAGAAGATAGGGAGGGAAAATAACCCGGCACTGGGGAAAAGAAGCTGTGGAACAGAAGCTAAGGCAACCAAAAGAGGTATCTTTCAGAAACCCAAGATTTTCAGCGATTCCAAAATGCTAATTTTGAAAAACTTTTTAGTATGTGAAATTTCAGACATATTCAAAATGAGAAAGAATCGTTTAGTGAACCCTTATATACGTATCGCTCAGCTTCAGATAATTTCAACTCATGGCCATCTTGTTTCGTCCACATCCCACACCGATTCTTTCTAAACTCCCAGACTTTGCATGATTTTTCTGCAAGCATTTCAGCATGCACCTATAAAATGTGAGCTAGTTTTTTAAAAATAACTGCCATATGATTATTATAATTAAAAATAACACATTAATATCACCAAATGTCCATTCCGTGTTCCTGGTTTTCCTAATGTTTTACTTTTCTTCTCTAACAGTTGTTTTTTGAATGAGGGTTCAAATAAGGGCCATATATCACAAGTGGTCCATGTTTCCTAAATCTCTTTTCATTATAATTCCCCTTGCAATTTTCTTGTTGTTGTTGCAAAAACTAGGTCACCTAACTAGCATTTTATGCTAGAGTTTATTTATTCTTTGTCACAAAGAGATTTCCCTGTTCTAAGACTTGAGAAGCATCATCTTAAAAAAAAAAAAAAAAAAAAAAAAAAAGAAGTTAATGATTGCTGGACAGCAGTTTTTCAACAACAAATTTTCTGCTCAGGTATGTGCAAAGCAAATCAGAAACATGCTCTAGAATAGCTGTTGGCACAAATAGCCCAGAAAAATACTTATGCCCAGAGTTTCTTGGTGGCCAGAAATGGGAGGGGGGGAATACGAGGGGGGGAATTTGGGCCTCTTTGTGATTACTGGGATCACCCATTTCTCATTAAAAAGAGATTAAAAATTCAAAATACATTTCTGGACTTCAGAGATCTCAGAAACACAGTATTTTGATCATTTCAGGGTAGATGAACCAGAAACATGCAGAGCGTACTGTCCTGAACACACACCAGTGTACAAGCCCTTGGCAAAACATTTGGGGAAGTCCTGAACCCATCAAGCTTGAAAAATAATTTGACAAATTCAGTGAACTCCAAATGCCCTGGATTTAGTCAGTCCCTTCTGTTCAAGGGTGTTAGATTCAGAAAATGGATGAGGTTTCCTCACTTCTCTCACCACATCTCCACAAAACAATGTCAAAGACCGATATTCAAGAAGAGCCACAGCCTCTGCCCTTGGAGTGTTACTGGAGAGGCAATGGAGCCCTTCTACAGAGCAGCCCACACAAGTACATACCCACCCACCACCCACCCTGGGAAAACTGACTTCAAGAAGCAAGCCTTGTCCAAGGGTCAGTCTCTTTTGATGTTATCACCTCTGTCAGCCCCACCCTCGGAAATACTCATAATTCCCACTGGATGTAAGCCTGGCCACTCACAATCAAAATCAGGAGACATTTTCTGATGTGCCCAGCATTTGGAGTCAAGATGTTCCGAGGGTAGAACGCGATGCGTGTAAGATAGTCATTCATTTTCATTCCTGGGGTGAGGTACAATTCTGCCTTGTGAAAGGCCCAAAGCTGTTTCTTATAATACATTTATATTTCATAATTTTAGGAACCAGTGAGGATTTAACTAGTGAATAAGCCAAGATGCTTTCTTGAGGAGTATAGTCACAAAATGAAGACTGTCGGAAATCACTAAGCATTATCCCACTTCAAATTAAACTTCAGAAGATTCTGTACTAATATGCTTACAAATAGGAAAACCAGCTTATCGCTAGCTAGCTAGCAACATTTACTGTACCGTTCTTATTAATCAGTCTGCAAAACTGGTTTTGAAAATATGTTGTGTACTCACAGGCTGGTATTACCATGTTGAAAAAAACATCCGTTGACACATAATTTGAATTTGTGGTTTTCTAAGCCCACGTGGATAATTCATCTTTACAGATGGCAGATACTCCCACACAAACCTCCATGTGATGCTTAATTTGGGACCTAATGTCATAAATTAGAAGTTCATCAAGGTTTCCCTTTCCCCTCCAAAGGCCTTTCAGAACTGAGCCTTGGAGCTTGAGCGCCCTTCCCCAAGCAGAAGTCAACTCTTCCAAGGCCACAATGGGACTCCCCATTCAACTCCAATCTCACAGTTCTCCAAGGGTCGCCGATGTCCTCAGAGTAATACTCAGGACCAGTTCTCTAGGTTCCAGGTACCTCTCCTGAGACAGGAAAAGAGCACGTCCATGACCCACATCCTGACCCACACTTCACACCCACTCTCCAACCCACAGGGAAGAGATTCGTCAGGACGAGAGTTTCCAGCTTTGCTGTCTACATCTGTACTGATACAGTGAGCATGATAATTACCCGATCTTTATTTTAGCCAAGATACATGGACTTAACATATGTCACAGTCATTGGTATACTGTAAACAATCTATTATCAGCATGATTGGGAGACAGGTATACTTATTAACAGAATCACTCAATTTCTAATACTGCTTTTGTTCAGGCTCTTCAAGAGGTTAACTGGTCTTCTGTACCTCTAGCTTCACTTTTTCTAACCCACTTTTCACAATGCTGCCAGAGGGTTGTCTAAAGGGCTAATATAATTCCAAACTTAAAAACCTTTGATGGCTTCTTGTCACTTGAATATTTTAAAAAACAAACAAAAATACCAGAACAAAACAAAACACCTTAATATGCACTGAGGAGCTTTATAACCTAGTTGTCTCTCCTCTTAGCCTTCTCTACACCATTGACCCCAGAGCCTATTTTCCAGCCACATCAAACATCATACCATTCCCTGTATTGAAGCACGTTAGGCCCCTGTAAGCTTCCATACTTCTCTACATATCATTACGTGCAAAATACGGCCTGTGGGCCAAATCCCACCCCCACGACCTGTTTTTTGTAAATCAAGTGTGATAAAAACACTGTCGTGCTCATTCATTTGCATATTATCTCTGACTGCTTTTTTACTGCAGTGATAAAGCTGAATAGTTGTGACAGATACCATGTAAAGGCAAAGCTGAAAATATTTACTATCTGGCTCTTTACAGAATGTTGGCCTCCCACTCACCCCCTGCGCCAGCGCTTCCCTTAGGAAACGTCCACACATCTTCAGGATAGCCATCTCTTTGGAAACCGGACACCTTCCTCTTTCTGAAGAACATTCTATAATTATATGACACTTTCCCATCCTTCCTTAGCGTAACAAAACCCTGATTTTGTTTAATGGCCACATGCCCAACTCCAAGCGATGAGTCTCGATGGTCCCAGCCAGTGACGGCCAACACAGCTCTCTGCAATGACGGAAATGCTCTATATATGCAACTGTCTGATAAAGCAGCAACTTGCCACACGTGGCAACTGAGTACTTAAAATGTGGCTATTGTGATTGAGGAACTGAATTTTTAATTTTATTTAATTTTAATTGATCTTAATTTAAACTGCCACTATAACTCAACAATAAAAAGACAGATAACCCAATTTAAAAATGGGCAAATGATCTGAGTAGATTTCTCCGATAAAGATACACAAATAGCTAGCAAGCGCATGAGAAGACGCTCAACATCAGCAGTCACGATGTAAATGCAAATCAAAATCACGAAGAGATAATACTTCACATCCACTAGGATGGCTAGATCAACCACAAGAAAATACAAGTGTGGGAGAGAATGTGGAGAAATTGGAACCCTTACACATTCCCATCAGGATGTATAAAATGCTGCAGCTGCTTTGGTAGCAGTCTGGCATTTCCTCAAAGGGTTACACATAGAGTTACTATATGAGCCAGTAATTCCAATCCTAAGAATATGCCCAAGAGAATTGAAAAATGAAATGAAAATAGGGTCACCCGGAAACTTGTACGCGAATGTTCACAGCAGCATTATTTATAATAACTCAAAGGTGGAAACAACCTAAATGTTCATCAACAAACAAATGGATAAACCACATGTGGTCCACCCATGCAACCGACTATTAAGTCAGAAAAAGGAACTGATTTGTTTAAAATGCTGATACGTGATACAACATAGGTGAACTCTGAAAAAATTATGCTAACTGAAAGAAGCCAGACCCATGATGTCACATGTGGTTTGATTCCATTTATATGAAATGTCCAGAACAGACAAATCCATAGCGACAGAGAGTAGGTTAGTGTTGCCAGGGGCTGGGGGGAGGGGGAAATGGGGAATGGCTCCTAATGGATACTGGGTTTTTTGAGGGGGGCTGATGAAAATGTTCTGTAATTAGACAGTGGTGACAGTTGCATAATCCTGTGAATATATTAACAACCACTAAAATGTACATTTAAAATGGTAAATCTTATGGTTTATGAATTATATCTCAATAAAAGAATTTAAATAGTTGTATGTGGCTATTATATTAGATTGTGTACATCTAAGCCAACCATGACAATCTGCTCTGCACTTTCCCTGCCTCCCTTGTAGCTACAAGGGGCCATTCGCCCTAATTCTTCAGCCAATAAGACCTAAGCACACTCCTGTAGGAAGGCTCCTGGGAAAGCTTACACTCTTCTCATTTCCAAAAAAAAAAAAAAGGGGGATTCTACTTTCTCCAGTTCTTCCCAATTCTTTCCAGCATTAAAAGGTGGTTATAATGTCTAGGGGTACAGCAACTGTCTTGGAACATGAAGCACTCAGCGTGAAGGAAAAGTCTACAGAATTAAAGATACGCTGGCTTTGACATGGTCAAACCCCCTTTGTACTATTATTTAGGAGTAAAAGTAGGAAATCAAGCCTATTTGGTTAAGTCACTGTAAAATGGGTATATTGTTAAGTGAGTTCATAATAAATATAAAACATTCAAAATAGTTCTGGGCACTTGGTAAGTACTACGTAAGTATTAGGTATTATTAAAGTCATTATAACTCAGTGTTGCTCAATCTTTTTTCCACCATCGACCCCACTGAAGAGCCTTTGTAGACATTCTTTTCCTTATCCTTGCCCCATAAAATGCAAAAATACCTGTGTATCTATTTACATTGTTAGGTAGGGATGAGCTTTAGAAGGTCACAAACCACTGGGATATGTAAGATTCTTTCATCTTCCAAGAACCAATTTTTTCCTGCTTGTAAATGCATTCCTGATACATGCTTCTTCTCCACTACAACCAACTGATTTAAATAAGAGCTTCTTAGAATTGTCACTAAATACATTCCTAACAGATTCCGTCTCCTTCCCCACTGCAGCCAACTGATTTAAATAAGAGCCCTCATGATTGTATAGACCCCACCCTGTTGGCCACTACAGATTCCCCTGGGAATGGACACTTGACTAAAGCCGAGGCCATTATAATATAACACTCCCATGGGTATACTTGGTTCAATAAGGGATGTGGACCTGAGCATATGAAAATAATCAAAATTCTTCCCCAGGATTTGGAAGTTTGAGAAAAGCGAAAGCACAGGTCAGTTGCTCTCTGTTGTAGAAGCTATGGTATGAGGGGCTGAGAAGTCCGTCTAGCCATGTGGGGAACCTAGACAACAAGAATGAAGACAGCAGGTAGGAAAAAGAACAAGACAGCACTGGTGACGTGGAGATGACCGAAACATCGTCCTGGACCTAAAGGAGTCACGTCTAGTAGAGGAAGGAATTGTAATACGGTGTGATGAGTGCTGGTGACAGCCCAGGGCTACAGGAGAGGATGCTCAGAGGAGAAGCACCTGAGGGGCCAGCAGAGGCTTCCTGGGGATGCGGCCCTAAAATTGAACCTACGTTCAGTCACAAGAAACGCCACACATGTCACTAATGCGTCTGCTTTGGCTGCACGTTCATACCCCTTAGTAACCCAGAAAGGACAGAATTAGCCAAGAATAATAACATGAAGAGCAGTACTAACATATTTATTAATAACACTAATGGATGTCTTTGTTTTTCTGATAGTAGGAAATCTGGAATACAGAAAAATATGATGAAGGAAAAAAATCAACCATTATTTCACAACACAGTCATATCTGTTTTATACAGAAAAACAACTTTACTGGCATATACTCTCACATTTTACTATAGCTTCTGCAGCCTTTTCCAAGTCTGTCAATAGCACTGGAATATTTTCTGTGTTGAGTCTCCCCAAAGCCTTTTGATGTAGGCATTACCCTTGCTCCCATCACATGATGAGGAAATAAGGGCTTGGTGAACTTAAAAGAGCTGAGAATCGCTCAGTTAGCAAGTAGAGCAGATGTGCTTCTGTCCAGACTCTCTGACTCCTGAGCACAGCACCCCACCACCTGACTCCTCCACAAATATCTGACCACAAGAACCAACCAATCAGAAAGAATGCCCAAATGTCCCAGCCGTCTTCCATCTGCCTCTGCAGAGTTGTTCTCTAACCATTTCTCTCCATTCTGCTTTCTGGCCCAGAATGCTGACCACTGTGGAGCCCACCAAAAGGCTCTCGGCCCTCTGGCCTTGAGCTGGGGTTGGCCAATGGGGGGACACAGAGGGATGTGAACAGGCGAGAGGAAAATGTGGCCTGGCCGTGGCTCTGTACTAACTAACAGTCACAGTGGTGAGCCTCTCTGTACAACTGCCTCTCCAAAACCTGGTTAACACACATGCCCTTCCTTGTCCTTAAGGCCCAGAGGTGGTGCCAGCTCCACTTCTGGAAGCCCAGGGGTCTTACACCCTTTGAGGGTTTCCCTACCCTTGCCCACTCATCTCAAATTACTCCATTTGAGTGTGCCACCTGCTTCTTGTAGGGACCCCGGCTGACACTCTGACAAGAGAGAATGGACACAGGGGCTCCGGTGGGTGCTGGATGCCTACCGGTGGAGCCCTCGCCTACCTTCACACACTTCTCACAATGATAGTGTCCAGAAAGAGAACACAAAGAGCAGCCATCATTATGTGCAGATGGAAGTTAAGAGTACTTGCTATCCCATTTTTCAGAATCCTGCCTGATCTACATATCCTGAATGGAAACAAGATGTTTTCAGGTAACGAGAATTTGGATAAATTCGTATTTTTGGTGACGATATGGGACTTAAAAAAAAAAAAAAAAAGCTTTTGTCCAAGATTCAGTAGTATGCCCTGTTACTATTAATCAGTCTTTCCTTTCCACTACCCCCATCTCCCAACCTTCAGTACTCTTCCTGGGCCTTCAAAACCCCAATTTCCTGCACCAACAAAATAAATCAAATTAATTTTAGCACAAGGAAGGTAAGAGCTGTCAAGCCTAAGTTCCACTTTCCCTTAACTAAGGACAAGTATCAAAACAGTTATGTTAGAAGAAACAAAATCAGATACATTTTGATAGAGTTTCCATTTTCCAAAGGATTTTTATAGGGGATTTATACTAAAGGATCAAGGAATTTCTGGAGAGAAAAACACATCAGGAAAGTGACCTGGGAGACCACTAAAACCGACCTTGGCCTTATGCCTTTATCTCAAAACTTAAAGGTAAAAATCTTTGCAAATAAAAGCCCCAAAATATAAATGAGAGCCTTCCTATATTTTTCCCCCAGATAGGCTAAATTTACTAATAAAATTACAAATACCAGTTTGTTCTTAAAAATATAAAAAGGATGAGAAAGTGCCTATTTAGTCAATAGAAATTAATGATGGAATTGAAAATTTAGACCTTTAAAGGTTGGTTTCTTCTTGATTTGCTAAACGAATCTTATTCTGCTCATCCTCCTCCCTTTCTCTCCTCTAACAAACACCATCAAAGCATCAACGGCTTGTGCCCGCTGACTCCACCTCCTAAATGCACTGTGACTCCACCCCTTTCTAAGAAGACCAGCTGTCACTATCCAGCTCCTGTCCCTCTCACATATCAGTGAGACTAGAGTGGGGCTTCTCAACCCTGTCACTACTGGCATTGTGGGCTTGATAAGTCTTTGTTGTGGGCTCTATCCTGGGCATTGCAGGATGTCCACCAACATCTCCTGACTCTACCCACAAGATGCCAGTAGCTCCCCCTCCCAATAAAAAATGTCTCCAGGCTTTGCCAGGTGTCCCCTGAGAAGCAAAATCACCCCAGGTTGAGAACCACTGACCCAGAGCATAGCCGCTTATTGGGTCTACGTGTATCTGCTCCTGTGCCCCTCGGACTTCATCCATCTTATCACAGACAGGTTGGCAAGTCCAACCATGTCATTGCTCATTTAAACCATCACCCAACTCCATTTATAATCGGCTAACATCCAAAATTAGCAAAAAATATAAACAGGCTCGGGGATGGGCCTCTGAAAGCTTCTTTGACCTTCACCAACTCCCGCTAGTCCCCTACAAATTCTGTGTCCTTCAGATGGAAGGGAATTACACCAG
Organism: Rhinolophus sinicus; assembly: GCF_036562045.2. Taxonomy (NCBI): domain Eukaryota; kingdom Metazoa; phylum Chordata; class Mammalia; order Chiroptera; family Rhinolophidae; genus Rhinolophus; species Rhinolophus sinicus. The sequence goes on along the minus strand of NC_133756.1, from coordinate 27,621,722 downwards.
TTCTCCAATATCCCAGGTAGTTTCTACATCTATAGGCCCTTCCATACTGAATCGTCTCTTCCCTCACTTCCCCACTGCGAGAAATTCCAAATCATCCTCTATATAGTAGGGGGGACAAACTCAAGTGCACTCAAGGGTCAGGATGGTAACATAAACGAGTGAAGGAAGACAGGGAATTGCAGAGCACATGCCCAAAGTACAAGCTGCCCCTGCCTCTCTGCTCCAGGACACGGTTCCTACAGAGACTGGGCCCGCTATTGCCAAATCAGGGAAACCGGAGGTCTGCATTTTTAAGTTTGTTACCTGAATGATTCTTTTTTAAAAATGTAAATAAACACGGAGTCGCTGAAACAATACGTCTACTGGCAGAGCCTGAGAGCTGCCACTCATTATTCACGCTCAGAGATTGCTAAGCACGAAGCCCACTACCCCAAGAGAGTTTATAGTCCTGTCTTCCCTACAAGTGTGACAGCATCTCAAGGTCCGGTCCCTGGATCGTTCATTGGTCCTCTCACTTACTTGTTTATTTTAATTCACTTCTTCTTCTTTCTGCCATGTACCCAGCCATTCATGCATCCAACTCACCAATAAACAGAATTCAGTCCCTGTGAGCGCTTTGTTAAGAACACAAAAGTAGAGCCATACAGTCCCTGCCCTCAAAGTGCCCCTAGTCCAGTGAAGAGAAACACAGGCCAACAGTTATAAGCCACACACTCATGAGAATGTTATACATGAATAATGTACTAAGAGCACAGCACACAGACCGCTGAAAGAGCACTTAAATCTCCCTAGGGGGGTTCAAGCTGGCTTCAGAGGAGATTTGAGCTAAGGGTAGAAATCTGCCAACTTGATAAGTGAGAGAGAGTATTCCAGGTCATAGGAACAATCTGTGCAAAAGCAGGGAGGTAGGAAGAGAGACGGCACATTTGAGAAACCACAATAACGCATTTTGAGTTAGAAACAGAATGAAAAGGGGTGACATTTCAAAGTACACCGTTCTCAAATGTGCAGTGTTTAGTGCAGTTCTTGGCACCTAGAAGATACTTAAAAAGAGCTTGTTGGTTTAATTAAATAATTCAGTATTGAGCATGAAGGAATGCTGAACAAGCATGGCTTCACAGTAGTTAAGTAGTTCCTTCAATGTGACAGTGATGCTGGGAGAATACCTAACAGGAGTTGACTGAAGAACTGTTACGTGAGCTAATATAATAATTAAAGCGTTATTTTAATAACAACGGTAATAACTAACATTTACTGAGTGCTTACTATGAAGTACTTAGATAAAGGTTTCACGGGCATTATTCCATTTAATCCATATAACGATCCTGTACAGTCTAAGTATTAATATTATTATTCCCATTTTACAGATTATAAATAGGCTCAGAGAAAGGAACTATGGCTCAAACCCAGCAACATCTGAATCTGAAGTTCAAGCTCTTAACTATTATAGTTACATTTTTGGTGGTAAAATTCCCCAAGGGCTTCTTGCAAAGCCTTCTGGCTGTGTTTGAACCTAGAGCATCAATGTACCAAGGAATAAGCTTGCTCTCATGGTGGGTAATGAGAATTTGTCTTTTGAAAATAAAAGCTATCCTTTTTAGTATGCAGAACACCAACTACTAAGGGGGGATTGCCACCCAGACAAAAGTGCAGTTGCCAGTGCTCTCCATTAAAACAACAACACACCCTCTGGAAAATGCCATGGAGAGAAGCAGCAGGCAGAATCTCCTTCCTGGAGTCAGCTCAGGCCAGGCCTATCCGCTGAGGACAGCTGGGTGAGGGCCGCCAGAGAAGCAGATGAACCTACAGAGCCCATCCCAAAACGGGACCCAGAGACACCAGGCAACAGGCTCCCTTACAGGAGGGGTCAATTTTGTTTAAGACCTCTGGACGCTCTTCTAGGGCCGTATTTGTAAATGATATGAAAATGTCTTCCATGTGGACACTGAATTTTCACAATTTGCACCAAGCTTCTTTGTCATTTAACTGAATGCGTGCATGAAGCAAATGTATCCAAAATAAGGAAGAGCTAAAACTCTGTAAGGGAAAGATGTGCTCTCAAATACCCTCTGAGTACTGAGCAAGCACCATTTTATATCTAGATGATACCATAATTAAAAATATATAATACTTATCAGTATACTAGAAGAGATTGGCTATAAGCAATTCTAAGTAATTCTAGTTGATTACTTCAACTTCTTTCTTATTTATTTATTTATTTATGCCACTGAATTGTTCACTTTAATTTTCTTTCAGCTATATTGGGAAATAATTGACAAATATAAGTGCACATATTTAAAGTGTACAGTGCGAGGATTTGGTATACATACATATTTTGGAATGATCACCAGGATCATACATTTGTCATTTAAATCTCCGGTGATACCGATGAGCAATTTATTATTTTGCACTTACGAAAAGTACATGTTCTGCAATAATACCACCTCAAACCCTCAATGAGTTCTATCCCTCAAACCGCTCAATGGTTCAAACTGCTACTCTGACCCTTGTTACTGTGTGATTTGGACAAATTGTTAAGTTTTCTCCAAGTCTCAGTTTCATCACCTGTAAAAATAGGTACAATAATGGAGACTTAGCGATACTGCTGCCACAGCCAGCTGAATGACCGAGTGAAGACTGTAGTAAAAAGGAAAAGAAGGAGGTGCATTGAAAACTATTTAGAAAGTCACAAGACGCAGAGATGGACTTCTCAATATTCAGTTTGTAAACAAGACAGTCACCAAGAATGAAGCTATATTTCAGCCTGACCCTCCCCTCAAGAGGAGACTGTCCATCACTAATCCGGAGCAGGCAGGAAAGGGGCAAGTTGGTGGGGAATTTGAATCTGAGACATGCTGGTAAGAGACAGCTGTGGAAAGCTCTGTAACTGTGCCCAATGGCTAGTGATGTTTTGAAGAACACTGCTGGAAATACAGATTTGGAGGTCACTGGTCCATAAATTAAATCAATACAACCAAGCCATGTACACTGAGTTACCCCAGAAAGAATATTTCGGCAAAAGTTGCAAACCCAAGGAGCACATCTGGAACACAGACTTGTTGTGTTTGGCCCCCACAGAGTTCCTAAAAAAGTTTCAGCTAACATATAAAAATCTTAAGATTGCGACTATTTTAAAAATCTGGATTTCGAACTTGTCTTGAAAAATAAGACTTTGCAATACGGAGCCAATATTCCCTCTCTTGGTAACACACTCAGAAAGGGCTCATTTCAAGAAGCCCTCCTGAGACCAGTTTGCCACGGCTGCCTGTCTTCCACGGTGTCTGTGTGCAGTCTCAGCCTGTGCCTCCCAGCGGCTACCTTCTGAGATCCTTTAGGAATGAGAGTGTGTGGCTTCTGGTGCACAATCCCTGGCAGAATGAGAACAGAGAACTAAGGTCCTACGCCTCTGAAAACTCACATAAAGAGATGTAGGAGAGGACACTATGAGTGAAACCCAGCAAGAAGTATCAGAAAAGTGCAAGTGTGTGTGGTATCATCAAAGTCAAGGTGTGGTATCATCAAAGTCAAGGGAGTAATGCGGTCAAGGACTCATCCTTGATTATTCTTTACCTGACACCTCCCCTCCCCCACGTCAGCAAGTCTTTTCAGCATCAACTTCAAAATGCATCCCATCATCTTTCGGAGTGTGGTCCAAACCACCATCAATTTTTACCCGGATTACTACAACGGCCTCTTACATGTTTCTACTCTTCTCTCCCAACAACCCCATTCTCCACACTGCAGCTGGAAACAGCTCATTAAAATGGAAATCACATCATGTCATTCTTCTACCACAACCATCCAGTGTCCTCCTGTTACACTGAGAAAAAAAGCAAATCTCCGAAACATACCCTATTAATCTTACAAGGACTGGCCGGTTTCTACCTCTGTTGGCTGCATCTCCAACAACTAGCTCCTGGCTCACTGGGTTTAGTAATACTGGCCTCCTTGATGTTCTTCAGAAAAGTCAAGTACACACACCTGCCTGCGGGCCTGTGCACAACTTCCTCCTCCTCCTGAATGATCACTCAGCTCATTTCTTCTCATTGGTCCCTCCGCAGTTCAAATGTCACCTCCGAGAGTACGGCCTAACCATCTCACTGCCATTCCTCATTTGATCCGCTTTCAACCCCTCTCCTTGTAGCATTTTTTTTTCAGAGCACTTACCATTCAGCTGAATTATTTTTGTTTATTCAGTTATTTCTGTGTCCCTCACTATAAGTTCTATGAATTCAGGGTCTTTGTCTGCCTGTATATAACATCTCCCATGGATAAACTCTTGATAAGTAAGATTTAAATGAATGAATGAATTGATATTAATGTATGAATGAACATGCTATTGTAGAAGTTAAGGGATTACAGAGAACAAGGATTCAACAGAGCAGATCTTCACCTGGATTCCCCAGAAAGCGGGCCCTGAGCAAGAGGGTTCATGTGCCAGTACGACGCTAGGAAGTACAATCTCAGGAATCAAGAGGGGAATGATGGACAAAGGGAGTGAAACAACAAGAGGGAGAAAGCAAAATGAAGTTGCACGATCAAGCTGGGCCCACGAAGAGTGATTAATTCTCCATCCTGTACGACCATCCACAACCTCCTCACTCCAATCCCCTGCACCACATGAACTGCATTTCAGAACCATCCATATGGGGAGAATGGGCACTTAACTCCCCCACACATGCAAGTTGTACACGCATGGGCATAGAGTGAGATCCAGAGGTAGCATTAACAAGGAAACCTCATGGTACCTCATGGCCAGGAGGCAGCATGAGGTGAGGCACCGTCAGTTTACACCTGTGTGATGCTCTTCAGAGCCCATGCAAACCTGGTCCCCGCAACAGCAGCTGGAGCAAGAAATGATGCAGCTTTTCTTTACCATCTTCCTGAGAGGATCTGATATGGGACATAAGAGGTGTCTGATAAACAGTAATGTAAGAACCAAGAACACCCACTGCTTTAGCAACGACCTTAACAGTGCACTGGGGAGAAAGGAAATCATAATACAGTGGATAAAGTAGTTACTGGGAGGAAAGGAAAGACAGTAGCAAGACCAGGCTTCTCTCAGGGTTCCTTGGAGAATCAGGTGATTCCAGGGCTGAGCAAGGAAAGTAGTAAGTGACATCCTATGTTGGCAGAAAGGAAAGATGGGGACAAGGCAAAAGGACACAGAAGCCAACATGAAGGGGTTCCCAATAGTTAAATCTGTGACTATTTGAGCAACACAATGATAGTAAAGAATTAAAACCAACAGAATAAAATAAGAATTCATAAGTACCATAGTGATAGCAATAAATAATTGAAAGACTATAAAAATGGGAGACAAAGGGAAAACCACTTATAGTAGACTTCCAGTTAATAAATATAGAAGAAATTATAAACAGAAAAACACCATTTGGCAAAACCAGAGGAATAATTACTTCTGGCTAGAAGTAATAACAGATGCTAAAATTAGTGGGGTAAGGTATGCTAGGAAGCATGGTATTTACATAGTCTCAAAGTAGCTCCCCACAAAGTAATTACTAATTACAAAAGGGAACGTAGTAACTTTGCAGTGGAGAAACTGCAAGACACTACTCTTAACCAAGTGACATTACCACCAGTGCTGGGACAAACTGGTATCACGTGCCTCCTCATAAGATGCACTGTGAAGCACACACACCATTTCTGTGATTTTCCTGCCAAAAATGGATAATCTGAATTTAGTCCTGAGGAAACGTAAGTCAAATTGAGGGACATGATACAAATTTACTAACCAGACGTTTCAAAAATGTCATGGTCATAAAAAAAAAAAAAAAAAAAAAAAGTAGACTGAGGAAATGTTCCAGATTAAGGGAGACAAAGAAGATAATGACAACTAAATGCACTGTGTGATTCTAGATTAGATTCTGGTCCAGAAAAAAGAGACATCAGTGAGACAATTGGCAAAACTAAAATAAGGTCTTTAGATTAGGTAATCATATAGTTGAATGTTAACTAACTGACTTTGACAAATGTACAGTGATTATGTAATACGTTGGGAAGAAGACACCATTGGAGAAAATACACAAAGGTCCCAATAGTACCTGAAATTAGTCTGATTTTTCAGTAGGTCATAGGTACATGCATATACTGTTCTGTATATATAAACATGGCATAATTTTTTTTTATTAGAGAAAACTTGAAAGTACAATGAAAGCATGGGTGTCACTGCATTCTTCTAGATTCTGTTGCCCAACCAAGCCTCAGAGCCTGAGCCCTGTTCTCTCTTAGTTAAAAAAAAGAAAAAAAGAAAAAAGAGCAAGAACTAGAAAGTTGTAAAAGACATACTGGCACCTGCTTTTTCCTTGATGTAAATAGATGGTTTATAAGACACCTGAAAAGAGAAGAATCCCTTCACTATGTGAATTAATGTTTTTTAATGCCCTGCCCCCATACGCCCATAAATCACCTTAGGTACCACCTGAGGTCCCCACACATGCTCCCAGAGATATATGTCCCGCCCGTATGCTGAGTGGAAGAAGTAGAGTTTTGGTATATGAAGCCTTAGGTTCAAATCCCACTCCTCCACTTACTAGTAGTATGAGGTAGGGCAGACAATTTCTCTGAGTATTTCCTCATCTGTAAATTTGAGAAAACGTCAGAGTTCTTATAAGATCAACCGGAAAGACTGTGCCTACAGACTAAGTAACCGTGCCTAGTACACACAGTGACTCACATATGGTAGCAACACCCCTTATCACTGTTGTTGTTATCTTTGTTTCCGAGGTAAATTAGACTGAGAAAGCAATCCTACTGCGGTCTTAAATCCCTAAATAATAAAAATGAAATGCGACTGCAACAGCATGTGGAAGACACCAGCTCTGCGCGGATGGCCACATACGGCCACTTCTGAGTGGCCCCCACTGGGGGACCTCCTCCTAATATGGACAGCTGGTTACTGGACTTGGGAGAAGTTCTAGAATAACATCTGGGCTCAAACCCTAGAGTCACCTGCTGGGTTCTGTATGACCTTGAGAAAATTACGTATCCCTCAAAGCCTCAGGGATTTCCTCTTGAAAATGGGAATATTAGACCCTCTCACAGGGTTACTATTAGAACGCACACTGCATAGATGTGTATTGCATAAAACAGTGCCTGACACATAACAGATCCTCCCCAGAGCCCAGTTCCTCCCTTTTGCTGAGAAAATACAAGAAGGAAAGCTCCAGAGAAGGGCCATACAAACCAAGGAGGAAAGAAGTACCTGGTGAAAGAGAAAGACATTCTACAAACTAGTTAATCCAGATTCATTTTCATCGTGGTTATGCCTTAAAATTTCTTTCACCTCCCAGAGCTTCGCTTTCCTCGTGTGTAAAACAGAAATAAAGCCACCTCTTTAACAGAGTTGTTCTGAGGGTGGATTGAGGTATGAAAGTGTTTTCATAGTACCAGGGACACATAAGCTGGAGCTAAGGGAAGTTGTCTGGAAACTCCCTAAGCCTCCTTATGCCACCTGCTCCTTTTCTTGACGGCCTGAATGACGGCTGAGCGTTCAAGGCTCAGGGTCTGGAAGCAGTTATTCCTTCAATCCTTTCCTGTCTAAACCATCCACAGCCCTAGCTCCTGGGCCCCTCACAGAGGAAATAAAAGCCCACACTTTTATTTCCAAGGGAAGACCAAGTGACAGAGTCCTGATGCTTTCTAAAATCCCCTCTTCTCCCAAGCTGCACCACAACTTCTGTCCATGTTTTTTAAATTCTGCATTCTAAAACCTTTGTTTCATCTTCCTAAGCAACCTAGAAAAAAGGAATCATTCTATGTATATGTTACATTTTAGACACTTCCTAAAGGATGGATTTAAATGTCATACTCTTGACTTTGGAGGAAAATCTGAGGACAAAAGAGGGATTAGGAATTGTGGGATGGGAGAGGATGGAGATTTCAAAACAGAAATCAGGTTAAGGTTACAAGGATAAAAGTTAAATAAGAAAACAAAAGCCCAGTTAAGGCTGCCTTGGTTAAAGTTACAAATAAAATCCAACACTTCATAGATCTCTAGTTCTCAAAACCGAGAAAGCTCAGTGCCGGCTCTCATAAGCTTAAACAACAGGCTAATTTTCAAGCAGAAATCAAAGTGGTTGGGCCCCAGAACAAATAGGTTGAAAGCTCAACCATAAGCCTGGTCTCAGAGAGTTAAAAGGAATGCAGACTGCCCCAAAACACACCAGCCGTTTGTTTTTTCTGCCACCTTTCCAACGGTCATGTCTGGAGTGAGGATAAACAGTTCTGGGGGGAAAAAAATGATGTGAAGTACAGACTTTAAGAAAATAAAACATTAGAATAACATTTCTTAAAGAGTTATATGTGTGCCTGCATAGATACACATACATACATACATACGTGTGTGGGGGGGGGGAGAGGGAGAGGGAGAGGGAGAGGGAGAGGGAGAGGGAGAGGGAGAGGGAGAGGGAGAGGGAGAGGGAGAGAGAGAGAGAGAGAGAGAGAGAGAGAGAGAGAGAATGAATACATATACACATAGGTTGCATGTGTGTATGCCAAAATTATCTAAACTTCTGTATGCTTTCAGGTATAAATCACAAAGGCTGAAACGAGCCTTTGAGATGCTATAGTTTTTTTAGCAAGATCAAAAATTTTTACAAAGCCATTCCAAAAACAGTGAAGGGTGCCTGAGCAACATTTCAACTTTATTAAATAAGATTAAACTGAGTGCTTTTGGTTTTTATTAATAGCATACTTAATTCTAGGTTGCTTGGAAATGTACTTGGAAAGTCCCAGATGGAAGACCTAAGAACAGGAGGAGAGTGAAGAGAGAGCTTCCTTTTATGGCAGCCCCACTAGGTGCCAGGAATTACGCTAAGTGCTGTTCATGTGCTATCCCATTTTACCTACACAACAAACTTAGGCGGTGAATATCAGATGCCCAGGCCCTCACAGCTTGCAAATGGCAGGGCCCACTGCGTTTGCCCCAGGATATCAGGGTTTTACTCCACCGTGATAGTACACTGCCTCCCGATGAGATGCTGAAAGTCAGAAGCAGTCTTTCCAGTACTGCTATAAGGACAGAGAAATATTTTAGGGACAGGAAAAACACCATAGCAAGGTAAAAAGTAGCTTTTTTGTGATCTCCACTTTAGCATAAAAGAGACAAGAAACCTTTCGGTCCAAGAGTTAAAGCAAGAAGATGAACGATTTACATGTGGCAGGTGATAAATATTTAATGTCACTTGGTACAGAGGTTCTTCAAAAATGTCTTTCGGCTCTAAAGGCCTTTCTGTTAATCCACACTTCAGGGGGTGCAGCCAAGGCTGGGAGAAAATACATTTTTAATAAGGACTGTGTCAAAACAAGAGGCTCAGAGTTGAGTATATAACCCACAGGGGATCTCAAACTCCTAGGAGAAAGGATCCTAATGTGAAGAAGGGGGGAAAAAAGTATATATTTTAGGGAACGAGGCCATGTAAGAGCCCTGTCAGAATAATTATCAGAATGGATTTTTTTTTCTCCCTCCATGGATGAGCTGGTCAAATTTAGGGGAATCAGATTCCAGACAAAGAAGCTCGGGATGAGAGGTTGGGGCCGCTTTCCAACTGTCTACAGCATCTTAGCTGCTTACCCGAATACACACAGAGCTCGCATCACACACTGAACACATATGGCCCTGGGGCCGACCTCTCTCTCTCTCCACCGCATTCTCATCCCTCTCGCATACGAGTAATGTTGCACCCTTGCTACCATATTCCCTCTCCCCTCCCCCCTCCCCCTCCCCCTCCCCCTCCCCCCCCCTCCCCTCCCCCCTCCCCTCCCCCTCCCTCCCTCCCTCCCTCCCTCCCTCCCTCTCTCTCTCTCTCTCTCTCTCTCTCTCTCTCTCTCGTCTTGGCTTTTGAATCTGATGCTTTACCCAGAGGATAGGCCAGAAACTCAGAGATTAGCAACTGTAGGAAGCTGCTCCTAAGTCAGCTGAAAGAACAAAGAGAAGAGGTTTGGTTCCTGGAATTCAAGAGCTAGGGTCACCCATCAGAAGCTGGAGCCATAGGGGCCTGCCCAGCACGTGGGAAAGCCACAGCAGGGACGTGGCCACTGTCAGTGATGCTGCCCAAGGCAGAGAGAGGAAAGAACAAACACACGGGCTTCCGTCTTCCTCCTGCCCTCCCATCTCCCACTGATGTCAAAATGTCAGAGGGCAGGGGTCAACCCCATGGAACACGGAACAGAGCGGGACAAGGGCAACAAATGGATCTGAGTGCAAACAGGCCAAAGGTCAACACAATTGATAAGTTAAAAGATATGCCACAGAATAGTGTATTGTGTGACCCAATTGCTAAACATTGGCATATGTAATTTAAGCAAATAGTATATACAGAGGATGCCAAAAAAAGTACGCACATTTTAAGAAAGGAAAACTGTATTAAAATTGTACTACTCAATATATATCGATAACAAAAGATGAATACAAGTCACCTTTGACTTCTGCAATGACAAGAGGTGTTCAAAGTAGTTACCATCAGCGCCCAGACACTTCTGATTATGGCAAACTACTGCTTGAGCAACGCTGACTGTAGTGTCCACTTGTATACATTATTTTGGCACCGTTGGTATGTACTACATATAACACAGAGGTTGGGGTATTGTGATATGAAAAGATGATGAAAGAGAGAGCAAGAAGACTAGAAAAATACACAGTCCATTCTCATTATTTGCAGTACTTATGGTCTATGATGTCTCCACAAATGCTGAATTAGCGAATACTGAACCACTGTCCCTAAAGAAAACCCAGGGTTAGGTTCCTGCGAGCCTCTGGTTACAGCGTCAACCAATCAATACACAACCGTGTTTTATGCATGCTTCTGCTTAAAAACACTCTAATTAATATATACTGTTGATTCATTGACATTAAGTTCACAGGCAACAGCACTTAACTCATACCTGAATGAAGCTTATCGAACGTGTATATTTTCCTCATAAGGCACACTGCAGTTTTCTTGCACTTCAGAAACACAGACAGCACTTCACTTTGGGGCCATTTTAAACAATGAAATCACCAACAAAAAGCACAAAAATGAAAAGAAAACAAACAAACAAAAACGGGGTACTGACAGACCACAAAAGGATATTTCTTTACAGTGTGAAAGTGGAAGTAAGAAGGCAGAGGGTCTTCTCGTCCCACTTGAGCTGGGAATGTGCGCCCTGGGCAACTCAGAAAAGTTTCGTAACTCTGTGCACGTCTGAGAATGACCATGAAAGCACCACAAGCGTTGATTTGGGGATTACAAATAAATTTTAGTGATTAGGTGATTTCACAAACATAGAATCTGTAGCTGATTAGAACTGACTATACATCAAGATGTTTAAAGAAAAACAAAATTGTCCCCGGATGGTAGGAAGATGAAACTCCTTTTGTTTCATTATATATTTTTCCTTCCTTTTTATTTTCAACTGTTGTCTAGTCCGCATTAAGATTCTAATTACTTGGGGAGAAGAATATAAATTTAAGATTTCGCCAAGGAAAGAAAAAGTAGGAGCAAAAGCATTAAGTAGTGGAGTCATTAGCCCAGCAGGAGAGCATCTTAAATGACAGCAGGTCATCCTCACTGAGTGACAGAGGGGCAGTCTCGAGGGAGGTGTCCCCACTCCTTGAGGACTACCACCCTTCCAGCCGACGACCCAAGGTGGGCAACATCGAAAGGCCAACTGTGGGGCAGGCTACAGGCAGGAGGGCACATGAGCTAAGTTCCTGAGGAGATAACAAGCATCCCAGGGAACCACTTACCCTGGATTCATAGACTCATGGCTTCCTCATCCACCTTTAACAAAATCTCTCTTACACTCATTTGATGTTCACCCATGACATGATATGAGCCTCTTTCAGTTCAATTCAGCAAATATGATTTGAACCACAACTATGCACAAACTGCTCTACGAGGTACTAGAGGGAATAAAAAAAATCATTCTGTCCTATGTCAAGTTTTACCTGTTTTGTGACTAGTCAGAATCCCTAACTGCACCACCTTATATTTCTAAATGGCTTGTATTTGTAAGGCACTTTATAAATCTCTTACGCACACATTATCTCTTGGCTCTATGTATCCCTCTGTCACTTTATGCATACTTTACCATGGCATTACATTATTTTGATTTACTTATAGTCCTATTTTCCCTCTGGTCATGGAGCTAGTTTTTTGAGGTCAGGCAATACCCTAGTAGGCCCTCAATAATGCTTGTGGAATTACCGAATTCAGGTGAAATCATCACAACATGAAATAGGAATTCTTTAACAATTTTGACAGGTAAGAAAAGAGGAGCAGAGAGGGGATGTGATTTGTCCGAGACCACAGTTATGAAGGGACCCTGGCTCCATGCACTGTGTTCCTTCCGCCATCCCAGAGCTGCTGACACTGAAACATCAGACAGGGTGCGTGTTAGGAAAAAAAAGATAAGTCCAGCCAAGTTCTGGAAGCACAATTGTATTAAAAAAAAAAAAAAAAAAAAGCACTTGAAACCTGTATCTGTTTTGTTTTTGTTTTCGTTTCCCACACATTGAGGAGAAGGGAGAGAGAAAAGACTGCATCCTGGTTCTGCTTTCTATGTTTGTGGTCAAAGATATTTACTAACAGTAAAGGATCCTTCTGAGTTTACAACAAAGGTTCAAATAAAAGTGTCCATTGAGTTTATTTTAGATGTGAAAACCTCTGGCAACTGAAAAAAAAAATTACAAATTTGATTTATGAGACTTTTCAGCTTCAAACCAGGAATAAAGCTAAGTTATAGAATTGAAAAAGCATCAAAATAGCACAAAAGCATAGTAATTTCGTTCTCTGATCATTCCTTATGCCATTAATGAGCAACTTTTAATCTTTAATCCTCCTTCACTAAGCTGCTTTTACTGTCCCATCTGCTCCTCTTACTACTCATGCCTTCAGGATCTTATAATTAAATTCTAATTAAAGTTTAAGGCATGTAATAAAGAAAACACTTGTGGAATGCCTTTGATTCCAGAGGCCAAAATAACATTTCAGCAGTTTGAAAATGAATTATATTCTTTTGCTTAACAAGCATCTTTAAAATGGAATTAAAACGGGACATTCTAATCTTCCGTGATTTCACCAGCCACACATTATGTAAATATGTTCATCATCATGGGCTACACTTAAGTCAGCTGAAAACATCACGAAGGAAACGATGCCCTGCCCGGTATGCAGTGTGGACATGAGCTCAGCGGCCGTGCAAGGAGCACAACCGTCATAAACACCTCCGTGGGGCCCGGAGACTGACATCAGCACGTACCTAGCACGACTCCTGAATGTGAGAGAAGAGGGTTCTCACTCTCCCCAGCTAATATCTCACCAAACTCACCAAACCTACCTTTCCAACATCTTCCAGAGCTGTCTCCACTTCAACTAGGCTAGTTCCGTTCTCCAACATCCCTGGGGATGATGCAATGCTTTCCCACCGCCAGCCTCAGTCTTCTGCTCCAGTTCCCACTCCACTCACCTAGATGACAGTTACCTTTCCTAAGCATATTCTCAACAGGTTGTTCCACTCTGACTATGGGTTAAAATTTGAGTAATAATTGTTGTTCATTACATAATTATAGGTATTACAGAACTAATAATAACAAATGATGTTCAATGTGCTTCATGGATGCTATTTTTCAAATTCTCACAACCACCCTGTGAGGTGTGTCCTATTATTATCTCAGATGAGGAAACTAAGGGGACAGAAAAATTGAGGTGCTTGTCTGGGACCACAGAAGCATACAGCGGCGGGGCCAGGATTTATAGCCACGCCATAAACACACCTGAGGCCCAAAGCCTGAGGAAAACGCATGAGGACATCTTGTTCTTCTCCCCAAATGCTCCCCAACATCAGACCCATGTTCTGCTTACGCTAACATGCTCCCGACACACCATGATCCTGCATGCCTGTACCTTTGCACACGCTGCCTTTTTGTCAGGAGGCCCTCGTCATCCACTGGGAGATTCCTGCTCATCCTGCATTTCCTATCCTGTCAGACCTTTCCTGACTCCCTGGGCAGAGCTCATCACTCCTTCTTTTCTATGTACAATCTAGACTCTTACGCGCTTCTGTAACGCTGCTACTTACACGACGGCAATGTGACTGGACGAGCCTGGCTTTCATCTGAATGTCCCCTAAAGGCAGAGCACACAACAGGACTTGGATAAATGTGTGAGGAAGAAAGAAATAGATGGTTTTCTAAGTGGGTACAATGGATATATAAAGAGTATGGTCCAGTCTTATCAAAATCAATATAGAGAAAAATGTTGCCCTCTGGTACTACTTATAAAGAAATGAAACAAAAGTAATTTATTTCATAAACACAAAGAACATTTATAAAACTCTTCCATCCAGATGCATCCAAATCACTAGCAACTCATCCCTTGCTTCACTTTTTGCCGACCACACTGCATTAGTTCCTTTCTTCCATGACCCTACAACCTTGAAGAGGAGCCTCATCCAGAGCAGATTAAGGGGCAAAACATTAGACGTAAACTCAGCCCCACAGGCATTCTGGACTCGGCTCTGCTGCGTGGATCGAGCCCTGAGTCGAGGGCCCCAGGAGCCCAGGTTTCCCTGAAGCCTGCCCTCTCTGCCAGGTGAAGTCTAAACAGCTGAGCATCACCCGTTACTTGATTTGCACTCCAGGGGTCCACTGAGACTGAAGCCTTTTCCTTGACCCTAGGAGCTCCTATAAGCCTTGCTTCTTTTGCCAAATAATCCCTCATATAGGGGATTTGAGTCCCCCTACGCCCAACCTGCCACTAACTTGGTTCAGTTCCAAGTGGACCAGCACGCCCACAGGCACACAGCTCATGACCAGCAGAAGAGGGATAGCAGAGCTTTTTCATGCTCATGATATAGCCCAGCTTAGTCCTTTGTCTTTGTCCTTGAAGACGAGATGAAGATGTATTCGGGAAAAGCATGTACTCAGAAATCTAGTAACTCTTTACATGGCTTGTAAGTATGCATGGTTGACCCAACCCTTTACAAGACCCAGTCTACATGTCCATGCTCTGTCCACTACACGCTACCAGCTATCCCCTCAACATTTATGTTCTATCTCTGGCTGTATTTCTGTCCTGTCTTCACCTGTCCACTGTATTCACCCCTGCAGATACAGTTCATTCATTCATCATTCTGTACTTATTAAATAGCTGTTAGGTACCAGATCTTGTACTACATGATGAAGATAAGAGATTTAGCCCCTGCCCTTAGAGAGCTTACAATCTAGTGGGAGGTAAGACAAGGAAATAAATCAAAACACTGATATGTCCTATGGCAGGGGTAAACCCAGGACTGCTGTGTGGCAGTCCAAAGGAAAGGCCTGGACCCCTGTCTTGTGCCTCCTCTCTGAGATGCTACTTTCTCTCATTCCATCCCTCAACCTGTCCCCAATCCCACCACAATTTATTGCTACTCACACTTTCCTCATTGTGTTGTTCATTCTGCGGTCACAACATTTTTCACGTTGAATTATAATTATGATTCGTTATCTTCATCACTAGAATCACTTCCTTGAAGGAACTAATTGCTTAACAGACAAATACTTTATTAAGTGGTTAAAAGCATGAGTTTTATCATTTAAATCCTGGCAAGTACTTAATAGCCATGTGACCTTAATAGGTTACTTAACATCTCAGCCCCTCAATATTTTCCACCTATCTGAAATGGGGATCAGTCAGGGATATACTGAAGGTTAGCATGACAACAGTATTTACCCCAAATCACTATCAGTCTTTGGCGTCAGTCTTTGGCATTGCTTATTTCAGTTTCAATTCTGATACCACTCAACCTGTAAATGAGTGATGACTAATCACAGCCAAAGTCACCATCACAGCAAGACAGTGTAACAATGTCAGTAATACAAAGCAGTATGGGATTTGTTGTTAATATCATAATATTCACTTCTAAATATAGGTGAGCAATTTACATCCAACTCTGGGTGAAAAAATCTGTTTATGAGCTCTGTATGTTGAAGATGTAACAGATGAAATATAAATGTACATTTATTATCATGAAAGCAAAATGCTAATGATGATTTTGAAATATATGTACCAAATCAATTAAGAAATGTAAAACAGTTTAATATGATAATAGAGAGAATTATCTAGTTGAGTTGACAAAGAACACTATCTTTTTTGAGACTCTGAATCCATATAAAAGGTCGAATAATATAAAGCAAAGTACTATTTAAAATGAGATTATATTAGAATTATATAACCAAATCTCTGTTTGGTTCTAGCACTCATAACATAAAATAAAATAATAATAAAGAATTACATACAATGTTTGGTTATTTAATTCCACTTCTGTCAAAAGTTTTCCAAGGAAAAGTTCTATTTAGGAATTCCTCGTATCTTATAAAGATGAATTCAAAGCAGAATGTCAACCTTCTGACTTCCACATTTCACAAGAAAAACTAAAAATATTGTTTACAAGAACACTGATAAACATTGATAAATCTCAGATGCAAATTTTTTTTAAATATAAAGAGTACATAAAACAAAGTTCTAAAAACATATTTTGTTCCTGCTAACCAATCTTTAAACTTACAGACTTTATGCTATAAGAGAACACTTCCTCAAAACTGTGTATCTGGAGGATGTGGGGCTGATATTCAGGTGAGCAGATATGTCTGGGATGCATATTTAGGACATAAATCACAATAAGGAAATTACGGATGGATGGTAATCCATCTAAGGTGGATGGTAGGGGTGAAGCTATATTGTAGGGGGCTAAAGAGTGGGTAATTGATAAATGAAGGAAACGGGTGTTGGTCCTTCATATGGAAGATGTGACTACAAAAGGAGAAAAGTGAGGCAGTGGCCCACAGTCCAACTTTATAGTGTTTTCACTTACTGAGGAAGGAAATATAAGCTGAAACATAATGGAATATATTACATCTGTACATACCAGTCTAAAGGATTATTGTTGCTTCTGAATGCCAAAGTGTATGTATAATGCTGACTCCACCCTGCCCATCCAAACTTACTTGATTCCCAAATGCTTGGCTTTAGCTGAGCCAGTTTCCTTAACAACTTTCAGAATAAACAGAAAAGCAAAACATTGAGGCCAAGACTCTTCCAGGTTCAAGTCCATGATTTTAAAGACTTGTGATTTTCCTTACATAGCACCCAGATATAGTATCCATCCGCTTCTAGACTGGATGGAAAGGACACATACACACAGATACCCAGGCGTATGCAGTACCAGATCATGGGATTCTAAAGTTCTCAGAAACGCAAGAACCTATCCTTAAGAACTTTATTTCAATCCCTACAGACATACACACGGCATGAGGAACAGAAAAAGAAAAATTCTATTGCACAGAAAGCTCTAATTGGAAGTGATAATATCACAGTGCATCAGGTCAGGAGTGCCCAATAAATGTCAAGTACTTCATGTACAATATCTAATCCTTACAAAGAGCTATTGGTATTCCTATTACAAACTATAAAAGTATGGCTCAGAAACCTAATTAGGTAACCAAGAACAAGAACTTTAGAGAGTCAGCTTTCCCGCAAATCTAGCTCTGTTACTTAAGGTAAGTTTTGGAACTTCTCTAAACCTTACTTTAATCATCTATAAAATGGGCATAATCTTACCTACCTCAGACAGTTAAAGAATTAAGAGAGAAATAAAATACCTATACAAAGTACCCAATATAATGTCTGGCATTATAAGTTAATATTCAATAAATGGTGGCCATGTTCATTGATACTGTTATTTCCCAAGACTATGTAATGACTAAGACACAGAAGGGGTATTTAAATTCATATTTGACTAATTCTAAAACCAATACAAACAATAGCATTTGTTGAGAACTTAGCACATACCAGCATTACAATTTAAATGTTTTACATGTATAATCAACAGTCAAAATAACCCTATGAAATAGGTACTAAAATTATCCCAATTTAGTTGAAGAAACTGGCATACAAAAATGCCTCATAGCTAATACCGTGTTTCCCTGAAAATAAGACCAGGTCTTATATTAATTTTTGCTCCAAAAGACGTATTAGGGCTTATGTTCAGGAGATGTCATCCTGAAAAATTATGCTGGGGCTTATTTTCTGGTTAGGTCTTATTTTCGAGGAATCACGGTAGCTATTAGAAGCTTAACTGGCTTCCTCACCCCCAATTTTAGGTACTTTCAATAAGATATGATTCCCACACCATCACCACATTCATTTATCCTTCATGCTGATGTGCCTGCATTTTGAAACCACACACAATATCTCACATATATATTGGGAACCAAGAGCATACAGAAAGGGATACTGCTTTGAGTTCTTTAAGAAGATGGGAACTATATAAATATAAAGTAATATTGTTATTACTATTTTGCAAAGACATGAACAAGTTGTATCAGGAAGTTTATTGTTCTAATTAACCAAATGGGTCGGAATCAAATAAGGTTTTTCTCTATCTTTTCTTTTTCATTCTGCAAAATTTCTAGACATCTGGACTGCTTGAAACATACCAAAGAGTGACCCCAGAAGCCACATGTGAAGTGACCCTTAGCGCCAAAAGCCCCCAGATGGACCTAAGCGGAAAGATCAATATAGTCTATTTTCCCATGGCAAATGGCCTTTGGAAATACTTTATTCCTTTTTATACTTTTATAGTCAAATGATCGTGATCAACAAGAATCAGATCAAATGACTTCAGCTGGAGAAAAATGCTGACGTGAGTGGCTAGACACATCACGTGCAACTTGTAATTCCGGGGTACAGGATCACCATGTAAGTCGAGGTTCTACAAACTCAACCCTTCTACAGTCACTTCTCATTAAGACTAGGAGCAACAGCTGGTTTATCCCACAACAAGTCCTAGAAAAACAAAACTAGACGGGCCACCATCCTTTAGATGTGCTCTTGAAAATACTGAGTCCTTGATCTGGATGGATTTTTATAGATAGCTGACAGGTCAGACCTGAGTGCATGTTATTCTAAAGGTCAAAGAGTTGGCAAAAATGGATGTGACTGTTGTCACACAAGACGGAGCTCCCTTTGAAGTCTAAGGCTTAGATGAGCTGATTGCAAAATGTTCTCTGTGAATACAGCAAAGGCAAGAGTAAAAAATAAAAATGCTACCTTGTGTAAGCTGAAACTTCTTTTAAGTAAAGCTGTGTATACTTCCCTACCCTTCTATGGTAGGACGGCCTACCACTAACATCTGGATGAAAAGCAACAATCCATGAAGTGGGAGGGTGTCAGCAAACATCACAGGAATACTTCACTGCCTACATCCGCAAATGTCCATGAAAAAAACCTTCCTCAAAGACCTTCTGGTCACAGTTTCATCTCCGTACCTGCCTCGTCCTCTATTTATGTGTGCTTACCTTACTTCCCCCCCACAGCTTGTATTTTATTCAGTGGTAACTTCTGGCCAAACTTGTTGCTACGCCACCAAATACTTGAGATGTTTCTGTGACTGTTATCATTCGGGAAGTTCCACTGTTTTGTTATCAGAATCTTCTCTGACTTTCAGTTTAGTAAATTAGACTAATATTCTACCTCATAAATCAGAAACACAACCCTGTATCCCTCGTCCCCACGGCCCCGGTAGCTGTGGAATGGAATACCAGTGGAATTAAGGAAAGTTCTTGCAGACTCAAATATCACAGAAATGCAATAATTTGTCTTTATTAATAGAAGGTCAAATACCATGTACCTTTGACAGTTGCATCAATATTTTTACAGTCCTTAGGATCTAACTTGCAGCAATGGCCTCTTTAACACACACACACACACACACACACACACACACACACACACGTCTAAATCCTGGCATTGTTAAATCACTTTTAGATACCTTTTGAAAACAAGCACATTTAAGACATAATGCGTTCAACCTAGTGCCTGGTTGAACGCTTTATGGAAACTGGACCTCCCAGAATTCTGGTCCTTGGAATAGCAGCTACTTTGGAGGACTTTGGAGTCCTTGCAAAATGTACAATCCATTTCTGAGAACGCACTCTGGTAAAGATGCTAGTGACCAAATTTAGCTCTTTTAGCTTTGCCTCAACATAGATACAAGCAGCACAACTTACGAAGTCAGACAATTAAGTTTGCGAACTCATCCTACAAAAAGTGCTACATACCTCATTACTGAATATCACTACGGTCACCTTCACAGTGCTGCCCTTGGGAAGCTATGCACTGATGCCAGCACCTAGCCCACTCTTCAGAGCAATTTTGGAACTCTTTTTCTGGAATGGCCATCAGAGCTGTCATCGTATTACCCTTGATGTCCTGAATGTCATCAAAATGTTTTCTTTTCAATATTTCCTTTACTTTGGGTAAAGAAAGAAGTCATTGGGGGCCAGATCAGATGAGTGGGGAGGGTGTTCCAATACAGTTATTTGTTTACTGGCTAAAAATTCCCTCACAGACGGTGCCGTGTGAGCTGGCGCATTGTTGTAATGCAAGAGCCATGAATTGTTGGTGAAAAGTTCAGGTCGGCTAACTGTTTCATGCAGCCTTTTCAGCACTTCCAAGTAGTAAACTTGGTTAACTGTTTGTCCAGTTGGTACAAATTCGTAATGAATAATCCCTCTGATATCAACAAAGGTTAGCAACATCGTTGCAACAAGTTCACAAACTCGTCAGACCTCATAAATATTCATAATGTGCCTCAATAAATCCTCACATCATCATCATGAAGTTGGTAATATTATCTTCATTTTACAGATGAAGAAACTGCCTCTCAGCAAGGTCACTTTCCTAAAATCACATATGCAAAGAGGCTGCACCAGAATTTCAAGTCCAATTCAAAGTCCAATGTTCTTTGTTTCTACCATGTGTAACCCAAGTGTCTATAGGGGCCGAGGATATTTCTGGGAAGTGTGATGACATGAAACTCTGGTTCGCTATTCACTGCTTCAGCTACCTCTCCTTTGTCTGTCATCCCTGAATCTCTGGGCTGCTCCTTCACCCTTCAGTTAGAGAAACCTGAGAGAGCAAGGCTGGATGGAGGGGGTTTTGTATTCTTTCAATTCCCAGATCCTGAAATCCATCAGTACTGGGGGGGGGGGGGGGGGGAATCATCAAGCTACAGACACACCCAAAATTTTGAAATCTCTCAGGAAGCTTAGCAAAACATTCACTGAAGCTAGAGCTTAGCTCCCCCACATAAATGTCACAAAAATCAGGAATACACAGAGGTAAGATATCCAAAATGTATGACTCATTTTAAGAAAAGCCTGGAAGTATCACTGAAAAGACAAGACATAACAAGTGCTGGCAAGTGTGTGGAGTAAAGGGAATTCTTGTGCACTGATGGTGGGAATGTAAATTAGTATAGCGAAAACAGAATGGAAGTTCCTTCAAAACATTCAAAGTAGAACTAGAACCATATTATCCAGAAATCCCACTTCTGGGTATAGATTTAAAGGAAATGAAAACAAGATCTCAAAGAGACATCTGCTCTCCCATGTTCACTGTAGCATTATTCACAATAGTCAAGATAAGGAAAAAATATAAGTGTCCGTCAATGGATGAATGGGTGAAGAAGATGTGGTAATATATACACAACGAAATGTTATTCAGCTACGAGAAAGAAGGAAATCTTGCCGTTTGCAACAACATGGATGGACCTTGAGGGCATTATGCTAAGTGAATAAGTCAGAGAAAGGCAAATACTGTATGATATCACTTATATGTGGAATCGGCAAAAGCTGAACTCAGACAGAGAGTGGAACGGTGGTTGCCAGGGGCTAGGGTGGGGGAAATGGAGAGATGGTGGTCGAAGGGTATTTATTAACTTCTAGTTATAAGATGAATAAGCTCTGGGGATCTAATGTACAACATGGTGATTACAATTAATAGCACTGTATCCTAAACTTGAATGTTGCTAAGAGTAAATCTTACGCATTCTCAAGACACATACAAAAAGGTAATTATGTGATGTGATGGCGGTGTTCATTTTGCAATATATGGTGTATCCAATATAGTGGTGGCAATCATTTTCAATATATAAGTGTATCAAGTCAACACAACTTGTACCTTAAATACACAACGTTATATATCGACTAGACATCAATAAATCTGTAAAAAAATTAAATCTTTATTTTCTACCCTAAAAAAAAAAACAGAAGAAAGGCCAAACGAAGGGTTAAAATTCCAGAAAAAATCATTTAGTCTTAAGAAGTGGTTCTCAAATGCTGGCACTGATCAGAAACTCCTGGAGGATTTGTTAACACACAGATGAGTGGGTCTCACTCCCCAAGTTTCTAATTCAGTAGGTGGGGGTGAGGTCGGATACTCTGCACTTCTAATGTATTTCCAGGTGACATTCCTGCTGCAGGTCTCAAGACCACACTTGGAGAACCACTGCTTTAGGGTGAATATTTACCTAACAAAGGAACTCTTTACTTTAGAAAACTAGGTGTCTGTTGGATTCCCTTAATAATCAGTTAACAAACAAGTACTGAGCTAATCAGTACTCATCAGAGGCAGGATACCATTGTGGAAAAAATCCTGGATTCTACAGCCAACTGCCTGAGTTCAAATTCCAGTTCTGTAGTTCATTACATGTGACCTTCAACAAGGTCCTTGGCTTCCTTGAACCTCAGTTGTCTTACCTATAAACAATGCATGATAATTATAAAACACATAACACGGGGCTATGGGAGGACGGAAGGACTGGTATGTCTCAAATGCTCACAACAGAGCCAGCACACTAGGTCCTTTGTTATTAGTATAAATTACTAATACTATTATTATTACACTTCCTTCTACCTCTAGAACCGTGACACCCCATCTCTGCGTTAGGACTGGGGGATAGCACAGTGGACCACACGTACAAGGTCCTGCACTCATGCAGCTGCAGTCTAGCAAGGCAGACACAACTTACGTAGTAGTTGTTTACAAAGCATTATCTTCTTAAATCAGAGGGTTCAAAGCAGGGGAACAGAGAAGAGACTACAAAATTATTTCAAATTAGAGATCAATCAGTCACTAAAAACATTTCATAAATTGGAGTATAAACCAATGGTAAAACATTGATTCTGTGTATCGTACCATACAGTTTTTTGGGAACAAACTATTATGGCTTTTCAAATAGAATGGTATGAAAAGAAAAACTCTTTCCAATCAATGCCCCCAAATTTCTCACCACCTAATAGGTGTCATGCACTCTGCACTAGGGGCTACAAAGGTGAATAAATGGGTTCTGCATCCCAAGGGTTCCTAGGTGAGTAGAAGGAAAACGTGCCAAGCGGAAATTCCAGTACAATGAGGGAAGCACTAGAACAACTAGAGGGACATGACGACGGAGTGTCTAACTGCCCCAGGGAGTCCCAAGGGTTTCACAAATCACCTGATGTCTAAGATGGGTCCTGAAGGATGAGCAACAATTCAATAAGTAGAAAAGAGGTCCTGGAGAATATTCTAGAGAGAGGGAACAGAGTGTGCAAAGACGAGAAGACATGGAAAGGGCTGGCTTGCAGAGACAGCAGCAAGATGTCTGACGTGGCTGTAATGTCGGTGAGCGACGAAGAGTGGCAGGAGATCAAGACAGCTCACAGCTCAGTTCTGTGAAAAAAATCACCCGTCTTCCATATAATAAACTCTATTTGAAGCCATTGGGGTGATGGTTAAAGATGGTAAGGAAATAAATGCATAAAGTCATAGTCTGGGTTTTGTAATGTAAGTCTAAAGTCGTCCTGGTACAAGGCAATGTTTTCATGGCAGACAGTGGTATTAAGCTCCATCTATGTGGGTCTCACATACTAGTGACAAATAATAACCATAGCACCTTGGTGCAATAATGAATATTTACAATAAGGAAAAAGCTAAAACAAATAATTGAAGCTTTGGAGATTTAGGTCCCCTTTTTTCTGAAATCAGAAACTCCTCCACAGAAATGCTTCCTGAGTGCAGCCCCTTCCCGGCTGGAACATTCTACAACTCCCAACTACCAGCACTCACAAGGGCCCATGCAAGTGAAGGGCCCTGAAGCTTAAGCTTCACTGCGTTCACTTTATGGGAAGACCACCTCAGCCATTGCCTAAAAGTCTCAATCTTTTCCGAACTTTTCAGACAAAGGCCAGATCTCAGGGCCAGAGGGAGATAGTCAGTTCACCTATAGGACAAAAAAAGGAGATGGAGATGAGTGCAGTGGGAGAAGAACTAGGGTTACCACCCACTCCCCCGCTAGAACATGGGCCACAGCTAGCGACATGGCTTTGGAGACATGCGATCTCAGGTTCAGGTCCAACCTCTTCTCCTTAGCAGCTGTGTGACCTTGAAAATGTTCCTTGAGCTCGCTGAGCCTTGGTTTCCTCATCTGTAAAAAAGACACACTGTAAGGAATGTCAGCTCTCTTCCCTGTGGCTATGCCTTTCCCGTGTTTTCTCCTTCTTCTTTTCCCTTACCCCACCCCACCTCTGGGGTGGTTAAGTAAGTCTCTTCTCTGTACCCCCAGCATACCCTGTGAGGACTCCACCAGAGCACATCATTCTCTTATGAATTCAGCAAGCACTCCTCCAGATACAAAGACAAAAACACACATGCTACTACCTACCAGAAGCTCATGTCTAGTGGATAAGCACAGCTCAGGGAGCCTTTCTCCACCATGAATGAGAAGCTCCTAAAGGTTGGAGTCACGTCTCATTCCACCACAGACGCTCAGGTATGGGGCAGGTTGGACCTCACTGAGAATACTATGGTTCAACTCCTGCCTCCCCAGCTCTCAGGCAGTGCCTACGCCAGTCTCACCCTGGCTTACTCCCCCCAGCCCACCCTGCTCAGCCCTTCTCGCAACAGGCCACAGAGATGCTGGTCCACACATCCTTTGCATGGTGGGATCCATGAAGCTTGGTTTCCAGGGCACTGGGCCCACTGTTGGCACTCACCTGCATTAATAAAGAATACTGGCCCTTCCAAGGCAAAACAAAGGCAGACTTCTCCCCCAAGGGTCATTTTTCTTTTATGGGCAACAGTATACAGATCCCTGGTCCTCCACCAAACTACATTTAAAATAGCTTTTGTGCAGGATGGACACAGTGGCCATTTTTGTATGCATGTGTGCCAGCAGCAATGCAGTGATTGTAACAGGAACAATGTGCACTTCTTCCCTCTGCTGACAGAATAGATGACATTGTGTACTGGGCCGGGGAGGGGGTGGAGGGGCCTAACTAAAGAAACCAAGCCGTAAGGATTATTACATGAAATTCTGATAAAAAGCACTTCGAAGACTCTTTCCCATCATCAAAAAACCACACTGGGCAAGATCAGAGCTTAACAGCCAAAAGAAAAAAAAAAAACACACCACATTCAATCCCTGAGATCATTTTCCTGAAATAGAAAACTACATATGTTTCTCAAATTTCACATCAAGCCACTGCAGAGGCCAGACTGCAGGGCTGAATTGGGCCAAAGTAAGTAAGGGAGAGAGAGAAGAGGAGAGAGGGGGATGGGATGGGAAAGGGAGTAAACAGAAGAAAATGAGCCCATTCTTCCACATCACCACATTTCTCTAGCACAATCTAAACTTACAAACACCCCCAGTTTCACAGAACTTATAGTTAGGGTTGCTTATCGGGCAGCCTTTACTTTGTCAAATTAAGACACATTGCCTTGGATTAGCAAGACTCCTTAAATTCAAAATGACTTCATGGTTGGCTCCAAGTTCAGTGTCTCTAGGGCCAGCCGCCAGGAACATATCCACGGCACAGGCTCCCTCCCCTCTCCATACTGACCTGCCTGACTTTTCCATGGAGACAGCAGAGCAAAATCCCAAGTAGACAGGCTGTCAGTGTTAATTAAAAGTCCAAACACTTCTTTAGAAACTATCTCCAGCTCAGTATTTATACAGAATATAAGACTCTAATAGGCAGGGCTGGAGAGGGGAGCAGGAGGTTGAGAGCGGAAATAGGTTTGAATGGCATTTGGAACTCATTAATTTTTAAAAGACAGGCTGCCACCCTATATAGACCCAGAGAGGTTCAAAATGTAACGAAACCAGGAAGATGAATGAGCCGAAGACTGTTTGGAAAGCCTGGGGAGAGCGCTTAGCTTTTGAAAAGAATAATATCTGGGCAATAATGAGAGCTGACAGTTTTTATTGGTGAATGCGGTTTTGGGCACATTTTAACGATACAGGATGACAATTTTTTGTATTTAACAAAAGGAAAAGCAATCTTCTAAATGACTTGGGAACAAAGGGCTCCCTGACTGCAATTTCTTAATAACATTTAAGAATTCTCTTCAAAGGCCCTTGACAATAGTTTAGAGAGAAGAAAGGAAAATGAACAAAACAAGAAAAAAAGAAGGTATGTTAAAAGAAAAAGAAAAAAAAAAAACTAAATAGAAGAGGTGGGGGAAGAAGAAGGAAAGAGTACAGCATTTTAACACCAATTATATCCCAAAGAGCTGAATTGTAATGTTAGACTTTAGTAATATTTTTTCGAAAGAATGAGTTTTAAGAAAGAATCCAAAAAGAGAGTTTGGTCAACACCATCAACATCTGACAGACTTAGAACTTTAGTCCCTGAGGGGCTAAATGGATCACCTAATGCAACCAGCAAATTGTGCAGATGTCGAAACTGAGTGCCCAGGGCCCACAGGTCACCTGGCTGGACCAGAGTCACGTCTTCCAAGTTTCAAGCTACGCCACCTCACGTATTTTATGATGAAGGTCCTGAGCACTGCCAAGCCCTCACAGCCCTTCCAGGGTCATGGGTTCCAAGACTGAATGCTGACATCTTTTATCGGGTTGATTGAAACTCAGAGGCTACTCAACATCACACAGGTACAACATATTCAAAAGGCCCAATAAGAAAAGTTCACAAAAGAATTCACCAACAGAGGCAGCCACCCTGCACAGGAAACTCATTTGTGAGTCCACAAAGACTGAGATGCCCTGCCCACCCTGAGGGAGGCCTTCTCAGGTCAGGGAAAGAACCCCTAAACAATGCATGATGTGGGGATGTCCCCCTTAAAATCTAACTCCTACTCTACCCACTAGTTTTACCCTCAAAGTGAGACCCTTCTGGCATTCAGTTCTGTTATCTGGAAAATGAGATTTCCCTAACTTTTTTTTTTTTTTAGCAGTTTTATAATTTCAAAATATTTTCAGCAGAAAATATACCATCATACTATTTGTAAATGAGTAATCATATTCAGAGAGCATGCCACTCTACCATATTGAAAGAACAAATGAGATTACATTCTAAAAGTGATTCAAGGTCTCAGAGAAAATTGTTAACTAAAGGAAAAGTTATGTTGCTGCTCAGTTGGAAAATTACAGTCATACTGGCTATCATCTTTCAGGCATACAAATCTCATGTCTAGATGTACACAGCAGAAATCTAAAAAAAAGTAAATAAATAACAGAAATTGAGCACATTCAGACCAGTCTTTATCTTAATGACGAGTGCACATCAGAACTACCCGAGGTCACACATTTTTACCTCCTTTGCCCCAAATGACAAAGGTGGGGGTTCTTAACCTTTTCTATCCAGGTTTGCTTTACTGGTGAAAAGTGAAAGAAGAAACGTCAACCTTCCTCAGAGTTTGCCTCAACGTAGCAGACAAAGAAGGACAGTCAGCGATCTGATACTAAAGCTTTAGTGTAGGGTAGCAGGAGGATCTGTGCCTTGATTTTGATGCTTCTGATAACCATAGATGAGAAGCCTGGACAGGACGCTAACACCATCCCCCCTCCTGTCCCCTGATTGGCCCAGCATATTCCATTTTCTCCTGCCCTCCCCAGTCTCTGAATACTGACCAGTGTGCCATCTCCTGGCACCTACCAATTCTTCGCACCCACAATAGCTCTGAGACCTTTGGTGACACTCACACTCTATGACTCACTGGACCCTGATCACATCCACAGGAAACCAAGACAATACCCCCAAACAAGGGAGAACAGGAGTCAATTGGGTGATTTGGTTGCTAAAGGCCCATCCTCCACACCCCACTTGCAAGCTGCTTAACTAAATGTAGATCCACCTTAACATTTAAAAATACAAATAAATAAAAACTAAAAACTGAAGGGAAAGATAAATGGAAGTAGAACTTCCTGTGCACTACTATGTAGCAAAAACAGGTTACAGGTTTTACCCATGGTGCTTCATTTTCTCCACGGAGCAAACCCATGTCATTTCTGTCCTCCTTCAATGGCAAAAGGAAACTGGGATTGAGAGGGATAAAAGGACTTGCCCAAATTCACCCAGCTGTTAAATGAAACAGTAACACTTTGGCTCCAGACCTTACATGAATTTGAATAGTTACATAAATGTGTACCAACTATTGCTAGATTAGAGAGAGGATACCTCTTAGATTCTCTCTCTTACTCTCTCTACACACACACACACGGAATAAGTGAATGAGTGAGTGAATGAATGATGGAAATTGTGAGCTACAGTTGCTTCAAACTATACATACCTCCTCCATGACCTCCACCTCCCTCATTTTCTCCTTGTTATTATCATAAAAGGATAATAAATTAGTAACTGGGATATTATTAAATGTAATTTACTGAAAAGATTGTGTTTTTACCTGCCTGATATTAATTCTCCATTTGTTATTTAGAAGTAAGATAAACCCAATTTTAGGGTTTCAGGTAGCAACATATTCAGCTAAAAGCCTACTTTAACCAGTCTCCATTCTAGCGAGGTAGGATCATAAACCTATGTGTCGGCCAGTGATATGAAAGCAAAAGTATTATGTAGATGTTCTAAGAATGTCGTTTAAAGAAGGCTGACATATGTGCAGTACAGCCTCTTTATGAACTCCCCACCTTCCTTCTTCCTGCTACATGAAATGTGGACTTGACAACACTCTAGCAACTATCTTGGACCATGATGTGACCTTGAGAATGGAAGTCAGGGCTTTAGATGGGGACATTAAAATGTCAAAAGAGCTAGGCAAGTGGCAAAGTAACCCAAGACTCCAAATATCTAGATTTATTTACAGAAGGAACCCTTATATGTTTAAGCCTTTGTTGTTTGGAATTTTCTATGATTTTTATTATTCATCAATAAAGAGGTAAGGACCATATTTCTTCTATAGAGAGTGAAAGTACTCTTCTCTCCCAAAAATAAGGGTAATGGAAATCTAATATTTATATGCTATTTCTCAGCACTATTAAATGTCCTAAAAAATAAGCTGATGTGAGAGGATGACTGAATCATCCTTCCTAGAACCTAGAAGAACTGTTTTGTATCATTGTTCTGAGAAATTATCCTTCAGTACAATCATAAAACAATGCAAATTAAATAACTTCAATATACTCATAAGAATAACTATGTTTTTTTGTTTTTTTTTTCAGAACCCTTTGATTCCCACTTTGTTTTCCCACTACCTGGGGAATCCCTAACAACTTTCAACCAAGGTTTGGTCAAAAATGCTACCTTTATGATGATCTAAATTCAATCAATTTCACTTTGATTTGATAGTTTTCTAACATTAAAATATTATGGTATACAATTCATACCTGAATTTTCGTATGCCATAATTGTGTATGCCAAAACCACATTGAGAATCTACTTTACAACTACAAGGATGACGATAATTTTTTTAAATAGGAAAATAAGTGTTGGTGAGGATGTGGAGAAAATGGAACCTTCATACATTGCTGGTGGGAATGTAAAACTGCGCGGCCACTGTGGAAAATTTTGGTGGTTCTTCAGAAAGCTAAACATGGAGCTACCGTATGACCCAGCTATTCTACTCCTAGACATAGAATGGAAAGCAGAGATTGAGACAGATAATTATATATCAACATTCATTACAGCATTATTCACAATAGCCAAAAGGAAGAAACAACCCAAGGAGCCAACATGAGTCCATCAACAGAAGAATGGAAAAGCAAAATGTAGTCTATAAACACAATGCAATAGTATTCAGCCATAAAAAGGAAGGCAATACTGACACATGCCACAACAGAAAGAATCTTGAAAACATTATAAGAAGTGAAATAAGCCAGACATAAAAGAACACATACAACATGATTCTATTTAGACAAGGTATCTAGAACAGGCAAATTCATAGAGCACATTGTACAATTCTTGGTAGTAGAAAGATTGGAGATTAACAGGGGCTGGGGAAAGGGAAGAATGGGGAAGTATTGCTTACAGAGTTTCTGTTTGGGATGAAGAGTAAGTTTTGAAAATAGCTAGTGGTAATGGTTGTTCAATACTGTGAATGTAATTAGTGCCACTGAACTGTACACTTAACAACGGTCAAAATGGTAAATTTTGTACTATATATAGATACATAAAATTTAAATTGGTAAATTTTATACTATATATAGATACATAACAATTCATAAAAATTAATAATGTAATACATCAAAATCATTGAACTTTACACTTTAAATGGGTACATTGTATGTATGTGAACTATATCTCAATAAAGCTGTTTTTTTGTTGTTTGTTTTTTTAAATCAAGTCTTATTTCAAATACGCGACTAAGAAAGGCAGTCAGGCGGCCAAGAACGGAGGAAGCGATGTGGACTGCAGGCGTGTCACCAGAGGCAGACATTACAGTGGGATTTTCTCCCTCCTTCTCCCCATGCTGCTGCTGTGGCCCATGGAGGATGAGACTGCAGCCCCTTTCTTTCTCCACTCAGAGCAGCACCAGAGGAAGTACAGCTGACTTTGCACCCCCATCCCCTTACTGAATTTTTTCCAAAGAAGGAAATCATCTGAGTGGGAGACTGGAATAAATTAAGCCACATTTTAAGGATCACCATGTTCAAGATAAGATGATCAGTGAGGCCTAGAACATCAAGCCCACTCCTTCACTACCTACGCCTACGTGCAAGCAGCATGCCTTGGCTGCAGGTAAGCACACCTGGGCAGGCTCTGCCTTCGTGTGACTGACTCAGCTACTGGACTTGAGATCTGGTTGACGTATTTACACATATATGTGTGTGTGTGTGTGTGTGTGTGTGTGGTATATATGTATATATGTATATTCAGATATATTATATATATATATCTGAATATGCAGGTGCTGGTTTAGCCTCACTTCTGAGCTGTTATTATCCATCCAGCATACCAGAAGTTCTACATGAGTACATTGGAGATTAAAGAGTACTTTCTAATATAATGAGGTAATTTAGTCTTCATTTAGCTAACGTGCTGTGTACCGTGTTTCCCCGAAAATAAGACCTAGCTGGACAATCAGCTCTAATGTGTCTTTTGGAGCAAAAATTAATATAAGACCCGGTCTTATTTTACTGAAATATAATATAAATTACAATATAATATAATATAATGTAATATAATATAGTGTAGTGTAGTGTAATGTAATATGATAAATATAGTACAATATAATACCGGGTCTTATATTAATTTTTGCTCCAAAAGACTCATCAGAGTTGATTGTCCAGCTAAGTCGAACATTTTCAGGGAAACATGGTGCGTAGTCGCTATCAGTCAGAACCCCAAAGGCAAGGAAAAGTCAGTGGCACTTTGAATCCTTAACAACAGGGATATCTGCTAGGGGTTTAAATAATGAAGCTTAAAAGTTAATTGTCCTAAGTGTGATAATGGCACTGTGGTTATATAAGAGAATGTCATGCTCTTGGGTGTTCACATTGCAGAATTGAAGAGGTAAGAATGTAATAGATGACATTCATTTACAAATGGTTCAGCAAAATCAACGCATATATGCCTGTCAGAGATAGAGCATTTGAGAACACAACTGTAACAAAATATTAATAACTGATAAATGGAGGTGAAAGATATGGTGTTCAATATACCATTCTCTCAACTTTTCTGTAGATTTAAAATTTTTCAAAACACTGGGGAAAATACTAAAACAACATCAAAAAGTGAGATCTTGCCAATATTTAAGGAAACACTGAAATCCAATATAAATATTAGTAATTGACATAAATAGGTAATTGATATATGAAATACTAATTGACATAATTTTTAATTGACACTAACATAAATAAGTGGTTGATGAATATAAGAAAAACTGCATTTAATAATCAGAAATGCAAATTAAAATAAGATACCATTTTAAGTCTAAAAACTTGGCTAAATTGACACAGACATATTATACTGTCATAGGAT
The DNA here is from genome assembly GCF_036562045.2 of Rhinolophus sinicus. Lineage (NCBI taxonomy): Eukaryota > Metazoa > Chordata > Mammalia > Chiroptera > Rhinolophidae > Rhinolophus > Rhinolophus sinicus. The sequence continues at coordinate 27,589,687 of NC_133756.1, read as the reverse complement.
AGAATATTATACAGGTATCAAAAACATATTTTCAGATAATATTTATTGATATGGAAAATACAATAATATATTAAGTATAAAATAAGTTGCACAGATTTATAATTAAAAAAATTAAAAGCAGTAGAGTAAGAGTCTAAATAAAGTTATTTTTGGAGATTATATTTGGAAAATAACTACAGACCTGGATCAATAACCCAACAATAAATAATCTTCTCACATGAGAGCCAATAACCATGAGAAAAATAATAGTACAATAATATCCTTTATAAACCCAAAACATAGACAACCATATAAACCAGGAAAATAGTTCCTATTTTAAAAGGGATTACAGTTTCTAAAAAACATAAATGCATCTCTTTAACATAGAAGATAGGATATTTACTGACTACTCACACAGAATTGGACGTTGCAGTGAAGAAAAGAGGGAAGGGAAAATAGATCATATAAAGAAATAAGAGGGAAAATAAAACTGATATTCTAGAAATTCAGCCCTGTTTTTCCATATGTCATAGAAACGTCTCAGAAATTCTAACATGTAACTTCTTAGGAAGATTTACCAAAGTGTCTCTTGTACCCAAGGAACCTGGTCATCAATTTCGTTTAGTCCAAAGCAATGTAAATGGGTTGAGAATAGACAAATCTCTCATACAAAATCATTCAAAATCATGTATGTAGATACTCTGCCCCCAAGAAGGTCAAGCATAACTCCCTGTTCTTTAAGTGAGGGCTGTGAATAATGACTTCCTTCTGAATAGAAGGGCAAGAGGAGTAACTTTACAGTGGAGACACCCGACATACAGTACCTCAGCCAGCTGATCAAGGTCAACAACAACAAGTCGTACTGATCCTATACACCCTTGATGTGATATGAGAATGGTACTCATCACAGAACGGTCTTCCTCCCAAAAATATACTACCTAAGTCTCATCATAGAAAAAAAAATCAGACAAATTCCCATAGAGGGACATGGTACAAAATACATGACCAGTACTCTTCAAAACTGTCAAGGCCATCAAAGTTGAGAAATTGTCACAACCAGAAAGAGCCTAAGGAGACATGATTAAATGTATATGGTATCCTGAATAGAATCCTGGAACAAAAAAAGGTCATTAGAAAAAAACTAAAGTGTGAATAAAGTATGGAATTTAATAATATATCAATATTGGTTTGTCAATTGTGACAAATGCATCACATTAATTTAAGATGTTAATAATTGGGGAAATTGGGTACCAAGAACCTAGAAACTCTCTACTGTCATCACAATTTTTCTGTTAATCTAAAACTGTTTTAACATAAAACATCTATTTGAAATTATAACTGAATTTAAAAGGACACACTTTTAAATAATTTATAGAATATTGCCAACCCTTGCTAATCTATGAGAAAATTCTCTCAGACTCAAGGGTTTTCCAAGTTCTCCTTCTCCTGAACAGCAGCCAGGTTCTTATCTGCTCACTCAGTTAATCTTGACTATATTCTAATCTTTGTTTTGGCCACTAGGAAGCTTGGAAACAAACCTGTCAGTAATAATAAAGAACCTAATAGTTTCTATGAAGCTCTTATATTCATCTTAGTTATTCTATTGAAATATTTTCACTCCATTGTGATTTTTTAAAAATTTTTATCACTTGTTTTATCTTTTATTACCAGTCACCTCAAACCTCTTTAGAGTGAGGACTTATATATGTGAATGTTTTTGTCTGATTATACCAAATTTTATTATTCAATTCCTGACTTCCCATTTCTCATGTTAGCAAAATTCTGGACAGTTACCCACTCAACGCCTAGAATGTGGCAAACTAATAAAACATTCAGCTTCAGTTCTTAAACTGCAAATGGTACCACCACCGCCTGCTTTAACCCATGGTTTCCAGTACTAAGGGAGTTCACAGTTGATGATACGCATGGTACAGCTAAAGAGAAGGCATGCAATAAATGATAATTACCATTATTATTGGTAATAACAAAAACAGCAATCATTATTTTCATTAAAATAATGAAAAGAATAGAGCTGAATTACAAATTAATCACAGGCCAGGTGGTGATTTTCTCAGTGACCCAGATACACCAGAATAGCTGCCATATTTTGGAGGATAAGAAAAATAGCTAAAGGGGAGGTGGGGGGAAACATGAGCAGGGGAGGAGAAACAGATAGAAGGACGAGAAGGAGTACTTCTTACTTGTCACTGCCAAAAACAAGTCTGAAAGCTTTAAGACAAGATGAAATCCAATCACTTTTCAGCCTTGACTCCACTAGAATAATAAAAGGAAAAAAAGGAGGGAAAAAAAAAAAAAACACCCTCTAGCCTTTTTGGCACTCATTTCCCCAAAGCCTCCCAAAACAATCACAGTAAGAGCCAAATAAACACCAAATCTGAACCTCTGTTTGGCCCAGAGGATGCCAAGCACATATTTTACTGCCCAAAGTTTTTTTTGGCATTGGCACATTCAATTTCAGACCCTCATCTTCCTTATTCTAGACAAGAGGACAATGGGGATTTTCATTAAAAGAACTAGGCATTGTTGAAATGTTGTGTGCCACACCTTTCATCCACAGTAACTCTAAGCCCCTCAGTAACCCTGAGAGGATATCCAGATGAGGACCAGAGCCTCAGGGGGTGAAGTAATCCCTCCAGGTTCTTGCAGAAAGTACACAGTGAAGACACTAAACTCAGGTCAGTCTGATTACGAGGACCTCCCTCTTTCCGCTATGTCAGAAACTTAATGCAAAGACTCCTTGAGAAAATCAACAGAGAAAGGGAACTAAATAAAATAGCTAATTCCTTCAAAAAACGTCTCAGCACTACATTGCAAGTTTTCCTCTTACCCCACTCCGTCCATACACTAAACCCATGGAGTGCTGTCATTATCCAACTGTACAATCGAGAAAGTTCAAAGGGGTTACTGGTTTCACCCTGATCCTGCAGGCAGAAATAGAAAAGGGAGAAAAAAATGGAGACTAAGGAAACAGTAGGAGAGAAAAGACAGATGTAAGAGATAGGTGTGCCAGGGAGAGGGCAACCAACCATCTTTGCAAGAGACACTGGGTAGCCTGGTGTCCAAGGCCCACATGCTTTTCTCTAAAAGAGAGGGAACATGGAGGGATAGCCTCTGAAGGAACTCACGAGTACCCTATACAGGGGCAAGGAGCAGGGGGAGAAGAACTGCAAATTTGAACTAATCAAAATAAAATGAGTCATGAGTGTCAAAGCTAATTTTTAAAAAGTGGCAGGGATGAGTGGACAGTCAAGAATCATTTCTGAGCATTAACCTTTCTGCTTCCTCAGGGTTTGAGATTGCCATGAGCAGGGCTGAAAGCCCCCAAGCGTATTCTTATAGGTCAACCAGAAGCTCTCCATTTTTAAATTCACCAAATTCACGTGTCCTTTTAAAATGCTTCCAATCCCTCAGAGGGATTGGAAGTCTCCTATTACGTCAGGATGAGAGACCCATATTACTTTCAGGCATATTCTGTTAGGTAACATTGTCTAAAATTACCTGATCATATAACCACTGGGGCACTTGTTAAACATACAAATCCCCAGGTACCCCATGGAGATTCTGATTCCCTGGGCTTCAAACTGGAAGCCCTGGCGATCTGTGCTTTGAATAAATACTTCAGCTGATTCCGGCCTAGTTTAGAAAAAAATTGGTTTAATAGGACTCTCTAAACAAGCTTATGAAGTAGGTATCATGATCCCCATTTTACAGGTAAACACAGCGAGATTCAAAGAACATGCCCAAGATGACACACTCCTGTGTGGCAGCGTCACGGGCTGGAGGTCATATTGTGACACCACAGTGGGTATGAATGCCACCACATTTAAATTTATCTGAGCCAGAGCTAGCTTCAAAAAGCCCACTCCTTGGTATCTTCATATGGCATCAGACACCAGGAAATGGGGGTGTAGACTATCCAGCACCATCAGAAAGAACCAGGGAGGAAGTCAACGCCCTGAATTGAGTAACACCCGAGGAAAAAGACAAGAAAAGCAAGGTCCTCCTACACTGTAGTTCTATTTTTGAGTCCTCAAGGTTTGCAGGACAATGGGGTATTGCTGATACCCACCCACACTATTAGCACCGCTTTGACGAATAGGTCTATTTGGCTAAAAGGACGAAAACTTGTTATTTCACTACTGCACAAAGGTCAGATAAAACCTAGAGAAAAGTCCTTCCAGAAATAACTTCAGACAATTAATGTCACACCAAAAGAGGAATGTCCAAGATGAGATCTTCACCTACACACTGGCCTCCCCAGTGGTGATAACAGGATAGCGATGACTAATTGCACCTTCTGGGGGAAAGTTCAGACCACTCCTCCGGAGCCTGCTCCCCCAGAGAGGGGAGAGCACCTACGCTTTGCTGCAGCCGTCTGCATACACATGTGGATCCCCACTACCCTGAGACCTCTGACTGATGGTCATTTCATTGGTAGCAGGGGAGGATCACCCACATGAAGAATGACATGCTTGTGAAACATGTCCTCTCCTATCTCCTTTCTGGAAGCCCGTGCTGCTTAACTATCACATTCTTATCAACACTCTACAAGAAAAGGTCCAAATCATACAAAATGAGATAGAGAAAAAGAGCACAGGGAAGACGGTATTCCTATTCCCAGCTTCCTGAGTTTAAATAAAAAGGAAAATGGGGAAGGAGGATTTAGCTGTCTCTGAATGAGCTGATTTTATGATATAACACCTGCCTCCCTAAATATATGTATTTATGTAGGTTATCTGTCCTCTGGAAATGATCCCATTCCTCAGAGATTTGCTCAATACAGATTCTAAATCGTTTTCAAAATGAGAAGACTCCGCCCTGCCTGCTCCTCCCCCTGGTGCATCCCTGAAATCTGAGGTCAGGATGACAACAGGCATGCATACATTGAGATTTCATGCCCAACCTGTCCACATATGTGTGTGTATAATAAACATATATATATGAGTATATATGAATATACACATATATACATACACACCCACACACACACATATATATATCCATGCTCACATCCACTGTTAATCATAGCAGCCACAATTTCATACTCAGTGAGTATTTTTTTAATTGTCTCTGCCATGTAGCACATACCTATTTATAACATTCATAATTTATTTAAAAAACAATGTTTGACTTCAACATACTTGTACACTGAGGTGATTCAGGTACATTAATAGAAAGAGAAAAATAGGTTCATAACACACCCATCCAGATAAATCGGCTTCCTTAATAAACATATCTCTTGCCTTAATTTTAGGGACTCAAAAATATTTTTTCCCATTTATTCATTATGTAAAACGTGCCTCTAGAAAAACAGCCAGATTTCACGATGGACTGTTCACATCTCCTTCAAATGTGTCCAATTTCAATGAATGGTCTTCACCTTGGATACCCACATTCCAGGCCTCATAGGAACAATGGTGTTTGGGCATGTGCAGTGGAGGTGGAAGATGGATTCAAGATGTTTCAAGTATGCAAAATCGCATGCAGATGTGGAAATAGTACGTCCAGTCAAAGCGAGTTAAGAAAGCAATACATATACAGACACCCGAGAATGGATGAGCGCAAATAAAATCCAACTTGTAATTAACATACCGTGCTGTGACACCTGTTGCCTTCCACGATAAGAAGTCTGGGAGATCAAAGAAATGTCCCGCCTTATCCCAGCAAGTCTCTCTCAAGTTCTGCCAAATTAAATATATATTAGAATCAATTATGGGCTTTTTTTCCTACCCTTCTCCTCTTTCAATAATGTCTCAAAATTTTCAAAACAAAAGCATAGCCAGCAATGCCCAATAAAACATCTGTTCAGGGGCTGGGAGGGGGGATGATATGAAAGCAGCACCTATATAGGAAAGAAAAATTGGCACTTATCGATCCTTCCAAAAATGACCATCATTTCCCTTTTATCCCTCTTTGCCAACTTGGAGGGGCAGGAAGCACACTCTGTGAAGGTATGCAATCCATCTTCCCAGTGAAAGGCCGGAGGATACGCGTCAAGACATATAATAAGATTCCAAGGCTGAACAGCTGTAAGCTGGGAAGAAAAAGCACTAAGAAACTACTGCATGCAACAGAATGTGTCCTGCCATGTAAAATTCTTCCCATGCCAATTAAATCCAAAGGCAACAGGAAAAATGGCCCCTGCCCTCAAAGAACTCCCAATCTACGAGACGAGAATGGCACATAACCAAACTGTTCTTGTAAATTTCTTAAACATTTGTTTATTCCAGTTTCTTTCATACTGCCAATGTAGTCAGAGTTTTTCTTGCCACTGGGCATTTTCTTTCCTCTGCCGATTCTGTCTGGAACATTCATTCCTCACCAGCAAGCTTGTTCCCTCCTAGGGTCCATGTTGCCCTGCTCCCTTTGGTTAACCTTACCCATCCTTCCCTGGTGAGGCCTTCCAGGATCACCTACTCAGGTTAGGTCTGGCTGTCATATAACCCATAGTACCCTACAATAATGCATGTAATGTGTCTCTTTCCTGCTAGAGTATCAGCTCTACACGGTCAAAAATCTTGTCAGTTTTATATACAATGATATCCCATGATTCCCCCTTTTCCTCCCCCTACACAAGACTAGACCCTTAGCTGTGAGGTGGAAACTACATGACTCCACTCCCCTTACCCACTTAACGGGTGAACATGTGACCTAACTGAGCCAATCAGATCCCTTCTCCCGGGATTTAGAATCAGGATCCAATTGGAGTCATTTAACTTCTGCCCGTGAATGGAACTGGAAGTGAGATCAAGTTGGAAACTGTGAAGTGGCCATTTTCTGTACCTGGAGACGTAGAACTTCATAAAGAAAAGAGTAAAGCAGGCAGAAACAGGAGCAAGAAAGGTTTCCTACCACCCAGGCAACTCTCCACGTCCTGGTTTCAATTATGCCCTCCCCAAGAGGATACAGCAGTAAGGAACGTATCATAAGCACAAGGGTATCTTTGGGACCCTACAGGCAACAGTGCAGAACTTCCAGAAGAAACATATTCCAGTATCTGCTAGAGGGTGACACATAGCAGGCACTCAATAAGTACTCGTTGAACAACCAGTCAAACTGCTCGGTTTCATCTTCCAACCTTTCATGTGAAGAGGCTTCAGCCTTCATAAAGGGCTTCCACATGCTTATCTCCTTAGAAGGATACAAAAGTCCTGAGTGTCATTATATCTATTTTATAGACATACAACTGGCCTTTATCTACATTTGCCCTCAAATTCTATAAACTCTTCCTATTTCCTCTATCCCTATCACTACTATATGAACATAGAAATCTGCGCACAGCAGAGAAACTGAGTATTCCCCCAGGTACAGGGTCCCACCAAACAACAGTAATATCAAAAGGGTTCAAATAGAAACAGCCCATTTTCTGTTCTTGTTGTCATTTGTTTAAATTCCTAAGTATTGGGATGAGAACTTGCATCTAGAAAGAGCTAAACTTCTTTTGAACACCCGACAATGTTAATGTTAAACAAAGCAAAACTTAAAATTGACTAAATATGCCTAACACAGCTATGGACGAGTAGCATCTTTCTACACAAATAGGTCACAATCAAAACATGGTAGCCTTTGAAACTAGTATGTGAGTCAAATGACTATATGCCTTCTGGGTGGCCCCAAAAATCTCTTGCCATGGTCTTTGTGGTTTTAGTGATGGATTCTCAGGGAGAAGGAGAAAAGGCTGCCTCCTTCTAAAGGCTCCAGAAATCCAAGGCCAGTCACCAGAGATGAACCACTAAAACCATTGCAGCAACAACCAGTGCTTCAAGCCAAAGCTGAACAATCTTCCTAAACTCAGAAAACAACTGCTTCTGTTAGATCTTGTATAGGATCATTAAATACCTTGCATAATGAGAGCTTTCAGCCTATGGCCACGCAGACAGCCAATGAGGACAATGGAAGCCAAACAGAATGTCTTAGAGAACTTCAGGCCTCTTGCCAAAAAGACGCACACTGCGGGTCAGAGGTACAAGGCAGCCAGGAGCGTCATTTCTTCTTGAGACCACACCAGCTTTATTGACCAAAGCCAGGGACCCCAGTTCAACTTCTCAATAGGATGAGAAACCAGAAACAACATCTCATTAAAGGTACAAGGTATCCTTAAGAATGCACATGGTCTCAGAGAAGAAGATAACAGTATCCCCTGCCTTCTCTACAAAAGCAAAGTCTGGAGATTAGCCAGCAATGGGAACAGGAAAGAGTTTGCCTGGATGAGAGGGAATGTTTCCAGAAGTACGATCCCTACCTTCAAGATGCTGACATACTATCTGTGAGGATCCCATGCTATTCTCATGTTGGGCTACATGATTCACAAGCATTTTGTCATCAAATGCCAGATGGGCCAAGGGCATAGTAGCCCTATGGATGAATTTTTAATCCAGTTCTGTGGGAAAAACTCCGTATAGCCCCTTCCCCAGCCAGTCCAGTCCCAGCCAAGGACCTCAATCTAACTGAACTAATTCTATTCTGGAAACCGAGCCTACATCAGGACCCAGGGACCATCCTCCTTCCATTCCTGCATGGCTTACAATAGTGCTCCCATGTGCCTCATCTCATCTGATTCTCAGAGCGGCTCAAAAGTGTGCGGTTGACACACAACAGTCAAACAGTAAAGATGGAGAAACTGAGGTTCAGATAACAAGGGCTTAGCCCAATGTCACCCAGGGCTTCTAGCTCTAAAGTGAGTATTCCTTCCTTCCACTATGAACAGTCACCACTCTGAGGCCCCCAGAGCTATCAGAGCTGTGAGTTTTGGCCTTTTGGAATCATCATGAAGGAAGCTATTGCCATTCCTTACAGAAGAAAACAACAACAAAAAAGAAAGAAAGAAGAAAAGTCCTCCCAAACATATTTTTTTTCACATAGTTTTTAAAATTTTCAGAGATTTCATTTTCAATCCTGAGCAACTCACTTAACTTCTCAGTTCGTGATAACAACCTCACTGCACAAATGGTGGGCGGGTTAGAGAGCCCACAGTGCACATCCTCAATACATGCTGATTTTAGTTGCATCTCATTATGCGATAGCTGAATCCACTTCAAACTAGGAGCTCTCTGTGCTGAATGAGTTAAGTCTATCCTCCAGTTACCAAGCAACTAACAAAAACTAGTCTTTTCAAGAAAAAAAGACATCAGCTGTGATTTGGGGTGTGTGACTTGGCAATAAAGATCTCTGCATTCCAATAACACTCCTTTGAGCTAAGCAATCCCCCAGGCTTGAAGGCAACCAAAGGAACAACCCTTTACTTTTAAAAAAAATCATCTATTACTTTATAAAACCACAGCATTTCTTGGGAGGAGGCTACTCCTGAAAGGGCACACAGCTGTAGGTCTCAGCAGAGGGTGGAGACAGAGCAGTATATCTAAGATTCAAGGCCAGGCAGCAGCCACCCCAGCCTCGAGGCAAGGAGACGTATGCCCTAACTTTCTCCCAGGGAGACAGCGAGGTCTCTGCTGGCTTCTACATACTGAGGGAACTTGTGGGAAAAATGAAGCAGATACTGCAATGTATATGGGGAGACAGCAGGGTCTAGGAGCAGCGTGACAAAGTAGGGATGACAGGTTCAAAAAGAATCATCCAAATATTTTGTTATTAATTGCAAAGGGATTCTATCTGGGCTATCTGCTGTGTGCAGTGAATAAAAGGGAGGGAACAGAGAGCTCCCTAATTCCCCACCCAATAAATGATCCTGCCTGAACATTCCAAATACTCACAATGTTGTTTTCCAGCACAACAACCCATAGAAAAGCAAAACCCGATTCTCACTCTGCATTCGAGACTCCAAATTAGGGCACAGACTGACGGTCCAAAGAGGAAAGATGTTTCAGGAAGACACTTAATCCTCAATGTCATTCTTAAAAGAAAAATGATGCTGAACACATGCAGTGGCTCATAATCCCCAACCAGAAACTTCCCAGAATGAATGAAACTCCCATCCACAGAGAGAAAGACCAAATCCTGGAGATTCAAGTCAGACAGATAATGCTACTAGATTCAAGTCAGAGGTTTGTGCTATTAGAGGCGTCCTTCTAAAAACTTAAAGCTTATCATTACATTCTTTTAAAATGGTTCCACAGTTCCTCATGGCTTAAATCACATTTTTATCTCCTTGGCATGGCTCTCAGGATACGTAACAACCTGGCTCCAACTTGGCCATTATTTTTATGAATCCTTCGGGGCTCATCTCCCATCATCCCTCTCCTAGTTCGCTCCCCACTGCTTTCACCTCGTTTCTTTCACTTCCCTAAATGCATTATCCTCTTTTTATATTTCCATGCCTCTGTTGAGGCTGATGCCTTTCCTTAGACTGACTTTTCCCATCTTCTCCCACGATCAAACTTCTGCCTCTGATTCAAATCCAGCTGAAATGTCACCTTTTCAGTGAATCCCTCCATCCCTTGCTGTATCCTAATTATACATTCATGTGCTTAAATCCATCTCGAAATGACAAACACCCGGAGGGCAAAAGCCAGCTGATTCATGAAAAAAAAAAAAAAAAAAATGTAAAAAGTTTCAGGGGGTATAAAGAAATTTAAAGTCAGACCCTTTTAAGAGAAAATTAAAACGGAGCTGGAGAAAGATGTGTGCAAATGAAAAGGTAATTAATAAGGTGATGTATGACAATAATGTAATGAGCCTGATACCAAGGTTTAGTGAGTCAGCCTCATAACTTTATCCCAATAGAGTGAGTGTGGTCATATAGCTCCTCGAATGAGTAATCACAGACAGGGTTCAGAGGACAGAAAGAGCTTTGGGGGCGAGGTGGCTAGAAAAGGCTTCACGGGGGAGGGAGAGATCTGAGACGAAGCCAAAAGGTCAAGTAAAATAAGTGTCTGTGCTGCCGTGGAGAATGGCACCCAACAAACAAAAACCTGAAATGACAACGTAAGATTAACCCAGTAAAGGAGGATTTGTGTAACTGTACCGTCATAAAATTTGTAAAATGAAATAATTCCATTGTATAATTTAAATTCTTCAATTTTCAAGAATTGGATACATGTCTGCATCCTTCCCACCCTCACACCTCCCTTAGAGCCCTACTGTTACACAAAAAGGTAAATTTATAATCCACACTAGAGCCGATTTCCCAACCATAAAAATGTTATCATTTACATGAAACCTGATCGTCTTCAGCAAAGCTGGCTCTGCCCGGGAATGTGATACCACCAAATGCATTAGGAAAGCTAGGCTTTGGTATGTGGGCTCTAAGAACATCGGAGACAGGCAGACCTGAGTTTGATTACTGTCCTCACCACTTCCCAGCTGTGAAGCTTTAGGCAAATTAATTTCTCTAAGCTCCAGTTTCCTCAAGTGCCGTATTACTAGCATCTACCTCAAAGGGATATTGTATGAATTAAATGAAATAATGTAGAGTGCCTGATAAGTCAACGAGTTTCTCTGTAATTACTGCCAGAGTTTCATGTTGTTCAAAGCACTTTGACATGCATGATCTCATCTGATCTGTATAATTATTTAAGGCAGGAAAGGTGAAAAATTATAAACCTCCCCTTGCAGGTTAAGAAACTAACATCCAGAAAGGGACCACACCAAGACTGGCCCAAGATTACACAACAACTAAGTGGATAGACAGACGAAAATGTAGATCGCCATGGACCAGCCCAGTGCTAGTTCAGAAGTGCACCTCCCTGAAGCACAACAAAACGCAGAAGTGCCAGGAGAAAAGTCGAAGGATGTCATGGTGATCTAGACAAGACAAGTTCTTGTGGGTGGTATTGTCTATGGAAGGGAGAGAAAAAGGGAAAGAGAGGATGGGGGAGAGGGAGGGAAAGAGGAAGGAAGGGAAAGAATCCTAACAGGAAGAGAAGGCTTTGGGATGGGTAAGAAGGTCTTGGAACAGACATGAAAAAAGTACAAGATTTGGACAAGTGGAGAAATGAGGAGGTCTTTCTTAATACCTCATCCTCCTGGAATCCTTCACACCCTTCTAATTGCTTTTCTGTCTCCTTCCTGAGCTCCTTTTCTTAGTTGCCCTTTAAAAGTGGGTGCTACCAGAGTTCCTGCCTCATCCAAGCGCTCTTTTCACTGTTCACATGCTTTCTGGGCAATCTCAACTGCCCCCATGGTTCCAACCAACTACAAGTTGGATACTGCGCCAAATCTCCAACTCCCATTCACACTTTCCTCTGACACGTCTCCTGAATGTCCCACTGCACCTCTAACTCAGCATGTCCAAGACAGAATCTGTTATCTTCCCCCAAAAGTTTTCTGTCAGTTGAGCCAGTTACCGAAGGCATCATCTTCTTCTTCTCTCACTCCTTATATCCAATCATCCACCTAATTTAAACTCCCAATTAATGCATACCCTTTCACCTCCTGTATTACTCAGGGAACGCCAAAGAAATAGATTCAAGTGTATACACGGACACACTACACACACAGAGTTGACCCCTGAACAATGCAGAGGTCGGGGGTGTCGATCCACCAGCCATCAAAAGTCTGTGTATAACACTTCACTCCCCCAAAATTTAACCACATCTGTCCCTCAGTATCTTTGGGGGATGATTTCAGGACACCTGGGGATACCAAAATCCACAGATGCTCAAGTCCCTTATATGAAATGGCACAGAACAATGTATATTTTTTCATATAAATATACAGTCAGCCCTCAGCATCCACAGATGTCCAATCTTGGATCAAAAATACTGTCTTCAATCTGTGATTGGTTAAATCTGCAGGTGCTAAACAAGTGGGTATGGAAGGCTGACTGTATATTTACTGAAAAAATTTCTGCATATAAGTAGACCTGTGCAGTTGTTGAAATCCATGTTGTTTAAGGGTCAGCTATTTACTTATACACACACAAACTCACATACACACATACACACACACTGAGTATATACAAAATATGTGTGTGTGTGTATATATATATACTCCTATGCATATATATCCTATATGTATATATGAAATCCTTCAAATATATGAAATCTCTTCATATACATGTATAAAGACCCAGGACTTCCAGTCTGAGTCCAAAGCCTGAGAACCAGGAGAGCTAATAATGTAACTTCTAGTCTGAAGGCCAACAGGCTCAAGACCCAAGAAAAGCCAATGTTTCAGTTCAAGTCTGAAGACCAGGAAAGACTGATGGACCAGCTCAAGATAGTCAGGCAGGAGGAATGTCCTCTTACGCAGCCTTTTTATTCTCCTCAGCTCTGTAATTGATTAGATGGGAGGGCAATCTGCTTGACTGGGTTTACCCATTCAGATGTTACTCTCATCCAGAAATACCATCATAGACACAGAATAAAATTTGACCAAATGTCTGAGCACCCTGTGGCCCTGCCAAGTTGACACATAAAGTTCACCATCACACCCACATCTTCGCTATCCCGTTTCCAGTCCATTACATTCTATAATCTGGATTGCTGATATCTTATCTGGTACCCTACAAAAAATTACCATAATTCTTCCTCTCCCTGTATGCATGCCCTTGGCAATATGACTCTGTAGCTCTTCTGTAGAGAGGTGAAACTATTTCTCCACCACCTGAAGTGGAGCTGGCCTTATGAATTGCTTTGATCAATGGAATGAAGCAGAAGTGGCAATGTGCTACTTCTCAGTTGAGGCCTCAAGAGACCTTACTTTTGTCTTCTTGGAACATAATGCTGCCATGTGAGACAGATCAGGCTGGCCTGCTGGAGGATGAGAGGACATGTGAAACAGAAACGAACCATCCTAGCCAAGGCGCACGACATGCAAGAGAGCTGAGCAAAGCCGAGAGCAGCGAACCCTACCCAGCAGCCCGCCCATAGACTATTGAATGAATTCAGCAGAGACCAGAAAATGCATCTTTCTGAGCAACCTGTACAGTTAGCCACCTCCAAATGAGCAACGTATATAATTATGAGGTAAATAAATGGTTGTTTTTTTTACACTACTAAGTTTTTGAGGTGGTTTGTTACACAGCAAAGCTAAGTGATATAGCCCCTAACTTTCAAATCTTACTCCTTTAATTCCCACACTCTACACAGCCAATTAGAATACAATGGCCTACATAAAATGTAAATTTGACTCCATAAATAACTCATTAATTCAATAAGTATTTATTTGGTATTCTCTATGTGTCAGGTACTATGTTCAGTATTAGGCAATGAGCAAACAACAGACACTGTTGCCACCCACAGGAAGAGGAAGCTTTCAATCTAGTATACCTTTCACCCTTCGAAGTTTTCTACTACTTTTGGAGTGAAGGATCAAATTCATTAGCATGGCAGATACAGGTCTTACTTGCCAGCTTCATCTCTGATCACTCTAAGACACACTAGGTCACCCGCACACACTGTGCTTTTGCTCATTATACCTTTATTCAGAGCACACCCTATCTGAAATCCCCTCCCTCTTCCACCAGGCCAACATGTCCTCATCATTTAGGACTCAACTCAAGTACTACCCACCCCATGAAATCTTCCCTGATTCCCGAGGGAGGTGCGGCCCCGGTATGCCTCCATAATTCTCTGTGACTGTCCCCACCACGGCACTTCCAGCATCTGTTCACGTGCCCATCTCCCTTATTAGACTGAAAGCTTCTAAGAGGCAGGAACTGTTTTTTGTGTTTTTTTTCCATCTTTCTATTCCTAGGACCTAGCATTGTATCTGATACATAGATGATGAATAACATTAGCTGAATAAATGAATAAATAAATGAATGACCAGAGCTGTACACGCTAAATAGAAGTTAGTGGAAAGGGAAATAAGAAATGAATGGATAAATAAATGAGGTTATGAATAAGAACTGTCCCAGCTTCTCTTTTCTCATTCAAGTAATGGCTTTTCACAGTCTGCCGTAGGAGCAGATGCATATTGTAGCCAAGCCATACTGCCAGGAAGATAAATTTCTCTTTCTGGGGTGAGCAGGTCCTTTGGAGAAGTTTCATTTTAATTGGAAAATGGATTCATTCACTTCCTGGCTTGGGCTCCTGTGTCAGTACACCACCGCTCTGAATGGCTGCCAAGCGCCCTGAAGAGGGGGCTGCGGCGGGAAAGGCGCTCCATCAAACGATGAGCACTCAGGGACATCTGAGGACAACCTGGCGTCAGGTTCAGGCTGGCTCACATGGATGCCCCCTCCTCTTTCTTCCCCAAATGTCCTTCAACCCAAACTTTCCTTCTCCCCAACCCATAAAGGATGGGTATACTTTACTGCTCCACTTGGCATTTCTTTGGGGCTTATTTAGGTCTATCTACCCTTCCTTGTTCATTTATACCACTATTGCAGAGTTCCACTGTCATTTCCTACAGGACACGGAATAGGGCCACAACTGAGACATCCCTTCCCTACCCATCCTGTAGGAGATCAGAAATTCATCAACTTCCTAATGAAGGATGCCTCATGGAAAGCACCTCTTCTCGGAAGACTACGTGCATCTTCTGTGAAGGGTTCTGAGAGGGGGCACTGAATACATCAGGTGATTGTGACCCGGCTTCGGGCCCCCTCTTTAGCTTCATGTCTCAACACCTTCACCTATCAGCACCCCCATAGTGCCCAACTCGCCACAGGGACTGACGCAACGGCAGTTCTAGTAATACAATATGCTACTCTACACCAAGGTGACTTTGCACATTCTGCTGCCTCTTCTCCAGAGCCACACTGCAAGGGTGCATATCCTGGCGCTAATGCCTCACAGCCACGCAGCCTTGGGAAAGCTACTGAACTATTACTCTTCACTTCAATTTACTTGCCTGATGATAATTATAGAGGAAAACAATACTACCTCTGCCACACAGTTGTTAAGGGAACAAATGGGCAAATGCATGTGAAGTGTTTAGAACATCTGGCACATAGTAAGCACTTTTTAAATAATTGTTCTTGTTGTTAGTTAGAATGTCAGCTCCACCACCTGTTTCCTGTTTCAGGAAGCAGCAGGGACTTTGGAGACTGGCACACCTTAGTTCAAACCTCGGTTCTCCTACTTATTAACTGTGTTACTTCTGCCCAGTAAAGTCACCTAATGTCTATAGGTCTCACTTGGCTCATTGACAATAAGTAACTCATAGTACTGTTAGCAGGACTCCATTCAGTGAGGTTGTACCTCTTAATGTGCCCATCCTGGCACATCCCCAATAAATGTTAGTTTCCTCCACATCCTTACTCTATATGGGGGCCTGTCTCCCCTATTAGACTCT
This sequence comes from Rhinolophus sinicus, assembly GCF_036562045.2. Lineage (NCBI taxonomy): Eukaryota > Metazoa > Chordata > Mammalia > Chiroptera > Rhinolophidae > Rhinolophus > Rhinolophus sinicus. The sequence goes on along the minus strand of NC_133756.1, from coordinate 27,573,547 downwards.
TAGGTCCTTTTAGGGGGAACTATAACTTATTCACCTGTATCCCTAAAGGTAACATGAAACAACTATTTCTCGAATGAAGTATTTATGATGTGCAACAACTTGTCGCTCAGTCCTGGTCTGTGGTCACATGTGTGCGGCTAGGCCTGAGGCTGGGCCACAAAGGGCAGGGATGCACGGGCCCCGATCCTCAGGCTGCTTCCTGGCTCGGTGGGGAAAAGAGTCTGCGTGTAGGAAGCGCTTAGCAAGAATGTGGAAACAGCACAGAATAATTCAAGTTCTAAAATACCCAATTTGCAAACTAAGAATGCTGCAAGGTGATGAAGGAAAAACACTGCTGTGGGCAGGAGGTAGAGGAAAGTATGACTAAGGAGGTCATATTTTGCGTTGGTGTGAAGGGAAGGCAAGACTAAGGAGGATGGCATGGAGGGGAGTCCAAGCTAGGGCACCTGCCTGAGCAAAAGTGCAGGAAGAAGCATCAGCTGCAGTCCTGGCCATGGAAAAGGAACCCTGAGCAGGTCGCCTGAGAGATGTATGCTGAAGTATATAGTGAGGGGTAAATCTGGATTTATATTAGACACTCAGGTCAAAAGAGAACGCAGCCACCATCATGCTGAGCAGGAGGTGATTTGTGAATCCAGCTTTCAGAAGGTTAGGACAGCAACAAGATGGTGGGAAGTCTGGAGGGAAGAAGACACAGGAGGCAGGAGGACCAGTTTCCATGTACATTCCTGACACAGAAGGAGGAGAAACAGCTTAGGGAAAGGAAGGAAGGAAAATGGAGGCAAAAGGGAAGATGAGCAAGAAAGAAAATGTAACAAGAAAGATTAAGTAGAAGAGGAGGAAGGAGATGAAAATAAAGACAAAAACAAAAATGTGCAAAGAGAGAACATAAATGGGGTGAAAAGAAAGAATAGGTTAAACATGAGAAATGAGTAAAATGAGAAACGGGAAAAAAAGTTAAGGGAGAAAGAGAAAAGAATAGAAAAATGAAAAAGATATGTGGAAAACAATGGCAGACACCATGTTAATGTCCCAGATGAGACAAAACATGGAGGAGGGAGGGCAGAAGCCAGAGCCCTGCTCTCAGTCTGCATACTGTCTCTCCTCTGGGTGAATGAAGTCATGGCTGATGTCACCGCCTCTGAGTCACACGCCCACCAAAGGAGAGGTGGAAAGAGCCCTGCCTGCTGTTCAGTCCCACCCTCCTGACAAAAGGGGCTAATTCACTGCTTTGTTCTCTGGGGCACTGTCTAGTCTAGTCCTGAGAGGACTGAAATGAGGAGAGCGCCTTCCGCCCAGGGCGGACACACAGCTCCACGAGCACCTGGAGCTCAGCTTCACTGAGTTCTCAGGTCCAGGTCCTTGAGGTGGGCGAGTCAGAAAAGGTGTGGCAAATAGCCTCTGGCTTTTCTCTGTCCGTGGCGAGGGGACACTGGCTCCATCCCATGATGTCTAAAAAGGAAATTCCCATCATGAACAATATTGAGGACACGGCAGGGATTCAAAGGGTGCTCTCTGACTCACTGAACTGCTTTCTCATATTCTAAGCTCTCACCCTATTGTATTTGGAGCCCCACAGAGGTCTTGTTTCTCAGATTTCCAGACCTTTCCTCATGCTAGTCCATCCACCCAGCCTGACTTTTGCAAGCCACCCCACCCGAGTGCTTAGCTAACTCCAATCCATCCTTCAGGCCCCAGCCTCCATTTCACCTCCTCTCAACTTCCCTCCTCTAACTGGGGTATATATCCAAAGTGACTTCAAGTTCCATTCCACTTCCAGCGCACGGTGACCTTATTTCTGTCCATCTTCTAGAATATGAGCAGCTTGAGGACAGGGAGTTATTTACTTACTGCTCTATTCCCAGCAGTTAACAAATTGGAATAAAATAAATTTTCAGTAAATATTTGTTGAATGAATGAATATCTTTGATCAACTCTGGCAGGAACTCCTTAGCACCACACTATTTTTAGACCACTTCTAAAACATGCTCCCATTCTTACAGCCAACATCCTGAGAATGTTTGTTGCTGAAGGCAATATCCTATAACTTAGTAATTTAACAGTGTACATGAAAATGCTCTGGAAATATTGATTTGGGGCTCCTGAAAAGGGACTTACCCTGTCTGTGACTCCTCCATTCCCTAAGCTCTTTGCCTGTGAGAGGCTATAGAAAGAGCACAGGCTTGAGTTTGACTTGAATTAGAGCCCAGCTCTACCAGTCACTAGCAGCAGAAGGAAACCTGTCCCAGCCTGTTCTCACCTGCTCAAACAGGAATAAAAATACCCGTTCCTCAAGTTGTCTGTAAAGATGAAGCACAGTGCCCACACTCAAAACTGTGAATTTTATTTCCTTTCACTCTTGGTTTCCTCAACTGCATTTAGAGATAAGTATGTGAGAAACAGACCTCAGTAAGTTTCTTTCTGAAAGTCAACTTCTGCATAACCATCATCTGAAAATACATCACTAAGTGCTCCACAACTTACCAAATACCTTCTGATACATAATATTCAGCAATACCATTTTATAGGCAGGAAACGAAGGGCCAAAAATGAAGTGAATTGCCCAATATCATGCAGCCCGTAAGTGAAATGCCTGGGGTGAAACCCTGGCCACTTGAACTCCAAACTCAACACTCCTTCACCGCTGTCCAGTTGCTGCTTCCCAGGACATGGGAGGTGCTCATTAAATACTTGCATAGTGATTCACGCTCTTTCTCAGGTCCACGGGCTTGTCTCTGAGCGCCAGCCAAAGCCAGACCACATGGCCTCAGGCCAAGACAACTGCAGCAGCCTTCACTCTGGTCCGAGTCTCTTCTCATCTGTCTTAGGTCTACAGAATGCCAGCATTGAAGGAAAACTTCAGGGGTCATGTAGACCAGTTGTTCCCAATGCCAGACCATGGCCTGGTGCTACGACCAATAATTTTCACTAATCAATGATGAAGCAAAAATAATAAAAATAATACTGGGGGAAATTAAATCTTTATTATTAATAATATGATGCATAATTAATTGGTAAAAAGATCTTATTTCCTAATTGCTTGCTTAGTTTTACTTGGGCAAGAGCCAAAACGCTATACATTTAGCATTACTGAGAGAAAATGTCTATCTTTGCCACAGTCCAAACCCTTTGGCAAAGCTTTAATGAGAGACAGAGGCCAGGGACGGCAGAATCACTTACTCAAGCAGCTCTCTAATTCCCTCTGAATACTCCCAAGCCTTGCATTTTTTGAGCCAGAAGACACTGACCATTGAGATTACAAAGACTAGAAGTCACACTTAAGCAGCTTTTTGAGAAGGTGTAGGTTATGGGTGTTGATGGGACTGTAAAGTTGAAATCAGACTTTCTTTTGCTACTGAGGTCACTCACAAGTTTTACCTAATCCGTCGTCTCTCTATACAGGAAGGATTCAGAGAGACATGGGCTTTTATGGGGATCCCTGAATCGCTTTATCATTCAACTAGCAGACTGGCCACAGCTTGGAGCACGGAAACAAGCCTCAAATAAGGTCCTTCTGCAGAAGTACTCCCAGGATCCCTGGGTTCAGAACAGGTAAGGAACGCGCTGAATCATTTATTCGAACTACAAACACTTAATGTAAAGGGGAGGAAGAGGCCGTCTCTAAAAGGTAACTCGAATGTGCTGGAGCACAGACAAAAGAGGAATGGGTTGGAATTTGTGTAGATACCTGAATTTTAGGTCTCACCCAGTCTCAAGCACGATTCTTTCATTATGAGTTTAACTTGAGATAACGTCGACAACATTTTATTCCAGAGCTCACATTTATCTTAAAAAGTTAAGTCAGACAAATGTGTTAGTTGGGGTTTGGAACTTAAACTATGAGAACTAGGTCTCTCTACCCAGGTGTCTCATCTGTTGAGTAGACAGGGGACCATGCCTGATAAAGGCTGGAGTTTGACCAGCTACCCTTTTCAACTCCTTTTCAAATCCATTTCCCAGAGTTAGAAAACCCAGATAATTCCAGCATTGCCAGAATTAACTGTCAGTAAGTGGTAATTTATCTAACGCCCTCCAGCCTCTGCTTCTTCATCTGCAAAGTACGTGATAACATCTACCTCACAGCATTTGCTTACAAACTAAGCGAGAGAGCCCACTTAAAAGCACATGGTAGATATTTAATTAATTCTCATGCAGGTGTCGATGCTGCTGCTTATAGACAGAAATCAAACTGAGTGAATATCGTAAATAGAATTTAGTTATGTACCTCAGAATGCTGAAGGCTCTTTAATATTTCAAACTGCTTTCACAAGTGTAACGATGTATCAACTTACTCCAAAACCTTAAGGTGGGTTGGTGGATGGATAGAGGGACAGATAGATGGACATATATATGGTAAAGCAAGTACAGAAAAATGTTAATGGCAAAATCCAGGGGATCATTCTCAGTGTTGACTATAAAATTCTTCCAACTTCTCTGTATTCTGGAAAACCTTGATAATAAAATGGGGAAAACCATGGCTTTCACAGCCTCTTGCATGTGGTCCTAGACTTGGGAGTTCCTTGAGATAAAGGGCACTCTTGGCTTCTGCCTTGCCTCCCCCTCACCAGGCACTATGCCTTCTACATAGCAGCTACTAGACACATTTGTTTTACTGATTCAATAACTATAGCCCTATAATACCAGAACAGTTATTCTCATTTTGAAGATCACAGAACAATAACAACAACAAAAAAAGTAGTATCAACTCATATTCAGAGAAATGAGATTTATTTACCCTTCCAGAAAAATCCCGTCTTACAATTTTTCTGACTTCTGGCTTGCCTCCTCCCTTGCTGCAATCAACATCCACCTAGCCCTGGCATCCAGATTTCCCAGGTGACAGTTGTCAAGGTGACAGTCCACCTCAACGAGGTCAGTCATGCTAATGAGTTCCTATGTCATGACGCACATTAAATGCATGGTCTTTTTTAGAGTCTTTTCTAAAGACGATATTCTCCTCCAGTAGGTGTGACCCATTTTAGCCACTGTGAGAAAATAATCTTGTTCAATTTTTGTTTTACATCAAATCATATCATACGGGCAGAAAGCCAGCCAAACTTAGCAATCTTTCTCTCGCTTCTCTGGTGACACTAAAATGCACTGACAGCCCTGCACAGTGGTGAGGAAGGCTGGCAGCAAGAAGGCTGGGCATGTGGGTGTTAGGACGATAGCCGTAAGTCTGGGTCTGACCAGGAAACATGAATTAATTTAGCAAATACTGAGTATGTTTTTAATGCCAAGCACGGTATTTGGCTTCTAGTGTCTCAACAGCCAACAATGAATACATACATTTGGTCCCTGCTCTTATGGATCCGAGTCAGAACCCACCAACCCAAATGAGAAAGAAACATGGTGCAGCAGAAAAAAAAAAGACAAGACAGGATTTTTTTGGACCTTCATAAAGACCAAGTCTGATATCTGTGGACTAGTCATTTCACCTCTTTGAGGCTTTGTCTTTATCTGTAAAATGTGGCAAATAGTAATATTTATCACACAAGGCCATGTCATAGATCAAATAAAGAAAACAGATGTCAAAGTCTGCCATGAGCCATAAACTTAAATACGAAATATAGCATTCTAATAATAACTGACATTTATTAAATGTTATTAGGTATCGGGCCAAGTCCTTTTTTTTTTTCTGTCTGCTTTGTAAAATTACTTTGTTGGACTATAAAACTAAAATAATATGGCACATATTTAGCATAAATCAAATATGTAAATGCAAGGACGATAAGGGAAGGATTCGCTGTCCAGGTAAATGACGGAAGGCCATCAGCCTCAACGCTCTGTATATTCAGTTACATGCCCAGTTTATGGGCAGACCACCCTCGAGAGAAAATCCACAACAGATGCCCTACCAACAGCTGACAATGCTGCCTGCACTGCTTAAAGGCTGGGAGGAATCTGGTCTGACATAAGAGGACGACCCTGGTACACACATTCTAAGAAGACACTGTTTGATTCAGTGGAGGAGTCTTGGATTCTCTGGGTGGGTGAGGGGAACAACATCAAGGGGTTATCTACCTCAAGAGGACAAAGACACCCAGGAGAAGTGCAAGGGAGTTACTGCCTCAATCTAGAGCCTTCACGTCACACACGACGTCAGCTGTGACACAAGGTAACAGGACTGCAGCCAGAAGGGACTTTGGGTGGAAAGGAATGGTAATGCTCCCAACTTCCTTTTCCACAAATGAGAAAATTAATTTAACGCTCGGCGTGCAGTGGATCTTTACTTTGGAAGGGAGCTACTGCACAGACACACCCAATAATAAAAAATGTCACGATACATGATTTAATACATTCATCCATTCATCTGTTAAACTATTTACTGAGTTATCAATGTTACGTGCTAAGCAATGCCCTGGATGCCCGGCGCACACAATCTGGTGTGATAAATTTGAGGGTAGAGGTAAGGGGAGGATGCCAATGGAGACCGAGGGCAAGCTAATCAACACTCAAGGGAGAAAGTCAAGGAAGGCTTCCTGGAGTCTTGAAGAATTAGTGTCAGTTTTCCCCAAGAGAAGGAAGACACTATTTATACGTTTTCCAGGCAGAAGGAAAAACCTGAGCAAAGACTGAGGGGTGTGAGAGAATATGGGTATAGTATCCTTTGAGCCACACTGACCAGGAAGTTCACCATCTGGAAAGTCTTTCCATTTCTTTAAGCATTTTGTTATAGGAAAAGTAATGATGGATTCTTTGAACAAATTGCCACAGTCTGGGTCTCAAATTCAAACGCCTGGAGGAGGAGTGTTGAAAAGGAAATGAGTGAAGCAGGCTGGGTGGGGACTGCTGTGAAACGAAGGATACTTGTCCCTTCTAAAGGGGGCAGCGCCAACGCAGCTCTGCCCAGTTCCTTCCACATGGGAATGTGGGCCGATGATTGCCAAGTCCTTGTGTTATTTTTTTCTAGAGTAGCTTAAAACCTGGATTTTTATGTAAAATTTCTTAGTTTTAAATGTTGGAAAGTAATTTTTAAAAAAATTTTTTCAAGCACAGGGTGGGTCAAACAAAACCCATCTGGGGACCAGATTCAGCCTGTGGTCTGCCAGCCTGCAGCCCTGGCATGCGGGGACAAATGAGTGCCCTTTGAGAACAGTCAATGAGGGCCAGTGAATAGAGCCCAAGAAGTGGAGGCAGGCTGGATGCAGTGAGAATCCTAGCTCTACCACTTACTTGTTGTGCAGCTTTGGGGAAGCTACTTAAGCGCTCTAGGCCTTAATTTCTTCATCTGTATTATGGGATAATAATATTGTGTCACTGAGAAGCTTGGATGAAATACTGAATAGGAAGCCCCTCCTACAGTGCTTTCTAGGAAAATAAGCCCAAGAAAGGTTAGCTATGACTATAATATTATTTTTTAATGGAAAATTACTAAGTAATAAAACCATGAGCATTGTGCTGTAACAGTAGCAAACTACTCCAACCATGGATAGTGTCCCATTATTAATGTTTTTTTTGTATATACAGTAGGCTTTTATTCTATACTGACGAAGTCTTAAAATAAGACTGCACATTCAGTCTTGTAATTTTTTCCCTTCAGCATAAACTTTGTTGTTGCCATACAAATATCTGTTATCTACTCGGTACATAAGCCAGAGTGATTTTTTTTTAAGTCATAAAACAGATCATGTCACACCCATGCTTAAAATCCATCAACCATTTCCTACTGCTCTAGAATAAAATCCAAATTCTTGCCTATGGCCTCAAGGGCTGTGGCTGTGCAGAGTCTGGCCCCCTGCCCACTTCCCCAGCCCACCTCCCACTGCTCCCTGCCTTGCTCGTACCCTCGCAGCCCTGCTCACCTCCTTGGCTGGTCTCACAGGTGCTTTCCTCCCCTCAGTGACTGTGCTGCTCTCTCTTCCTGAAAATCTCATCATTCAGGTCAGACAAAAGCTCCCAAGAAAGAACACACTAGCCATGCCAGATCTGTTCATTTGTGTTTTTTCCTTCACAGCATTTTCCAGAAAATAAAATCACTGTGTGTGTGTGTGTGTGTGCGCACATACACATGGACACATACACACAAATACTTGTCCCCTTATCGATTTCCTGCCTCTCTACTCTAGCATCTAAGTTCCCAGAAGCCTCCCCAGAGCCACTATTGGTCTCGCTCACCTTGGCGTCCCCGATGCCCAGCACAGTGCCTATCACACAGGAGACGATACTTGTTAATTAAAAAAAGGGAATGCACCACCTATTGTTCCCGGCCTCACATCCTCCTGAGCACCATCACTTACAAGTTTCTTTACAGAACTAGTTTATTCAAACACTGCACGACAAACTCTTAAAAAAGCAGTAGAGTAAAATGTGGTAAACCCATATTCTGGATTGGAAATGCCAAGGTTCAAATCCCAGCCTTGCCATTTATTAGCCTAGTGACCTTGGGCAAGTTGATTAACACCTTTGGGCCTCTTTCATCATCAGTAAAAGGTGATACTTAATTCATAGGGTGGTTGTGAGGATTTTATGAGTTAATATGGATAAAATGCTTAGAAAAATGTTAGATATATAATAAGTATTATATTAATATATGCACTTCAGCTACTATTTTCAACTATTTCCTTGTTCTATTCTTATTGCTTAGTTGATCTGTATCTTTCCTTTCCAATCAGACTATGATGTTTTGAGAGCAGGGACCACTTCTGGATTCCTGCAGTAAACTGCACAGGCCCCCACGGGAGGGGGATCTGTGGTATGGCTCTTGGTGTAGGTTTGCTTACATGGTATGAGACTATGAGTAAGATGTTTAACTATTTTGATCTTCAGTTTCCTCATCTGGAAAAAGAGCTATCTACCCCACAAGACAGGTGTAAAGATTAAATAAAATAATCCTTGTGAAATAAAATAATTCTGGGGCTGAAGGCAATCATGAATTTTAGGGGAAACAAGTAGAAGGTATTTAGTAAATCAGTTTGCTTTGGAGTTCAGTGCTGGCTGCCTTCTGGTGTCGGTGTTGCACATAGAATGTGGATGATTCAAATAAATAAATGACTGAAAATATGTTTTGTACTCTTTCACTATCTATTTTCTATGATTGCCTCTGACAACTCTATGGTGGTTTTAGATGCTTTCCTTAGCTACAGTGTTTCCCCGAAAATAAGACCTAGCCAGACCATCAGCTCTAATGTATGTTTTGGAGCAAAAATTAATATAAGACTCGATCTTATTTCAATATAATATAAGACCGGGTCTAATATAATATAATAATATAAGACCCGGTCTTATATTAATTTTTACTCCAAAAGATGCCTTACAGGCATCTTGATGGTCCGGCTAGGTCTTATTTTCGGGGAAACATGGTATTAGTCAAACAGGAAAAACATACAACTCATTACAGGCAGCTCCATGAAATAAGATATTCTAGTGTTTCAAATTCTCCCACTTCAGTGATAGGATGTTACCGATATGCCCATCATTAGAGAAAAACAAGGTTAAACACATGGAAGTGAAAATTAAGCTACTATATCAATATCTACTGTACAAGGCACTTTGCAATATCTCACTAAATTACAGTAATTCCATAAGGCTGATATTATCCTCATTTTACAGCTAAGTGCACCGAAACTCAGAGAAGTTGATTTTGTTGTCTAAAGTCCCAAAATTGTAAATGGTGGAGGAAGATTTAAATGCAAGTGTGTTTGGCTACAAACCCTGTACTTTTTTGTTGTTGTTTTCACAGATCTGTGTTACATCTCCCCAAGTTTCTCAGCATCTTGTATTATTAGCTCTATTGCTAAGATCTGGTGAATGTGGGTGAATCATATTAAAACTATACAAGGTCTGACAATTATAATAAGTTCACAAACTTATTGCAACTACTTTGTTACCCTTTTTTGATTATCAGAGGGATTATTCATTATGAATTTGTACCAAATGGACAAACAGTTAACCTAGTTTACTATTTGGAAGTGCTTGAAAAAGTTAAGACAACCTGAACTTTTCGCCAACAATTCATGGCTCTTGCATCACGACAATGCACCAGCTCACACGGCACTGTCTGTGAGGGAGCTTTTAGCCAGTAAACAAATAACTGTATTGGAACACCCTCCCTACTCACCTGATCTAGCCCCTAATGACTTCTTTCTTTACTCGAAGATAAAGGAAATATTGAAAAGAAGACATTTTGATCACATTCAGGACATCAAGGGTAATATGATGACAGCTCTGATGGCCATTCCAGAAAAGGAGTTCCCAAATTGCTTTGAAGGGTGGACTAGATGCTGGCATCAGTGCATAGCTTCCCAAGGGGAGTACTTCAAAGGTGACTGTAGTGATATTCAGCAATGAAGTATGTAGCACTTTTTCTAGGGTGAGTTTGCAAACTTATTTGTCTGACCTCACACATGGAATTTAAAGCTAGAGTAACTAATTAATAAAGACTAGTTTCTATCATATTGCCCTTAAAAAAGAAATGGTGTAAATCAAAGAAAGGAACTGATATTGTTTTTCTTTCACAAAGTTTCAAGATTAGAAGAAACCCAAGGATAAGGAGTAGATGTTACTAAAGCATCAAGAGGAATAAAATAATAAGGCCATAAAAGGCTCTAAAAATGAGCTGGGGCAAGCCTCTTATTTTACAGAAGGGACTAGAACAAGGCTTTCCTGACCTCTAGTAGTTTTCTTTTCAATAGTTCCTACTGCAAAGCACTTAGCTGACACCTTCCACAGCTAGCAGGAAGTTATCAAACCACCTCTGGTAGCATCCAAATTCCCAGGTTCCTCCAAAAAAATCTACATATAACAGAAAAGGCACATTAGAACCAATCAGAGAATCATTTACTCACTTTTTCAATATGTTATCTGGGAACAGAAGCAGAGAGGCATGGACTGGGGCGATGGGAGGGGCAGATATATTTCCTAAACCAATCAACAAAACCCTCTGACATTCCAGCCAGCCGGTTCCAGAGCTTTGGAATGAACAATGAAAATCTCAAACTTTAAAATGAGTAGCTCTCTGCTCTGCTGACAATGGCAAAAAGAGTAAATGAGTTAAAAGGATTGGAACACCTCCATGCGGCCCCTACAAGCCAGTTAATTATCTTCCATTAACTCGGAGCTGTCAGGATTGGCATCGGCCCCTTAACTTTCTTGACCTTCCTCAGTCTGCACCTTGTTATCCTCCAATGTTTCATGTTTATAAAGATAGGAGACTCCAGCTGTTCCGGCCTGACAGAACTTCATTTACATTTGGCCTTTATTAAGATGAGAGTCAGAATCATTGAGACCAAATGGAAAAACCAGACTGCTGGGGGTTATGAAAAATTCAAATGGCATTTTTCCTTTTATCTGACAATTTGTATTAAGGAGACATACGTCAACTCAAAACACATAAACCTTAAATATAAAGGACATGATTAGAATTCCATATTGTGGGACTAGGACCCAAGAGACTTTGCCCAAGAGCTACGGTGGTCTTCGTCCATCACTTCTGTCTTCCAGGACGTCTGAACTCCAAGTTCTGCCCAGCTCCCTCTGACATCTGATTCCATGCTCAGGAGCACATGGATGAGAGCAATCCCAAAGTGAGTGTTAAGCTCTGACTCCTCCACCTCACTCACCCCTCACAGCCAATCAGTCTCAATGTCCAGTTGATATTATTCCCTAAAGATTTCTGGACCAATCTCCTCTCTATCCTTCTGGTCTCATTATTTCTCACCTGGAATACTGCAACAGCCCCTTACTGGGCCACTTTACTCAAAAACTATGTATTGGGTAACAACTAAGTGTCAGGCACTTGATTATAGGTAGGGACTTTGCAGTGAACACAATGGATATGATCTCCATCCTGCTGTGGATTACAATGGTTGGAGGGGGCAAGCATTATATAAATCATCATACAAATTGATATATGATTAACAATTTATGAAAGATACACTGAAATAAAATTGAGAGTGCAATGACAAGAGACTTCTGATTTATCTGAGGGTCAGGAAAGGCTTTTTAAAGCAAGTGACAATAAAGCTGAGACCTAAAGGATGAGTTAGAATCAGTGGTGAGTAGAGAGAAGAATATTCGGGGCAAAAGGCACATCATCACATCATCAAGACCAAAGGTCAGCAAACTTTTTCTCCCATGGTCTAGAGAGTAAATATTCTCAACTTTGCAGGCCATACAGTCTCTGTCTCAATTACTCAGCTCTGTCACTGTAATGCAAAAGCAGCCATAGACCGTACATAAATGAATGAGTGTGGCTGTGCTCCAACAAGACTTTATTTATGGCCACTAAAAGTTTAATTTCATAGAATTTTCACAGGTCACAAAATTTTCTTCTCCTTTGGTTCTTTTTCAACCATTTGAAAATATAAAACCCATTCTTAACTTCCAAACATCCAAAAAGACGCAGTAGGCGAGATCTGGTCTGCGGGCTGCAGTTTGGAAAGCACTAGTCAAGCCTGAGGTGGCAAAGAACTTGGTGTGTTTTGAGGCGCCCTGAGGGGATCGCTCAGGATGGATTAGAAAGGTGAAAGACACACAGTAAACAGAGAGGAGCAGGCAAACATAACATCACTTACCATCTTCTGGGCCATGTTACAAATTTTGGAACCTATGTGAAGAGCCAAGCAAAGGCAACCCAGTGGTGTAATCAGGGAAGAAAACAGTTCTTACTCCCACACACACATATTCTCACCCCTAGTCCAGTCTCCTTGGCCCTGCCAAAAGGATCTAAGACATCCCTCCCTTGCTGAAAAACCATCAACCAATCTCCATCACCTTAAACTGAACCCTAAACTGAGCCCGAGCCTCATTTCCTACTACACTCAGGGAGGCATCCCAGGCTCGTGTGCTAGGACTGACTTACCTTAACATAAACGAACCATCGACTCTCTCTAGAGTATCCTTCCTGTCTTCTCTATTAAGCAAAACCTCCACTCGTTATCTTGAGGCTCATCTGAAATAACTCCTCCAGGAAGCAAATTGTTTTCTCAGAAAGCGCTTTGCATATTCCTGTATCACTGTGCTGAGCACATCTGCTATGGCTCTGTGTCCACGTCGCTCTCTTCCACCCACTCCCTCCTGACAGCCCCACCACCACTGTCCCCAGGGACCGTGTGCCCCTCAAGGGTAAGACTGAGTCCTCTTTGTGCCCATGTCCCCAGTGCCTATCACACTACTGGTTCACGGCAGGACCTCAGTGAAAATGTGGCCAATTCAGGAACGAATAAAGAGTAAACAAATGGCAGCCCAATGAACCCAGCACACAAGAGTCTCACGAATGTGCAGTTGAACTCTACAGAAGCTATCTAACTTCCCAGTGCCTTGGTCTCCTATAGCCCCATTAAAAAGAAGGTACTGTTTACTGATTCTCCACAAATGGATGCTTTTCAGGATACAAGGGCAGAGCCTTTAGCATTGAAAGTGGTTTCCTAACTTTGCAGGACAGCAATACAGCAATGCCTGGAAGCTTGTCAGAAACGCAAAATTTCAGTCCCTACCCGAAGGCTACTAAATCAGGATCTGAAGTTTAATAAAATCTCCAAGTGACTGACTTACACTTTAAAGTTTGATAAGCACTATAACCCAGCCCGGTCGGGCTCTAAGGAGAAGATGCTAACTCTGATTTTAGAAACAGCTTTGGTTTTCCATCAGATTTTTATGGAATCACAAGACCCCGAATAGCCAAGACAATCCTAAGAAAAAAGAACAAGGCTGGAGGTATCACACTCCCTGACTTTAGCTTGTACTACAATGTGACAATAATCAAAACAGCATGGTAACGGCAGAAAAACAGACACACAGACCAATGGAATAGAATTGAGAACTCAGAAATAAACCCACATATATATGGACAGATAATTTTCGATAAAGGAGTCAAAAAACATACAATGGAGAAAAGAAAGCATCTTCAATAAATGGTACTGGGGAAATTGGAAAGCCACGTGCAAAAGATTGAAATTAGACTGCTACCTGTCACTGTGTACCAAAATTAACTCAAAATGGATCAAAGAACTAAACATAAGATCTGAAACAATAAACTGCATAGAAGAAAACATGTGTACTAAACTTATGGACCGTGGTTTCAAAGATTATATGAATTTGACCTAAAAGGCAAGGGAAGTAAAAGCTAAAATAAACAAATGGGACTATATCAAACTAAAAAGCTTCTGCACAGCAAAAGAAACCACCAACAAAACTAAGATACAACCAACTGAATGGAAGAAGGTATTTGCAAACAATACCTCCGATAAGAGGCTAATATCCGAAATATATAAAGAACTTATACAACTCAACAACAACAACAAAAAAAAAACAATCCAATTAAAAAACAATGGGCAGAGGACCTAAACACACTTCTCCGAAGAAGACATACAAATGGCCAACAGATATATGAAAAAATGCTCAACTTCACTAGCTATTAGGGAAATGCAAATCAGAACCATGATAAGATATTACCTCACACTGGTTAGAATGGCTATCATCAACAAGACAAATAATAATAACAAGTGTTGGAGAGGCTGTGGAGAAAAAGGAAACCTCATACACTGTTGGTGGGAATGCATGTTGGTACTACGTATATTGGTACTATGGAAAACAGTATGGAAGTCCCTCAAAAAATTAAGAATAGAATTACCACATGACCCAGCAATCCCTCTCCTGGGTATCTACCCCAAACATCTGAAAACATTTATCTGTAAAGATACATGTACCCTGATGTTCATTGCAGCATTATTCATTGTAGCCAAACATGGAAACAACCAAAGTGTCCTTTGATAGATGACTGGATAAACAAGATGTGGTATATATACACAATGGAATACTACTCAGCCATACGAAAAGATGAAATAGGACCATTTGCGACAACATGGATGGATCTTGAGATTATTATGCTAAGTGAAATAAGTCAGACAGAAAAAGTCAAGAACCATACGACTTCACTCTTATGTGGAATATAAAACTGAAAGCAACAAATGAACAAGACAAACAAACAAAGAAACAAAAACTCATAAACACAGACAACAGTTTAGTGGTTACCAGAGGGTAAGAGGGGTGGGGTAGAAGAGGGAAAAGGAGATCAAACATATGGTGATGGAAGGAGAACTGACTCTGGGTGGTGAGCACACAATGGGATTTATAGATGATGTAATACAGAATTGTACACTTGAAACCTATGTAGTTTTACTAACCATTGTACCCCACTAAATTTAATTAAAGAAAAGAAAAAAAGGGGGGAAAAAAGAAATAGCTTCAATTTTCAACTTTCAATTATGGCAAAACCAAAAGGATTCTCAGCAAGGATTCCTATGCACGCATACCAAAAAATAAAAATAAATTTAATTTTTTTTTTTTTTTAATTTTTCAAACAGATTTAAGGCTCAATCTTCAGGTAGTTAAATACACAACGAGGCAATGTTTACAGCCTTACTCAAAAAATTCTGAAATGGAATTGATTGGACGAACGGATGGACGGATGGATGGATGGATGGTCTTAGGTCACAATCAGTGCCATGCAATCTAGAACTTTATTTTCTATGGCCTTTATTTAGTGCATTTTGATCTCAAGTACACAATGGTAAGTATCCTGAGAGGTTTATATGGAATGTATATTTAGATCTCCTGGATTTACAGGCCAGAGCTGGCCACAACATGTGTGTTCAATAAAGCCCTGATGGTGCACCAATGACCACCCACGTGATCCTCCTCATGTAATTCAGCACAGCTCTTCCTTACCTGTGGCCAAGAAGGGTGATATAGCCCACCTATTCTCTTGCACCATGTTTGCGCTGGCTTGAAAAACACCGCTGCCCTCCTACCTGGTTCCCACCCTAAGTGGCACCCATTACAGTGTGACATGATTAGATGAGCTGGCTTTGGAGTCCAAGAGACATGGTTTTAATACTTACTGGCTCTCCCATTTGTTTGGCAAAGCCATTTAACCCTCTCAGTCTCAGTCTCCCATGCTCTCTACCAGGCAGAGCTTGTTAGGATTAAATCAATTAATACCCATAGAATACATAGAAGAGTGTGGGGCAGTGAGGACCAGTTCTGTATAATGATTTGTACTTCAGCACGGATGGAAAAAGCAAGGTCTGGGATAAGAATGGCTTTGCCGAAAGTCACACAATGTGATGTTAACAGAGACAAAATCAGAATCCTGAAACCTCCAACTCCTAAGATAACCTGTGTTTTCAAACTCTTAGCAACTACAGAAGCCTTTCCGCAAATTAAAACTCACAAATATACAAACTATACAAAACAAATAACAAGCCATACCTGCTATAATTATTGATGCCCTTTTCGCTTATCTCCCATAGTAGCAATCCAGGGACAACTTCGCAGCACCCTTAAACTCCCCCCACCCCCATACACATTTTGAGTAATTGAAAACACAGCCTACCTGAAACCTCAGAGCCAGTAAATGAATCACACCAGGTCTTACTCATTAGATGGAGTCTCTCCTCACCAGACCACCTAGGGGTTTTCAAGCCCCCAAGGTTCCCAGAGGACTTGAACTTTCTCACACATCCATCTCTAATAGGAACCATTAAACTGACATCACCACTCTCCACACTTCATAAAGGATCGTAACATCTGGAAATGGGAACCACCTGCAAGCGCTCTGACCAGCGATCACCACATCACTCAAGGACATGGAAGCTCAAGTTCAGGCAAGATGAGAAAGGAATACTCTAAAATGCCACCAAGGCCAGAGATTAATCATCTGGGGCTAAAAGTGTATAGAGAAAGAAGGTCCTGGTCAGAAGATTTGGACTTCAATCCCAGCTCTGTCATTTTCTAATTCACCTCTCTGGACTTCAGTAGAGTACGGGATATTAGCAGAATCAATTTCATAGTCAACCAGTCTTAGGTTCAAATCCTGGCTCTGTCACATACTTATTGTGTCATTTTTGGATGGGTTGGTTAATCTCTACTAGCTTTAGTTTTCTTGTCTACAAAACACAACCGAAAAATAGAAACTCTGCTTCATAGGGTTGCTGTTAGGATTCAAAGAGGTATTCTGTCAAATACATATCACAATGTCTTGCATGAGTTAAGCATATAAAAACAGGAATGATTTAACTACAAGATAATCAATAAAATAGGATCGACCTTCCTCACAGAGTTGCTAGGAAAAATCAAACATCACAGACGTCAGCAGGATGCCTGGTACAGACAAATCCGCAACACATGGAATCCTCTACTGCTACAGTTAACCCTTGAACAATACAGGTTTGAACTCCGTGGTTCCATGTATATGTGGAATTTTCCAATAAATACACACAATACTGAAACTGTGTTTTCTCTTCCATATGATTTTCTTAAGATTTTCGTCTCTCTAGTTACTTCATTGTAAGAATACATACAACATGAAAAATATGTGTCAATCCACCGTATATGTTATCGTAAGGCCTCCCGTCACTAGTAGGCTGTTAAATTTGGGGGGAGTCAAAAGCTATACACTTGTGTGTGATGCCAGCACCCCTCACCCCATCGTTGTTCAAGAGGTATTAGCATCCTCTCCTCAACCCTACGCACTCACCTCTTTTAGCCACAGAAGCTTCGGGGCCTGCATTTCCACAGACATCACGCCCCCCACGTACTGCAGGACACTGTGCTTGGTTTCGTTGATCCTGTGGACCTGACTGACTGCTCGGTGGTCCAGCCACATGATGATGTTTCGATGGGCATCTCCTGGCAGGAGCAAGGAGAGGAAGACACATGTGCATTATTATCCTTCTACTTCAAGGGCAATTATGGATCCCCAAGGGCAAAGAGCTACACAACTTCTATAATTTCCCCCATCAACAAGGAACAACTGAAAGGACCACCACCAAGGCTGATTTGAACACTTTACCCAAACCTTGGATTTCCCTTCAAGAGATGTGCTCTTTGAATATAGCCTCAGGGTTAAACATCTATAATAAAACCAGTCAAGATCTTCCAATTACTTATATCATCATTCATTCGTTCTCAACTCATCCCTTCCTTTCCTATCCCTTCTGTTCTAGAAAAAAATTTTCTGGGCAAATATTCAGGAAAAAGAGTCTATGAAATAAGCCTAAAACAGTACGTTGGCTTTTTAAGATCTGTCTCCTTTAAATATGGACAAATATTTCAACAGTATAATATATTTAACAAAGTACATCTACACAATGACTTTTATCTGTTTATATTCCCACTTCTTCTAGACACTTTATTTAAATCAGTTCATTTAGGTTTTTTTCCCCCCTCACTCAGTTACTTTGTTTGGTGGAGTGGGAAGCACACAAGTTTTGGAATCACACAGACCCAATGGGGAAATACTGACTCTCAGTTATAGCAGAGATCTACTGAGAAAGTTATTAAACTTTTCTTAGCCTCAGTGTCTTCATCTACAAAATGGGGATAACAATACCTAAGAGCATACAGGGATCAATAGTACGCATAAAGGATATGGCAAGTCACTATCACATAGTAGGCCTTCAGGAGTAGTAAATACAAGGAGGAGAATTTAAAAGCAACTGGAGAAGGAGCACGAGCACCATCACATCCTCCCTCTACAACCTGCCACCCTCATAGCACCTGACTGTCCCTTTGTCCCTTCCCCAGCCTCTGTTAATCCATCACATTCTGATGAGCAAGCCACTACTCCTGACAGCCCTCTGCTCGCTCAGATGGCAAAAGGCAGAGAAAAACAATGAATTACCTGGGAGATTACAGGAAGGAAAGATCAAAGGGGACCCAACAGTAACTGAGCCAGGCACTTTTACACATTATTTTATTGAATGACAAAATAATTGCAACAATTATACAACTTTGCTAATAGCAAATGTTTATAAAGCTCTGTGTGTCTGTGTGTATCCCAAGTCCTGTGATGAGTATTTTACACACATCATCTCACTTAATTCTCAAAACAATCCTCTGATCTAGGTCACTTTCAATGACAAACTGACTCTGAGGCTGCAGACTGCCTAAGATCGCAGAGCTGGGGAAAGCATGAGGAGGGCTTTGAAAGCAGATCTGTGCCGAGTACAGATAAATCAAGTGATAAAAGGAATAAACTAGAGCTACACATATCAACATGAGTAATGACACCAGCTGGGAGATTTTTAAACACAATATACATTGTTTGTTGTTGTGAGTATACACATATGTGGTAAAAGCATAGAAACAACATGTTTGTGAACACCAACTATAGCAGAACGGTCACCTGCTGGGAAGAGGGGGAACGGGACGGGGAGAAGGAATAGGCTGAAGCTGCAGGCGATTCTTTCTTTAAAAAACAAAGACACGTGAGTAAACATGGCAAATTTTCATGTTTATCCTTAGTAGTGGATACATAGGAAGCTGTTATTTTATTTTCCATATGTTTAAAAAGAATTCTTTAAACTTAAAAAAAAAAAAAGTCAACCTATGAAAATATCTAAATTAGGTCATCATCATCATAAGGAAACCAGGACTCTGGTTTGCCTGCCTGGAGAGATTTCAGGTCCCACAAAAGCTCCTCAGAAAATAGTAATTCTCTGAAAATAAGAGAAAGTATATAAAGCCTTCCCATAGGCACACCTATAGATTTGTTTTTAATAGTTGAATGATTCTACTCTATAATAGAATTGCTTAAAGCTCTGGTTCTCAACTCCAGTTGCACATTTGAAACCCTGGATAGCTTTAAAAATACTAATGTCCACGTCCCGTTCCAGAACTCTCACTGAATCGGAACGTGGGTGTGTGCCCACACACACGTGCTCACACACATACATATACACATGTATGTAGGTGTGTGGGTTTGGGGGAGAACATTATCAGTTTTGCTTCTTAAATATTGTATTGACTATTTCTACAGCTGTTTCAAGACAAATACACCTGTTGCTAAACTTCCAACTGTAAAGACAGACCAAAATGTAGTTAGAATGAAACAATGAGAAGTATACAGAATCAAGTATTCTATCACATTTATAATTATCAATTATTTTAATTTTAGACAAGAACTGGGAAATTAATCTTTTTTTTTTCAATTCCTATAGAAAACCACAAATAAATGAATCCACTGAAAGTGCATTTAATCTTTTATTGAGCATCTACTATATGCCAGGCACAGTGCTGGGACAGCAAGAAGAATGTCCCTGCCCGTATGAAGCATGTGGTTGGATGGAAAAACAATTCTATAGTGTGTTGACTGCCAGAATAGAAATACCAAGACGAGGAGGATGGAGAAGGTATTGGTTAACTGAGCCTGAAGCTGCACAGAGAGATTCCAAGAGGCAGAAACACTTTAGTTTAGTTCTAAAAATGACTGGCCATTGGTTAGCCAGGTGAAAGAGTGAGGAAGGAGGTGCTACACGGCTGAGACAGCATGTGAAACAAATGGAGTACAGACCCGAGGAAATGTCATAGTGTAAGAGAATGGGATGCAAGTGAGTAGAGCACAATTTGGACTATACAGGCAGTTTACTTAAGGGCAGATTACTTATCCATGTATGCATTTAATTAATATTTTGAACACTTACTTCATAGGAGGTGTTCGAGGCATACTTGAGGGGGAAAAATTGCTATGAATTAGCAAAAACCATCTAAAGAGGAGGTTTCTGTTGCAGAGCAGCCCAGGCAGCAACCCCTTCTCCAGCCCCACATGATCATGCTTGGTTCCTCCCCCTCCCAAGAGCTCCTATGGCTGGGATGGCCCACCCCGAGTTATGCTCTGAGTTTGGTGGGATGCAGAGGTAGGACGCATGCAGCAGTGGCACTGCTCCCACCCGGGGCTGTTCTGATCTTCAAAGAAAGAAAGATCAAAAACAAGAAAGGCCTAACAATGAGACTATTTTATCACATAGCAATGAGCAATGTGCTTAAACTACAGTACTTACCGTGTTTTCTTGAAAATAAGACAGGGTCTTATATTAATTTTTGCTCCAAAAGACACATTAGGGCTTATGTTCAGGGGATGTCATCCTGAAAAGTCATGCTAGGGCTTATTTTCCGGACATACGGTAATTTACTTTGGTTTGGGGTGTTTTTGTTGTTTTGTTTGGTTTTGTTTTTCTTTCATTTTTTGGTTAACATCTAAAGATGGTAACAGTTTTGCACATTTTATAGGTTTGGTTTTAATGGTGACAGTTAATTTCCTGACTCCACTTCCTGCTCCTCATGATTATTTTAGTTAACCAATCAAGAGTTGGCCACTGCCACGTAGGTAGCAGCAGTCATTTAAAGAACCTTGAAACCACCTTTTAAAATTCTAATTTCATTTTCTAGCACAGCATAATCCATGTCAGAGAAAAATCTAACCTTAATAGAACCCGTTGAAAGGCAAGAAACTGGTGAGGGGCACGTGCAGCTGGATGCATTTGATGAACAGGTACATCTTAACCTTTCAGGTGGACTAAAATTATTTCAACACTCATAATTAGGGTTGCAACCTCGCCACCCTTTTAACAGAAGGCCTGTTAACAGCAGGCAATTCTACCTACAATGATAAAAAGAATGGAATCCAGAGAGGGCACGGATCTAAGCAGGTTTAACAAGGAACCACTGCCACTTCAGTATTCTTCTTCCTGATATTTTCACTGTCCATTCATCTGTGCCTAGTAATTCTTCACATAGTAGAATTACCAAGGAAACTGTTTTAAATGCCGATGCCCTATCCTAACGCTAAGCCAAATGAAAACAAATGAATTGGTCATTTTAAAAGATCCCCAGTTGATTCTAATGTACAGCCAGAGTTTTTTTTTGTTTTTTTTTTAAATGTAGTTTTAGTATATTAGAAGGCATAGAGTCCTTGGAACTTAGGGCTTTTAACATCTGAAATGTCGCCCAAATGAGAATTCCTCCGACAGCATCCCTAACAGACGGTCACCTGACCGCTACTTAAAGAACGCCAATTAAGGAGGTGCTGACAGTCTCCCAACATGGCCAGCTCCATGGCTGCACACGTCCCATAGCTGGAGAGAGCCTACTGCTGCTGCGCTGAGCTCTGCTGCTTCAGCCCCATCCTTTGGTCTCTTTTAGAACAATGCCAACTGAGCCAGCAAATAATCACTAAGAACAAGGACCATTCATATTCATCTTTGAAGCCCCAACATTTAATAGCAGGGCTTGGCACCCAGTAGGTGCTAAGAAATATAGCAAGAAAGGGGGAAAGTGTGTGTGTGTGTGTGTGTGTGTGTGTGTGTGTGCAAAAGGTTATCATTACTCCTATGCTCTAACCACGCATCCATGTGCATTTTTTTCAGCACATGTAATATATAAAAATCCTATTCTACGCCTTAGGTCCATAGAAGTGAGTAGGATACATCCTCTTAACTTGAGAACTTCATCATTAGATGGAAAAACTGTTTCTGAGCAGTCAGATGTCAGGCTCTCACTTAATTCTCATAGCAAAGCTAGCTACTGTTTCATTATTCCAATTCTTTCAGAGGAGAAAACTACACCATGCAGAGAGGTTCAGCGACTCACTGAAGGTGTCACACAGCTCAGCAGGAGCAAAACAGAGATCTGGAATGTGCCTGCCTCCCATTCCAGGATGCTGCAGTGTGCCCTGGGATCCACAGCCGCCCTTAGGAAAGACTCTGCTTCCAGCAGCGTCCACTCCTAAGGGTTCCTAAACATAATCTAGCCCCAAACTTGTCTGCAATGCCTATCTCGGCCACAACTGACTGACAACCCCTAGGGCCACACTCCTTCAGATGCAACGTCCGGTGCACCAGAGTCTCCACCATTCCCAAATGATTTCTTTTCACCCAAAAGTTAAATATCAGCTGAAGTTTATCATCACAGCTTACGTACCTAACCAGTGCAAACTTTTGGGTTTGCAACTTAAGTGCTAGCGTTACCAGTTAAAATTCCCCAACAGGAACACATCCTGACTCGCTGTAAAAAATGTCTGATGGTGAACCCAAGTGGCCCATTGGAAGCAGCTCACTACAGTAGTCACACGTGTCTATTAGAACAACCTCATTCAATGGGAATGTCCTTTGGTCTGACTATTGAAAACAGAGGCCATCTGTTCCCAGTGTCTGTGTGATACATGGTCCTATCTGCCTTGTTCTATTTCCTTCAATGGGCTTGGTTCACCCACTCAAATGAATGTGGCACAGGAGCTTCACATGCAAAGCAACCGCAGCACTGGCACTCTCTTCCTAGAAAACACCCAGACCACTTGTCTGTTTCAAGGTCCCATGTCCTTCCTTCATCACGCTCTCTACTGCGGCTCTTGCGCTTTAGGAAGCCATGTCTCTACCTAATGCAAGCCCCAGATGCCACCCCATTCCTACCAACTGCTCTCCAAGTTTTTAACCTCAGGGACATGATTTCTGACCTGTAGGATCCACCTCTAAATCTCACTTCCAGTGGTAAGAGATAGCTGACCTCATGTTCCTCCTAGGCCCTTTGATTAATCAGCCATGTTTGCCCCACCCAATCTCCCACCATCAAGGAAAGAAGGGAATGGTCCTACCTTCATGGTTCACTGGTAAAGGATGAAACTGTTTATCCAAAACAACCAGAGAACACGTGGCATCAAACCCAAGCCCTCGAATTCGGTTTAAATCGATCCCTTGTACAACTTTCTGTTTTAAAAAACAAACAAAAACATAAATTACAATGCAAAGCTTTTAAAAGATTGAGATGAATGACAGAATAGAAAAAATATTTATAACATAAACAGATAAAAGTTTAATATCACTAAAATGTCAGAAGATCCTACAAATTAATAAGAGAAAGACAACCAATCTAATTGGAAATTAAGCATAGGACATGTCATGTCACTTCATAAAATAAGAAATAGTCAAAGAGCATATAAAAAGATCCTTAACTCCACTACGATTCAATAAATACAAATAAATATATACCAGTCTTTGCTATTCATACTGGAAAAAAAAAATGTAAAAGATTAACAGTATATCGTAGTGGCAAGATATGGAGACATGGAACTTCTCGAACAGTCTTTTTAACAGTGTAATAATTTAGTAGAAATTTTGAAGAATAATTTTATAGTATTTGTTAAAATGTAAGGCATGCATTACTTTTGCCCCAGCAATTCCATTTCTAGGAATCTATCTTAGCAAATTATTAGCATAAGTAAATAAAGTTATATGTAGACAAAGGTTAACTGCAGTCCTGCTTAAGAATACATTTAAAAATTAGAAAAAAATTGGTTTTATTAAATAAATTAAAGTATACCTGTGAAATTGAATCTTCTACAACTATTAAAAATAAAGAGGTAGAGAAGCAATTTCTGGGTATGGTGGTATGAAAACGTCAGCAAATCCTCGTTGCAAAATTTAAAAAAAAAGTATAAAATCAAAAAATCATCAAAAACAACCACATGGAGGCTATAGAAATTAGCCAAAGACACATGAAAAAATGAGAAGCATTTATTCGTGAAAAATGAAAACTATACTTAAAACATTCCCAACAAAAAACAAAAAAAACCCTCTCAGACCAGATGGCTTCACTGAGAAATTACATTAAATATTTAAGGAAAAAAAATACTATTCCTACACAAACTTGTTCAGGATGTGGTGAAGTAGGGAACATTTTCCAACAATTCTGGTGCTGAGTATGTTGTGGAGTCCACTGGTGTCTCCACTACCTTGGAGAAGGCAGGGGCTCACTTGAAGGGTGGAGTCAAGAGGTCATCATCTCTGCCCCTCTGAGGATGCCCCCATGTTTGTGATGGGTGTGAAGCAAGAGAAGTATGACAAGTCACTCACGATTGTCAGCAATGCATTCTGCACCAAATGCTTGCCCCCTCCCGCCAGCCCCCCAGCCAAGGTCATCCGTGACAACTCTGGCACCATGGAGGGATTCATGACCACCGTCCATGCCATCATAGCCACCCAGAGGACCGTGGATGGCCCCTCTGGGGAAGCTGTGGCGTGATGGTCGAAGGGCTGCCCAGAACAACATCCCTGCATCTGCTGGCACTGCCAAGGCTGTGGGCAAGATCATCCCTGAGCTGAATGGGAAGCTCACTGGCACAGCCTTTCATGTCCCTACCCACACATGTCAGTTGTGGACCTGACCTGTCACCTGGAGAAGGCTGCCAAATACGATGACATCAAGAAAGTGGTAAAGCCCCACAAGGGCATCCTGGGTTATACTGAGTACCAGGTTGTTTCCTGTGACTTGAACAGTGACACTGACTCTTCCATCTTTGGTGCTAGGGCTGGCATTGCCCTAAACAACAATGCTGTCAAGCTCATTTCCTGGTATGACAATGAATTTGGCTACAGCAACAGGGTGGTGGACCTCATGGCCTACATGGCCTCCAAGGAGTAAGAGCCCCTGGACCACCAGCCCCAGCGAGAGGAAGAGAAGTCCCCAGCTACTGTGGAGTCCTTTTCCCCAATTGTTCCTCCAACACACTGGGAATCTCCTGACCTCCAGTTTCCATCCTAGACCCTCTGAAGAAGGGGAGGGGCTGTGGGAGCCCTATCTTATCATGCACCATCAACAAAGTTCACTGCAGCCAGGCAAAAAAAAAAAAATTCCATTTATAATAGCATCAAAGAAAATCAAATACTCAGAAATGAATGTCTCAAAAGAAGTTCAGGACCCATACCCTAAAAACTACAAAACACTGCTACAAAAAAATGAAACACAAAAAACCCTACAAATTGGAGAAATATGCGATACTCATAAAATGGAAAATTCTACATTGTTAAAATGGTAATCTCAAATTAGTCTACAGATTCTACACAACCCCTATTAAAATCCTAGCAGATTTTTTATTTGGAAATAATCGGCAAGTTGCTCCCAAACATTTACGTAAAAATGTAAAGAACATAGATGAAAACAAAAAACAAAGTTGGAATACTTATGCTACCTGATTTCAAATTTTACTAGAAAACTACCATTACTAAGTCAATATGGCATTGGCATAGGCTAAATTTATAGATCAATGGAACAGAATAGTGACATAAGAAATAAACCCAAACATTTATGGTCAACTGGTTTTTGATAAAAACGCCAAGGCAATTCAATGAGGGTTCTAACAGTGGTGGTAGAACTGAATGCCCATATGCAAAAAAAAAAAAAAAACACTTTACTTCATACCATATACAAAAATTAACTCAAAATGTACTATATCCCTAAATGTAAGAATTAAAACTATAAAACTTGTAGAAAAAAACAGGAGAGAAAGTCTTTTTTTTTTTACCATAGATTAAGCAAAGATCTCTTTTCACACAAGACTCATTAAAAAATTGATAAATTTGACTTCATCAAATTTAAAAATTTTGTTCTTCAAAAGAAACCATAATAAAATGAAAAGATAAGCTATAGACTGGGAGAAAATATTTGCAAATCATACATCTGGTAGTAGACTTGTATATAGAACTTAATAATAAGATGACAAATGACTCAATTAGAAAATGAGTAAAACATTTGAATTTATACTTCACCAAAGAAGGCATACAAATGGCCAATAAATACAAGAAAATTTGCTAATGTCATTAGTGATTAAAAAATGCAAATTAAAATCACAATGAGATACTACTGCATATCTACTAGACTAGCTATAATTAAAAAAAATTGACAATACCAAATGTTAGAAAAATGTGCAGAAAGTGGAACCCTCATATACTGCTGGTGGGAAAAAAGTTTGGCAGTTTTTTAAACATAACTTGCCACACAACTCAGCAATTTCATGCCTACGTCTCTACCCCAGAAAAATAAAAAGATACGTATGCGAATATTCATAAATAAAAAGATATTATGTATTCACAAAGACTTGTATGTGAATATTCATAGCATTATTATTCATTAATACCCCCAAACTGGAAAATCAAATATCTACCATGGTTTAACCAAATCATTAAACAAAGTGTGGTATATCCATAAAATGGAATATTACTCAGCAAGAAAAAGGCACAAACTACTGATATGTGCAACAATGTGAATGAACCTTAAAAACATTATGCTAAGTGAAAGAAGTCAGACACAAAAGAATGTATGTTGTATGATTCCATTTATATAAAATTATTAAATTATTAAAAAAGAGAAATTATAAAAACAAAAAGCAGATAAAGTTATTTACAGCTGGAGATGGGGATGGATGGCAAACAGGCACAAGGGAACTTTTTGGGGTAACAAAAATGTTCTAAATGGATTATGGTGATTGCACAACTGTGTAAGTTTATTAAAACCACTAAATTATACATTTTAAATGAATGGATTTCATGGCATGTAAATTATGCCTCATGCTGTTAAATATTTTCAAAAAGTTAAGCTATAAAAAATGAAAAGATATCCATGATATAGTAATAAGGTAAAATACAAAAACAAAAAGGAATATACAACAAACTGTTAATAGTAGTTGCTTCTAAGAGCAGAAACACCAGTTGGAGTAGATTTTTCTCTTCATTATGTAACTTTTAAAGTTGCAGAATAATAGACTTATTAATTCTATTTTTACTTCTGTTTCTATGGTTTCTTTTTTTGAAAAAGCATGAGTGACCATAATCATTAATGTTCCCCATTAACTTAAAAACATAAACATAACCTTTTAAATCCCACAAAAGTCATCCTAAAAGAACCCATCTCTATTTAAAATGCACAATTCTAACCATCAAAAAAACAAAAAGGCATCCTACTGAATGGGAGAAGGTATTTGCCAATGATATGTCTGATAAGGTGTTAATATCCAAAATTTATTAAAAACTCATACAACTGAATCCCAAAAAACAAACAATCCACTTAAAAAAAAAAAAAATGGGCAGAGGACCTGAATAGGTATTTCTCCAAAGAGGACATACAGATGGCCAATAGACATGTGAAAAGATGCTCAACATCACTAATCATTAGAGAAATGCAAATAAAAATCACACTGAGATACCACCTCACCCCAGTCAAGATGGCTATCACCAGTAAATCAACAAACAACAAGTGCTGGTGAGGATGTGGAGAAAAGGGAATCCTCGTGCACTGTTGGTGGGATTGCAGATTGGTGCAGCCACTATGGAAAAGAATATGTGGGTTCCTCAAAAAATTAAAATTAGAACTACCTATGACCCAGCAATTCTACTCCCGGATATTTATCCAAAGAAATCCAAAATACTAATTTGAAAAAAATATATGCACCCCTATGTTTACTGCACTGCTATTCACAACAGCCAAGATATGAAAACAACCAAATGCCCATCAATAAACAACTGGATAAAGAAACTGTGGTGTATTTACACAATGGAGTATTACTTTGCCATTAAAGAGAATGAAACCATTTGCAACAACATGGATGGACCTAGAGAACATTATGCTAAGTGAAATAAGTCAAACTGAGAAAGACAAATACCATATGATCTCACTTATACATGGAATCTAAAGACCAGAATAAACAAGCAAACAAAACAGAAATAGACTCAGAGATATAGAGGAAAAACTGATGGTTGCTAGATGGAAGGGGGGTGGAGATGGAAGAGAAGGTGAAGGGATTGGAAAGTACAAATTGGTAGTCACAAAATAGTCACGGGGATGGATGTGGAATACAGTATAGTCAGTAACGCTGTACAGATTATAGGCAGTCAGATGGGTACTGGACTTATCAGAGGATCACTTCACAGGTTATATTGTATAAATGCCTAACCATTGCGCTGTACACCTGAAACTAGTATAAAATAATACTGAATGCCAACTATAATTCATTACAAATATATGGTCATGTAAAGTACAGCATAGGGAATATAATCAATGGTACTGTAACAGTTACATATGATGTCAGAGGGATAGTAGACTGGGGGTGGGTATCACTTTGTGAGGGGTGTAGATGTCTGGTCATTATGTTGTTGTGTACACCTGAAACCAATTTTTAAAAAGTTAAATAAAGTTAAATAAATAAATAAAATGCACAATTCTTTTTCCTATTCTGAAATGCCAGACTTGTAATCTAGGATTCTGTTTTTTGCTACGTGACATGTTCCTCATACGCGTATAAGAGCTAGCCACAATTATTACACATTTTCAACAAAGAAAAGCATTACATTTTTCAAATAACAATACAATAAATAACAAGATGCTACCATCTATTGTAGGTATACGCACCTCCTATGTCTCAGGTGCTTTACCCATATCATCCTATTTAATCTTTACAAAGCCCTCTGAAGAAACATTTAACATTTCCACTTCATAAAAAGTAAGTGGAGAACTGGGGAAGGCAGGGGAGAGCAAGCAGGCCCTAGAGATTAAGTAACTCAGACTTGCCCCTGTCACACAGCCAGCAGAGGGCAGAGCCGGAATTCAAACTCAGGGCCTGTGTGTTTCCTAGTCCATCACACTGTCACGCCTGCCTCTGTCATCAGAGAATTTCTTGTTGCCCAAGAGACTCGTCCTGTGGAGAGGGCATGCGCTCTAAGAGCCATTTGCTAGTGACTCCTCTGTGACTGCTGGCAATACGTGTGCCCCCCAGCACCAGGCGAATGCCCTGTATGCCTTTCCTACACTGATCAAGCTAGACTTATAAGAACGTGAGGACCAAACCCAGTTCCTGATCAGGCAGCATAGCCTCATGACAACAAGTCACGAAGACCTTGCTCTGCCACTTTGGCTATGTGTGACTGAGGGCAGGTTACACAATTCCAGCCATTCTAATCACCCGCTTGCCTTGCTGGATCATATCTTTATGGCATTTATAGGCTCGACTTCCTCTACCTGAACGTCCTTGCATCTTGGTTTGGAAATCTCTGGACAGTGACTAAGATCAATGGTGTTGGGTGCAGACTGCCTGAGTTTGGAACCTGGCTCTGCCACTTACTAGTCATAGGACTTTGAGAAGCCAGAAAACTTGTTTCCTTGGTTGCCCAAACCTATTACTTATACCTACATCTCCTAATTACGTTATGAGAATTTGGCAAAATAAGGTGTGATTGGCCCAATATCTGGCATTCGTTACACAGAAAATAGTAGCCATTATTAGAGTGAATTAGCTGCCTCCAAATCTGCTTTGAACTTGTGAGGCATCAATCAATGAATCAATAAATCATCCCTAACTTCAACCTGCCAGGCAGCCCTATGGGCCTCTGTAGCACAGAGTGCAGGCCTGACCTGGGCAAGCCCGTCTTACACAGGCCTGCAGTTAACCCAAGGAGGGACTGGCTGAGAAAATGTAGAAGACTCAGTTAACTCGATACCACAAGGTAGCTTTGGAGTAGCAATGAACATGGGATATGGTGTCAAAAGAGCCACCTCCTGGTTCTAACGCCACCTGTTGTGAGTCAGGTAATCCCTGCACTAATCTCCTCACCTTTCTGAGCCTCAGTTTCCTGAGAGCCAAATATATCTCCCAGGTGAGGATCAAAGTCAATTGGCTTGAAAGTGCTTTGGAATCAGTAAACCTTTATAGGAAATGTAAGGGAGGGAAGACCCACTCAATGCCTTATTAACTGTGTTTATGGAATCTTCTTTTTTATTATTAAAGTTTATTGGGGTGACAACTGTGAGCAAAGTTACATAGATTTCAGGTGTACAATTGGTATAATACATCATCTATATATCACATTGTGTGTTCCACCTAGAGTCATGCAATCTTTTTTACGTACAAAACATAGCATGCTCTCTGTGTCGTGTAAGCACATATAAAAATGATAGGCAAAAGACTACTGATCAAAAAGACTGGATAGATTCAAATATTCCTAAGAATTATGGAGGGAGTAACCTTCTAGTAGGAGCAAAGAAAATACTCTTTTCAGTCTATTTTATGGATTCTCCCTGAAGACCTACAAAGTTCCATATTCTAGTCAAGGGTTCAGTGTCTCTCTAAAATAGAAACCTATCACAAGAAACTGGAAGAATAACTGACACACATTTGAACCTGAGTTGTTTGGTAGCCACTATTATTTCCCCAGCCTTCTATGGAAATGTCTTACGAGCGTGCTTATCCATGAGTAGGACCACCCCACGCCACAAGCCCACCCCCATCGACACCAGCCCAGAACAATGGCTGTCAGGGTCACACTACCCAGAAGGCCCCTGGGACTTGATCTGCTGACCTGAGGATTCTTTTTTATACTCTCATTAATGGAAGAAGAAAGCAGGCTAGTAAACTCACCCCAACTACTTGGCATCAAGGGAATTTCCTGGGCTAGAAAGAAAGCACATTGCTCTTCTAAAGAATTTCCAGAGAAGGAGATTTCTGCAACTTCATTTGGTAACCTGGTCCATGTCTAGCAACTGTCAACTCGTAGCTATGGGGCAGCAAACAAATATTTGGGGAAGGGATTGTGCATCGCTTTGTTCTGACTGTGGGAACCGGTTCAATCCTGCATGTGTTTTAAATCAGCAGGCTCTGCCATATTGGGTGGGGAGACAGCGTTTTCTTAGAAAAACCTCCAAACTAAGAACTGAAAGGTCAGAGGCATACCTGGTATTATCTTTAGCTCTATTTGGAGCTAGGGTCAAAGCCTGGGGCCTCGCAGACAGAATCCAGCTTGCAAGAGAGTTCTGTGTGGCTGGTCCTGTATTCTTTTAAATCTTGATCTGAATGCCTCTGTCAGCTTTGGGGGCTGCATGGGGTTATGCAATCGCTGGTTCCCTCAGGCCCTTGACTCCCTGTTGCCTACACAATTCAATTATTCACTCATTCAATCAGTCAGCAAATAAAATCAAGCCCCTTCTAGGATCAGGCAGTACACTCTTCTGGGTATTTGGGAAACAAGGGAGAGCAAAACATTTTTTTAAAAATTCCTTGCTCTTCTGGAGATTACAATTTAGTAGGCATAGACAACAGCTCATAAGCCAAATAAATGAAGTGTATGTACACCATAATAGAAAGTGATAAGTTGGAATACTGGAGGAGGAGGTAGCTGATGCGAAGGCGAAATCTGAGGAAACACTTAAAGCACCTGAGGAGCTGACCTTGTGGAAATCTGGGGAAAATGTCCCAGGGAGGAGAATAGCCAGTGCAATGGCCGTGAGGTAGGAAGAGCAATGAGGCTAACACAGTTTATGTAGAGTGTATGTTACCTGGAAGGACCCTGGAGGCACTCAATTTTACCAAATCTCCACCAGTGACTGGGAAAATGAATAAAGCCAATCCCGAACCATTACCTACACAGCATCCTAGCTTAGGTGCGGTGTCGTCCCTTGAAGATAAGATGGGGAAATGTAGGCGAAACATATATGTCAGTGACACCAACATTATTTCAAGAACCGAAACTCTGAAACTGCCTCTACCACATTCCTCTCCACTGTCACCAAGAGCTGTTAGATTTTTTTTCCAAAGTCTCTCAATCTTGTCCCTCCTATTTATTCCTCTGCCGACATTCCAATCCAGCCTTTCATTATTAAAACAGATATTATTAAGCACCATTATTAAGCACCGATATGTGCCAGCATCAAGGCCACAGCTCAACAAGACAGGCATGGCCTTAGGCCTCCCAGAGCTTCGAGTTCAGAGGAATCTCAGCCTCCAGAACTTCAGGGGAAGAACGATACAACCTCCCAACCGGCATCCCTGAATTTAGTTTCTGTTCCCTCCACGCCATCGTGAATCTGTTGGTGGTCACTCTGAAACTCAGGGTGATTCTAGAAAAGCTCCCTATTGGCCTCAGAAGTGACGCTCCAGGTGTGCCCGACCATCAATTCCATCTTCTTCCTCCTACTGGAAACCATCCGCTGCAGCCAGGACTGGCTCCTTACCCTTCCCATCTCAGCCCTGTGCCCATGCTGTTCTCCAGTTCTGAATGTCCTCGCCTAAGTGTTCTTCAAGAGTCACTTTGAGCCCTACATCCTTCCTCAAACTTTCTCCACTGATGGGTTGTAGGGAGATCCCAATTTCTTTAATCATTCAGTCTTTTTACACTTCCTAAATCCATAAGCTTTTAGGACCTGGGTGAGCAAACTATAGTTCATGCCTCCCTGGAACACAAAATCTAGTAGGGAAGGTACATATTAATCCAAAAAAAATGAACACTTTTATTGTTTATTCTATTTCATTTATTTTGTTATTCTATTTGATTTTATAACTATTTTATTATTTGATATTAATCAAAAAATGAATAATTCATAAACCATGTGAAGTTCTATAAAGTACAAGATAATGTGAGAACACTGAGAAGTAAAACAGGGTTCCATGTGGAGGGGATATTGGGCAAGAAAAGGCTTCTTCCTTGAAGAACTGACTTTTAAACTAAGATCCAGTGTAGCACTAGCCGATGCAAATTTCTGCAGTGACAGAAATGTTCTACCTCTGTGACCTCTAACACAATAGCCACCAGCCACGTGTGGCTACTGAGCACTAGAAATGTGGCTAGTGCGACTGAGAAACCAAATTTTAAATTGTATTTCATTTTAATTAATTTAAATAGCCACACGGGGCTAGTGACGACTGTGTTGGATAGAGTGGATCTAAGGATGAACAGGAGTTAAATCTGTTGGCAGAGGACGGGAAGAGTATGCAGGAGAAAGAAAAACAAATGTGTGTAAAAGTCCCGAGACTAGAGGGAGCATTACTACATGTTTGACGCCACCACAGGAGAGGTGGCTGGAATGCGGAGCTGACAAAGGCATCCTGAGATGAGCCAGGAACGCAGGAGGCAACCAAACCATGAAGGGCCTGAAGACCATGACAAGGATTTTGAGATCTAGCCAAATAATAGTGTGATGCTATTGAAGAGTTGTACAGAAAAGAGTGACATGATCAAGTTAGCATTAATAAACAATTCCAGCTCCAAGAAGAATGGATTGGACAGGGAAAGGGCATGCATGAGGAAATCCGTTAGGTTCTTACACTAATCTAGACAAAAGATGACGGTATGTGGCACTGGAAATGGAGAGATGCAGAGATTTGATCTATCTGATTTCAGGCTTATCACCTGCTTCCTGGGTGACGTAGGGAAAGTCACGTAAGCCTCTGGGTCTCAGCTTTTCTTTTCAAAGGTAAAATGGGAATAACAACCCCTTCCCTACCCACCTTGCATGACAATCAAATGGATATGAAAGTGGGTTGGGGAGATGAATGAAAAAAGTAAAAGGAATTAAGAAGTACAAATTGCCAGTTATAGAAACAGTCACAGGGATATAAGTACAGCATATGGAATATAGTCAATAATATTGTAATAACTATGTGTTGTATCAGTGACTTATCAGGTTGATCACTTTGTAAAGGTATATAAATGTCTAATCATTATGTTGTACACATGAAGCTAACATAACATTGTATGTCAACTGTAATTAAAAATAAATTTTAAGCAAGTAAATGGTTTAACAGTTTTTAAAAAAATGGATATATGCGTGTTTTGTAAACCGTACAGGTTCTATGAATTTAAGAGGGTAGCATTATTTCCCAATCACACATGAGCTACACCTCTCCTACTCTCTCTCTCTCTCTCTCTCTCTCTCTCTCTCTCTCTCTCTCTCTTCAACCATTACTCATGGAGCGAGTACAACTTAAAGCAAAACTATTTTATTGACTTCATAGGTGTTGTTTTCTTCCACGCAACTGAACTATTTCATCCTAAGGGGTAGAGAACTCATTGTATACCTCCCCTATACACACTCCATTACTCAGCAAAAAGCACAGCATATAGTAGGTGCTCAATAAATGACACTCTACAAATGCTTGCTAGCTTAGTAATACCCCTAGCTTATCTTCTTCCTAATGGAAGCTGGTACTAAGCATACACTTGCAATCTTATCACCTTCTTGGGGGTGATTAAGATTTGTGGCTCCAAAAAACGACATAAGCCTTTAAAATCAGAAATGCTGTATAACTTTAGGACTTGTGTGTTTCCACAGAACTTTTTTCATGTTGGAGTACTGACCCAATATAAACATGCCAAGTTTAGGGGTAGTGGGGAACAGAACAAAGAGGATTTGGAGCCATCTCACTAAGGGTCTAGTCCTGTCTCTAATACGTGTTAGCTTCAGAGCCTCAGTATCCTCATGCGTCAAATAGGAAGAATGGCAGACTCTCTCGCAGTTATCGTGACACTTGAACAAGATGAGGAATACCAGAACGTTTTTTCATTTGTCTGTTTCTAGCTCTAAGTAACATTAATTCAACCACCATTTATTGAGCACCAAATCTGTGCCAGGCAATGTATTAGATGCTGGAGACACACGGATGATTCTCTCCAAGACCTCAGCTCATGGTTTAAAAGGAACCAAACTAAGTCACCAATTAAAATGCAATCTGATGAGGGCCAGGTAATGATATATGTGAGGATGGTGGGCTCTGGGGCAGCAGAGAGGGGCTTGTCACCAGCCTCTCTTTCCTCTGAGGTTGGCAAGGGTGGGCAGGGATTGTCAACGGCCATCAGGGAAGAATCCCAGGAGGAAGTAATACTTAAACGTACCTTATAAGATACCCAGAAGCTGAACAGGTTAAAAGGTAAGAGAAGAACATTTCAGATCATGAAAACAAGAGACATTTCATTCATTCATTAACTCGGTGAACATGAATTGGGTGTAGTACAGGAGAGGAACTCTAGGAAAATACAGATAAACGAGATGTGAGGCTTGCTCAGGGGCACACCTTTTCCATACGAGCAGACAGCCAGGTAAGGCCCTTGTAATTCAGTGTAATGAGGACGACAACCAGGGCAAGCTGAGGATTCCCCATACAGCGTCAAATGCAAAAAACTCCAGGTAGCTTAACATGATTTCCAAGCAGGGGGCACGTGGAGTGAGATGAGGCTGGAGAGAGGGCCAAAAGGCAGAGCCTGGGGGCCAGGGGGAGCAACAGCCTTGCTCGTATTAGTCATGTGCCCCTGGGCTGGTTACGTAACCTCCTCAAAGCTTGTACCTTCTATGATAGCTCCAAAACAGAGAGGACAATGAAAACGATACCACGAGGTTGTTGTGTGGATAAAATGAAGTGATGGGTATAAAGTGCTCACCATAGTTCCTGGAATGTTATTAGTGCCCAGGAAATGCCGGCTGCCATTCTCATCACCATCATCATATTATTGCTGCTGCTGCTGCTGCTGCTGCTGCTGTTATCAACTTAACTAAGGGCAGAACCATCTCCACTAATGTGAACAACTCAAGGAAAAGGAAGTACAATTGTTCTCAAGCTCTTAACTTCCTGAAGTCCTTAGGAAAGAAAAGAAGGGTCGGGATGTACTTTATGTCGTCCTTTGCCCAAGCCCAGTGCTCCTCAAAATCTTACATAGAAAGCACCCTACCCAGAAAGGGAGTAAGTGAATATTCCCATACGGTACCTCTCTAATTGACTTTGACTTTTAAATATTTTTTAACTTAGAGACTCATTCTCCTCATTTCTGTTATCATCATCATTATCGTCATCACCACCAGTAGGAAATGCAGGGCTTACTCATTTCCAGGCACTGTTATGACGTTTTATACACATGAACTCACATCATCCTCACAACAACCCTATGGAGATAGGGACAATTATCATTCCCATTTTACAGATTAGGAAACTCCCAAGAAAACTTAAGTAACTTGTCCAAGATGACAAGCCAATGAATGTTGGAATTGGCATGTTAATCCAAGCAGTCTAGCTCTAGAACCACTATTCAATTGTTGTTACCTCTCCAATATAAAAATGCCTCCCTCTTTAAACTCCACACGAGCAATGAGCTGTGAGTGGATGCGTCACGCTTACCCTCTGGCTTCAGGCCCATAGACACATAGCCAAACTCCCTGGGAGGGGAACAGCCTAAGACCCAATAGCTTTATCCAGGTTTGTGTAGTGACACAGCCTCACTAAGGACAAATGCCCACAGCAGTCATGTGGCTGAGGGACTCAAGCAGATGACAAGTTGGCTGCCACTGGGAGATGATTAAAAATCTACCATTAAACCAAGCTGTACTTAGAGCAGACCTCTTTTAAAGTAGCTTTTCATCAGGGGATTATATTTTCTTCTTGACAATTTCCTTAATGGCCAGAAAGGCTATATGTTAGGAGAACAAAGGAGACCCAAGGGCAATGAGTAGAAGATTCTCAGCAAGATGGGGCTGAGGGGGGGAGCAAGAGGGAAAATTAAACAGGCAGGAGAGAAGATGTGCCCCCTCTTTTATTCCTGTCTGATGCTCCAGTGCCGCCCACCCCCACCTCCTCTCTCTGCCTTCTTCTCCGGGTCACTAACAGCAGCCGAGCTCATTAAAGTTTAAGCAGACTGATCAATACGGACAGAATGGTGAATTGTCCATCTGCAAATTACCAAGCCCTTCATGAATATTTAAGGAACTACACTGGGAGAAAGAGAAGACAGAACCCAGTACTCCATTTTTCCTTCTGGAAAAAAGGAGAAAAGCATCTCTGTCGTTTCTGATCCCCAGGATATAAAAGCAAACAGTCAAGTGGAAGTGAAAAGGAACAAGCCTTGGGCAGCCTCACTTCCTTGTCACAGCCGGCAAGCGGACTCCCATCCAATGGCACTCAAGATGAACATGTGCCTGGCACAATTCAGAGACGCTCCAGTCTGGCCGAACTTCCTGGCCTTCTCAAAACACACCATGTTCTCCTGCCACGGTGCCTTTGCACCTGCTGTTCCCTCTGAACAAAACGAGGTTCCCCCTCACTTGTCTACTTGGAAGGCACGACAGTCTTGGGACTAAGGACGCAGCACTGGAATCAGACTGCATAGGTTCTAGCTCTGTCTCTGCTACTTACTAACTCAGGTAACCAACCTGTTACCTCACCAACCTGTGTCGCTGTTTCCTCCTCAATAAAATAGGGGTAGTGACACTACCACCTTCCTAGGGTGGGGGTGAGAATTCAGTCACACGGCATGTGCTGCCATGTTCTACCCCACGCTAGAAACACATGAAGGCACAGACGTTCACTGTGATTACCAGCAGCGACTTCTTCCACCTTCGCTCACACCTGACGGAATCCTGTCTGCTGTTCCACATCCTCCGTCCTGCCTCCAGAAGCCCTTCTGAGTTATCCCCTTCCTCAGCTCCAGCCATAGTCGCTTGGCTCCCGCCACCCAGCACATTAGATTTTGGCTGTCTGCTGGTCTCTGTCAGTGCTACACGATGAGCTCCGGGAAGACAAGGCCTGTGTCTAATGTCACCCTGGTGCTGTCCCTGGCACCAGGCAGACACAAGACACCTACTCAGCAGGCGGGGACAGGGAAGCATATGCAAGGAGGGAGTGCCAGTGGGGCCGTACCTTTGTCACAACACAGCACGCGGCCCAGATGTCCTCGGAGGACTGCTCATGGTGGTTGAACTCAGGCTCCCACTTGTGAATTGGCTGGTCTGCAAAAGCCAAAAGGACGCCCCTCTGGTCAACCAGCGCCGCACGGACACTGCCTGTTCCGACGTCCACACCCACATAGCAGCACCCTGGTTCCTGATCTCCACCGGGCATTGTGTTCCCTCCACCTGCAGTGATCAAGGGTAAGAGCCACGTGAAGACCAGGTGGGTCTGCAGTCTGGCACAGGACATCTTGAAAGCGGAAATATAACTGGTCACCTTCTATTATTTATTCATCCAACAAAAAGGTTGAGTGCTAACAGTGTGCTAATAGGTACTGAGCTAGGTGTTGGGTGAACAAGGCAGGTATGGCCTCAGACATGGAATTTCCATTCTTGGAAAGGAGTCAGACGTTAAGCATTTATAGACTGTATGATTATTTAAGGAAAGCCCTGATAACGGGTAAAAAGTGCTATGTGGGTAAATAAAGGATTGTAGGAGAACTGAGATTCTAGAAGTAATCAATGTGCGTTTATTCTCACTGAATTTGTCAAAACAAGGACAGTGGCCATGGTACTGAAAAGGAACCTCATCTACCCAACCATTTATTCAACTAATCATCTACTGACCACTTAGTATGTGCAAAGCACTGTGAAAAGTCCCCTCTACTCCTCTCTATGACTCTACAAGGTGAGTACATTTAACTCTCTCTGTTTACCGGTGCCAGTAACATGGGTGAGACTCCAAGAGACACGTAACTTTTCTCTTAACATTAGGTCTACCCGCGTAAGAAGAGTCAATGTACTATGACGATGCACATTATGCTGGTGGGGAAATCGATCTCTGAGAAGTGAAGGGATTTAGCCAGCATCCCTCCCCAGCAGCTGGGACCCAGAGTCCCACATCGGTGAGCTCCCAAGTCTCATGCTCTTTCCTGTCTTTCTTGACAGCTGGCAGGACAGGTTTGGAGAAAAGACAAATATACAGCAGCCGTGTCATAAAGTGACTGGGAATTGGAAAGGAGCCTCGAGGAAGCTGGGATCAGGAATTTGTTAGAGAATCTGTTTTCCTTACAGACCCCTTGTGAGTTTCAAGGAAATCTGACCAGAGAACACTCAGGAATTCCTTGGTCTTCATTGCCGCTCCAAGTCCCTTTGGTCAGATCAGTCCACAGGACACAGAAATCTCAGAGGCTTTCATTTTGCAGACTGGCCTTTCAGAGAATGAGAACAAACCCCCAAGGCAGCCATGCTGGTGACCACGCTACAGCTCCCCAGGTGATCTCAGGTGTTAGCATCCAGAGTCTAATTTCAACCGCAACAACATTCAGTGTCCTTCCACTTCAAAAAGGTAATGGTTCCTGAGCAAAGTCACCCTGGGGGATTCTAAAACAAAGTCAGACAGCAGATGTCCGGTTACCGCTTCCGGGATATTTATCCCAGTCAAAAGCAGCTTCATCAGAAGTGACGGCCTCCGACTTCATCACAATGATGTCCCAACTGTGTCTGCTCCCTTTGGCTTGCTGGCTCAGGGCAGGTGGAGAGGAAAATGGGGCAGCTGTAGTAAGTACGTCTGCTCCCTTCACCTGAGCCTCACAGAAGAACTCCCAGGCTCCAGCCTACTGCTTGCTCATCTTC
This sequence comes from Rhinolophus sinicus, assembly GCF_036562045.2. NCBI lineage: Eukaryota > Metazoa > Chordata > Mammalia > Chiroptera > Rhinolophidae > Rhinolophus > Rhinolophus sinicus. The sequence continues at coordinate 27,533,890 of NC_133756.1, read as the reverse complement.
TCTCCCTCGCTTACAACCCTCTGGGAGCTCCAGCGGACCAGCGGCACTCGTTTGCACACCATGCGTCCCTACATTCATTCCACAGAAATACTTTTCATCCAACCCTTTACTCAAAGGAAATTTAAATAAAACAGATCAAAGTAGAGCTGCTCTATCTGAAGCAAAGATCGCCTTCGTATGATCTCCCGCCTTGCCCCCAGCAGAACCTCTGGGTTCAGGAAGGCTGAAAGCCATTGGATTAGGGCTGTGATACAACCTGCGGCCCTCAGCGTAGCATCGCAGGCCTCTGGGAGCTTCCCTCTGCCTGCTTTCCAGCCGTGTCTAATGCCGTCCTGCCCATCCTCACACCCCACGCGAGACATCCCAAAACTGCGCTCAGGTTGTCAGGCACATCTCCCTGCTGCAGGACTCACTGCCCCATCACTTCAGACTTGCTCTCCCTTCCTAATCCTTCCTCTCCTGCCTGCCTGCTGCTCATGGGCTTACACTTTAAGTTCCAGACCATCACCTCTCCAGGGAATACTTCCTTGCCTTTCTCGGTCCCTTGGTGCCACGAGCGTATCGTGTCACTTTCTTTGAAAATTTACCACTCAGAATTGTGACTTTTTGTTTTCTGTGTTTGTCTCTTTTACTGACCTGAATCTGAAAAGAAAAAAAAAAAAAGTAACTTATTGATTTCTGGATCTCCTGCTCCTATCAGTGTCTGGTTCATAATTGGTTTTCAATAGTGTTTTCTGAATGAACTACTGTATCAGTGAATCAATAGAAAACAAGGATGAATAGGTCTACGCTTTAATAGTTTGAATTCCTAAGTTTGTATTATACTTATATGCACTAGTGTTATGCCTTGATTCTAATTTCTGTATGCTTCATTCATCCAACTAATGAATATTTGGATGCTTATAACCACATTTCATTAATTCCAAGACACTCGTTTTTTTCACATTTAGCTTCTCCAAAATCAGAGTGAATCTGACAACCAATGGCTTGCTACAATTAATTATAGCATGCTCTTTCTTTCTTAGTGGTATAAGAAACAACGATGCATGTTCCATGACATACAAGTACAATTTTGAAGAAATGCAGACTGGCAGGTACCCAGCACCCTGCTAAGAGCTCAGAATACAGTGATGGACAAAACAGGCCTGTGCATTAGCTCAGTTTCCTCAGTTTCTTTATCTGCAAATAGGAGGAAGACCGACCAAGCTACCATGTTTCCCCGAAAATAAGATCTAGCCAGACAATCAGCTCTAATGCGTCTTCTGGAGCAAAAATTAATATAAGACCTGGTCTTATATTATATTACATTATATTAAACCTGGTATTATATTATATTATATTATACCCAGTCTTATATGATAGTATATATTATATGATATAAGGTATGATATGATATAAGACCCGGTCTTGTATTATAGTAAAATATAAAATATAATATTAAAGTAAGACCGGGTCTTATTTTCAGGGAAACACAGTATGTGCTCCACCTCCCCTCTACCGACCACACACACATCTTCTTACTTTACTTGGGATCCCCTCTTAGCTTCCCAGTGTCTCCACTGTGAAGGGCCCCATGGGTGCCACTCCTTAACGTTGAGCTTAGCATCTTGCTGCCCTTGGCTAGAACATTCCAAGACGATGCTAAACACTTAGTGAGGAAACAAGGAAATAAATAGAAAATGAAGAACCATATAACTTTCCGCATTACACAGACCTAGACAGCCATCATCCAGGCTTCTCTCCACTCTCGCCAGCCCCAGTGATGAGTGAGATGGCCCCGGGGGATGGCCCAGCTGCTCGTGCCTGGTTCCTCACTTTTGACTCTCCGTCTTCCTCTGCAGGGAGTACACCCTCTTAATACCCACCACCCAGACATCCTAATTCATTTCCAGTAAAATCCAAAGAGGCAGATTCCCAGTCTGCAGCTGACCCAGGGCTTACCCCAGTTCTGGTTTTTGGATCCATCTCTCTGCTACACAGGAAAGGGCCCACACTTCAGGGGAGCCCCGACCTCACATAAAGCGGAGCTTCCCCTTTAGACAGCTAACTCCACTGCTGCCCGGGTCACAGCCAGATCGCCAGTGCCAGCTCAGTGCCTGGCACATAGCAGGAACTTGGCAAAGCTCCGTGACTTTGTGGATACCTGTAACACCTATGATGAGGGAAATAACCAAAGGTACCACGTTTACTGTAGCTCTGATGTTCTGCTAAGCAACTTGCTTACATTACCTCCTTTAATTCTGACACGGACTCCAGAAGATAATTACTATTATCATCCCCATTTTACCGAGGAGGAAAATGAGTCCTAGACAGGGAAAGGAACTTACCCTAGGCTGTTACACAAGCTGTAAGTAACAGAGGGAAGAACGATCCCATTCCCTCGGGCTCCAAAGCCACGAACAAACCGCTCTCAGGATGCTACTCTGCCTAATACTCCTCTGTAGTAAATGCCTGCTGGCTACATGCCCCTGCCTACTCTGCCTAAGACTGGCTAACTCAGAACCAGGCTGCCACATTCAGACACGGACCCTTCCCCAACGCCGGACCGCCTCTCTCTGGCAAACCACCCATTTCTAAACCATATCACCGAGGTAGCAGTCAGGAAGGGAGTCAAGGAACAAGGATGTCATACCCTCCAGCATCGTTCATACACACTTCCCAGTTCATGTTTTTCTAAGAAACGGATCCTAATTAAATATTTCAGGTTCACATTTCCCATTATTACAGTTTTCAGTGATCTCTTTTGATTGTTGTCACACCTGGACCCTGAAAGCAGGGAAGCAGAGAAGTTCAAAGCCTCAGGCAGCCTCCCTGAAACTCGACCCTGTGAGTTACAAAAACTCCACCAGAGGGTTTTCTGCAGCTTGGAGCCCTTGTCTTCCTGCTTTGTGCCCTTTGCTCCCAGGTCACAAGTACTATCTTCTGTGTTCTGGACTCCAAACCGTATTCCAGTTCCTCTTGGCCTCAAAAAACTAAAAGTAATTGCAACATAGAAAACACTATTCCCTTTTCTCATTTGTTTAAAAAAACAAAAAAAAACAAAACAAAACAAAACACACAAATGATTCGGGTCCTCCTGTGTGTCTGGCACTTTCATGCATGTGTTAACTTCTTCCCACGTAAGCCTAATCAAGTTGGTAAACCTACCCCCATTTTATACCTCAGTGGGATGGGAAAATTTGCCCCAAGTCACACAAACAGTAAACGGCAGTACCCAGGTTGGAACCCCAGCTTCTTATGGCAATTTTAGGGCTCTTTCCACAATACAACGTATAAGTGAAAACCAAATCCTTTGATAATTTCTTCAGTATCAACAACAAATGCAGCAACAACTAGTGTTTATTAAGCTCTGCTCTGCAAATCACCCACATGATTTTATGATTTCATTTAATCCTTGTAACAACCCTAAGAGTAAACAGTATGAGCCCATTTTCCAGTAAAGGAGACAGGTTCTCGGCAATCAAGCTGTTTAAGGCCACAGAGCACAGAAGCAGAGGAGCTGGGATTTGTGGCTCCAAAGAGCAATTTACGGATGGTGACAGAACTTTGGTTCCACCTCATTCTTTTTAGGCAAGGACAAATACTCTAAAAACAACTGATAGAGATACGGGAAGGGTGATCAGGCAGAGAGAAATAAGGACATGAACTCGAGAGGCCGAAAGAAAAATACTGGAGAGAAATTCAAGCTGCGCCTCATACACGTCCTGAGACATCCCTGACTTCTCAGTCCACACGATGGGCACAAACAGCCTCCTGTCCAAATCCCCAGCATGGACGAGACCGAATTTTAGCCCCTATTCATCATCAAAAGACGGCTCCGATGATAAATATTTATACAGTTCATTAAATAAGAGCCTGTATAAATATTATTAGAAATGTGCCACAGGAAACCACAGACTTCACGGCTGATTCTTCAACAAACGTGTAAGCTGTTCAAATGCATCGTGAAAAAGGGGACCTGGGCACGGAAGGCTGTTCTTTGCAAGGCTATTTCAGCAATTCTAAGAAGGGGTCAACGCTGCAAACACTGTGTGGAAAACTGATCATTGAGGGGGTGTTCTCTTATTTTTTTCCTCCTTCTTCTCCCTTAAATAACCTACTATCAGTAACAGTGTTTCCTAAGACTACAACCCTCCAGAGGTGACGAGCTTACCTTCAGTCCTATTTCTTAGAAGAGCCACTAGTCCAAGACCGATTTGGTGACAGTGTCAGCAGACACAGTGTCCCAGGAATCTGGGAGGGAACTCAGTATCCTTTCACCTTTGATCTTTGGACTTTGCTGGGAGCTCATGCACATGAGTTCTACACGATTTAGTTAGTTAGTTAGTTATATTGCAATCAGGGTGTTGGGAAGTTTGGGAAGAAAAAGGTAAGCAATGAGTACGCTTGTCCACTTCAGTCATCTTAACTGAATGAAGACTTGAAACACGTCTCACAGGCTCGAAGATGGTGAGAAAGTTCGGGATGGAAGGAAAAAGCTCATTGGCAAGTCACTGGCTCTCTTTTTGGCTTTATCAACAATACACATGGGAGAAAAAGTACAGCTTGCTGACAGGTACTTTTGCCCTTAAAGTGAAAGGATGTCTCCTATGGCTCCCCTCTCCTAGTACCCTTTGAAAGATTACTGAGATTATATAATTAAGTGCCAAGCACAGTGCCTGATGTATGGTACACACTCAGTAAAGGCAGCAATTATTAGGACTATCATTATATGCCAACCTTCCCTTCCAACACCAAGTACCGCTGGACACCTGCAATCTTTTACTATGTATCATCTATACTTAGGTGTTCTCACCATAGCTAACAGCTCAAATTCCAGTAAACAAAGCAAATATTAAGTACGTTCTCTGGGCCGAGATGCTATGAAGAGGAAGCTGAAAAATATATGATCACTGATTTTAAAGAGTTGATAATTTAATGTAAGAATTTGACTTTTGAAAATCAAAGGACGATGCCTCCAAGTTATTCCTGGTTTATGTATTCCAAGCTAAACCTAATAAACCTGGTAAAATTGCTCATGTCAGTAAAGTGGCTTCATGCTGCCACCAGAATCCTAGCCACACTCTTGAGGCCAAGCCCCCTGTTCCAACTCACTTTTCTCCCCAGAACACAGACACGCTAGTTGAGAAAAGAAGTACCCGTTTACTGTTTCCATCACGGTCCTAACCACTAAAGCAGAAACTCAGTATTTTTCAAGAAGTTGAGAATCTTCATACTCTCTCCACTGAGCCCATTTTTAAAGAGAAACACGAGGTGATTGGAGGAGGGGTAAGGTGTTAAGTCATACAGTAGAAAGGTTGGCAGTCCTTTCAAATTCAAAGCTGGATTCCAAAAGTCAGAAAAGACAGAATTCCCCAAATCCCCACACCTGCCTCACAATGTGGCAGCCACAAGGATTAAAATTCAGCCAGTGCTAGATGGTAGCCAAAAACCATCACCCTCCGAGAGCCACACAGGCAATGGCACAACAGCTGACACCAAGAAAATACAAAATCCAACCATGCTGAGGCCAAATGCAGAGTATAGGACCTAAAGAAATCATGGGTGGAATAGGTGACTCATCCAATGACATCCCCAAACTCCAACAACAAACATCGCCTGAGAGCAAATACCTTCTGGTAAACCCTTCTTAGTCTCTCTTCTTGTCTTCTCAACCCTTGTGGTCTAAAATAGAAAAAATGACTCCTTTCTTGTTATAATGCCTTCCAAGCCCTTTTTGATGCCCTACCGAGCTATTCTCTTTGCAGAAAAGGGAGAGGGAGACCCATTAAGGTAGGTGCTGTTCCTCCCACTTACAGGTGAGGGCACTGAAATCCTGAGAGGGTCACTATCAACTGATGGTCACAAAGCTCACAAAGGAAGGAGGCCATATTCACATTCAGGTCTGTTTAAGGCAGAGTAGGATTCTTGCTACTGTCCCTGAAATGACTTGGCTTTCCCCATTCACCAAGCTACCTTCACCCTGGACACACTCAGAATGCCCTTCCAAGTCTGTTGATTCTGTGAATTTTTCGCATGCAGTCAATCACCGGAAATGCCTTATCCATGCTCTGATTAATACGGAAAGAGTCCCTTCCATGCTACATGCTACAGTAAGAAGCGTTAGATAACTGGGAATGTTCTGCCCCCAGCTTCATTGTCCCTGCAGTTAGGCACAGTGTAGTGTAACGCAGTGATAGGGGTCTTAGTAGGTTGTAGGGGAGGGGACGATTATTAATGTATAAAATACTCAAATACCTTTCAAAATAAAAAGCCTCTAAGGACTGGAGAGTTCTAGAAGCAGTATCAGCAAGCCTCTCCTCTGTGCAAAGCACCACACCCCTCCCCTAGGACAATCTCCTTCCTTGACCAAGAGCCCCACTTCCACTGGCACATGGATAAAAGGGAGAAGGAAGATGGGGAGAGAGCCCACGATCCCCTGGTCTGAGTCAGCCTATCTCAAAAAACCCAATTTACACCCTGAGTTCTCTAAAAGCCGAAGTTTGAATCTGATGGTCTCACTCTCATGCCAGGATTCTGGAAGCAGAAAAATTACAAAAAAAAAGCACAAAGAGAGCAAGGGCTGGCATCCTGATTCTAAATGCAGAGTTATTATATTTTAACCCCAATGTGCCAATTACAAAGCCTAGCCCATAATGGGGAAAATTATAAGCAAACTTAGTCATTTATTATTACATGGACTCTTCCTGAAACATGAATTCCTGAACTCTTTTTGAATTCTGAATAATTTAACTATATATGTAGTCTCTCTCCCTCGCTTACTTTCTTCTCCAAGAAACTACTGTTAATTTGCTGGTACAATTAACTATGAAATGATTTTCTGCAGAACTAACCAGACCTTCAAAGCAATGTCGTTATCATTAATATATTGGCCAAAATCCACAGCTTTTCCCAGAAAGACACTCAAATTAAAAGAAAAGAAAAAAAAACAAAAAACCCACCAACCTTAATGACTGCTGTCAGGAAGGGTTCAAAGCAGTATTAGGTAGAACAACAAAATCCACTCCCAAAACAATCCTGCAAAACTCCTTCCTCAGAGACAATGCCCAGCCAGAAGCTGGCTGAAGTTTTTTGGCCTATTCTTGGGTTTATCTGTTTACAAAGCATGGCCAAGTTACGTTAAGGCCCAAAGTGAAAGGCCTAAAGAATGAGTTATTTGAAGATTAAACATTAGACTTGGGGAACTGACAGTCTGCCATTCTACAAACACATCTGGTCAAAAGACATCAAGAGCCATAGTACAAGCGTATCCACCAGTGCTGCTTCTGCCCAAAATAAAGCCCAAGCTCTCTAGTGGCCCACAAGGAACTCAAAGCCCTGCCTCTCTAACCCTACCTCCCTACCTGATCTCGACCCCTTATACCACAACCCTACAAAAACTATCAGCAAGCCCTCAAATAAAGGTTTGGCACCTTTGTTCATACTATTTCCTCTTCCAGTGTTGCAAAGAATACAAACTTGCAGTTCGCAGAAAAAGAAATGCACTGAATACATACGAACCTTTCCTCTCACAAACAATGTATGAAACACAAATCAAAACAATACTGAGACACAATTTTACACCTAACAAATTGGCAAAAATCAAAATTTCTGATAAGACCTACTTTCGGCAACAGTGTGGGGAAACAGGCAGTTTCAGACACTTTCGATGGGAAAGTAACTGGTTCAAACTTCTTTAAAACAATTTATCAGTATCTGTCCATTTTCAAAACCTACCCATTTACCTAACAGTTTAAATCCTAACAATTCAATCTTCTAAGAATTTATGGATTGGCTCACCTAAAAGATATATACAAAAATGACCATTACAATACTTCTCTATAAAGGCAAGAAGGGCACACTCACACAAACCCTGGAAACTAATGGCATGTTTATTAATAGGGGACTTGCTAAAACTGACTGATACATAAGCAATTTAAAATAATGAGAAGGAGCTAAAGGAAAATGATAACGATACAGCATTAGGCAAAAGAGCAAGTTTTTAGACTCTCTAGTATGACCATCTCTGTATTATTCCGCAATTCCTTTTGCACCCACCTAATTTTTTTTTTTTAAAGAATAGTGTATCAGTGGTTCTCAAAGTGCGGTCTCCAGAAGAACAGCACCAGCATCACCAGGGACGGTGTCAGAATGCAAATTCTCAGGCTCCAGCCCAGATCTATTGACTCAGTAACTCTGGGAGAGAAGCTCCGCAGCGTGTGCTGTAAAAACCCTCCAGGTGACACTGACAGACGCTCAAGGTTGAGAACCACAGCATCGTGTAAAAATTCCACAAGATCTCAGGAAGAAAACACCTGCTCCCTGCAGTGACACCTAAGAAAAACATAGTGGAAGCAGGGAGGGCAATTTTTAACTTACTTTCCTTCTCTCTGCTGCTCGAATTTTCACGAGAAGCAGCTAGTCCTGCAATACAAAAGCTCTTCCTTATACTGAGCTGAATCCTGCTTTGTATGTCTCCCACCCCCTCGCCCTCATTTTTATACCAAGGGATCATCCAAACCACCTACTCCTTTTTAGGTGAAGGATCCCTTCAAATGTTTGAAGATGACTCTGAGAACCTCGAACTGAGTCTTCTCTCCTACATTCTATACATTTTCAATTCCTATAACTGCTCCTCCATGCCATGGCTTTTTCTAAAATAAAAAGAGAAGAAGAGGGATAAGGGGCACTTGATACATTTAACAAGAATGATCTTCGGAAACCCCTAATTCCACATCGTCTGGAGATGAAGCCAACTCGGCTCACAGCACATGGTAAGCACACAGTAGGTCTTCTCTACCTTCCGAAGGCCCTCTGGATGCAACACCTGCTGGGACAAATCAGTGGCCCATCCAGCACAATATCCAATCTCTACATTAACATTTCAATAACGTGTTCAGGAGAAAGCGGAAAGGGAGCTGGGGTGTCTTCACAAACTGTCTTTGAGGGAGGCTTTGAGGTAGCCCTCCTCAAATACCCTACTCTTCCCTTAATAGCTCACTAGAACTTAGTGTTACCTGCTTTTTCTCAATACGCATCGTCACATGAATCCAAATGTTTCTTAACCTTACTTCTGTTCTGAGCCAACCCTCATCTTGCATCAATACATTTCTCACAAGCATTTACTCCGTGCCAGGCACGGTGCTCATGCTCAGTGGATGGCCTTGCTAGTCTTCCCCAATTTGGAGAGGTCCACCACTTACAGGTGGGGTGACTACGGTCTGTGCAGCTGTCAGCCTCAGAGTCAGTGCAAAGCAGAGGGACTTCAATCCTATGCTCTTTCCACTATGTCACATTCTAACCTTTAAACATCTTGACGACAGCCCCTTTCTTATGTCAAAGTTGGCCACATACTTCTATCATCCAAGAATTTGGTAAATTACACTGAGTTTAACCTGTCTACATCATTCTTGATTTTACAGACTTTGTCTTCTTCTCAACTTTCATCCTCCACATACAATCAGTTACTGAGTCCTTTCTTAATCTTTCTACCCCACGGCCAGTTTAACAGAATTCAAGCTACTTGGATCTCAGCCCTGTCTGCAACAGATTTCAGTGTAGCTCAACGCCAAATCCCGATGGCCAACAGACTGGTAATACATTTAGACTGCATGACTTCTACTTGATTTCCCCACTCTCCATAACCCCACCCCACACATAAAGCACTATATGTATGTACCTCCTGTATGAACTCTGCTTCATTTTGTCATCCGTGTTGATAAGAACTTCCTAAATAATTCAAGATGATGAAGAGGGCGTTATTGGAGCCTCCAGGGGAAAGCATGTCTAGTTTGGAAAGGAAATCTCATGATTTCTCCCTCTTGTATGGAAGCTACTTCTCCCCCAACATACATACTATTCCTTCTCTCCTGTCTCAGTGACTGGCCCCACCGAACACCCTGATACTGTAGCCAGAAATGCAGAGCTGAGCACTGACTCCTTGTGTAGCTTATGCTCAGTTTGTCCCCCGCCCCCATCACATATCCATTCTCAGTCCTTCTCTGCTGCTCTGTGTCCCGAGGACCAGAGTCCGGATCTCCAAGGCTGTCTAATCCGGTCTTCTAGTTGGGTTTGGCCAATCACCAGCATTAGCAGAATACGTGAAGGAGGAAGGGGTGAAGGTCGGGCTTCCTTGCTTAGGAGTGGCCTTGAACTAGCCGTACCTCTTAAACTAAGATAACAGATGCTCTCAAGGCAGCCTACTCACATGATTTCCCCTTTTAGGGTCTGATAACCACTTCTTCCTGCCCCATTAAGTATAGGGACATAACAAACCTATTGTTATTAGCCACAGGGGTTCAGGCCACCCTCATATTTGGAAATAGTTCCCATATTGAAAATTATCCTAATTTGAGGATGTATAACGTTTACTTCTGAAATACTTCACTGTGCCCTTTCGGTCATCAGGTGGCAAAAGAGATCTCCATTATTCCTGGTGCCTGGTTATCTCCAAATCCCTTCCTCACATCCTCAAGCAGTCCTTTCTTTACATTTTCTTCAAAACTTCCCGTTGAAGACTTCCATTTTTAGCCAAGATGGAGTAACAGGAACCATATTTACCCTCCCACCGGAAACAACTTAAAAAATGAGCAAAAAGTAGGAAACAAAGCAGTGATCCTAGAGAGATTTGGGGGTGGGGGGGAGGAGAGGTGGCATTCTGAAATCGTTAAAGCTTAGTGCCTGGGACCATGGCATGGGAAGGGGGCACTCGGGCCAAGCCCCGCAGTACCCCTGAGTTGAGGAGACAGAGTTAGGAATCTATGGAGAATAAGGAGGCTAAAACACTTGAGACCGAGTACAAGAGAGCAGAGAGATGTACAAAGGGAGAATTCCAGAAATCTGCAAAGGGTACTCTTCATGTATTCAGAAGAGTACCAATCACTGCGTGCATGTGAGGAAACTCTCTGAGACAGAAACACCCAAAATGATTAGTGTGAACAATCAGTGGACATCACACAGCGCAACCAATAGTGCCTAATCACAAGAACTAGAGTGGAAAACCTCAGAATTCCCAGGCACTGGGTGTAGTATGCAGAGGGTTTGACCTCGGTAGTGAAGAAGAATTAGCTCTGGTCCCACCTAACAAAGCTTAAACCAAGAATCAGAAGGATCAAAGTGTTGCCAAATAACTTATACGTGCCCCAGAACAAAGCTCAAATATATTTATAGAAACACAAAATATCTAGCATCAAACAAGGTAAAATATACAATGTCTGGTATTCAATCAAAAAATACCAGGCATGCAAAGGATCAAGAAAATACTACCCAAAATGAGAAAAAAACAATGGACACTTGGCCTGAAATTGACACATTTAAAAGAAGTAGTAGATATAGACATTAAAAACAGCTATCATAACTGGATTTCATATGTTCAAAAGCTAGAGGAAAGATTGAATTTAGACATAGAAGATACAAAAAAAAAAAGACTCAAGTTGAAATTCTAGAAATGAAAACTAGAATGTCTGAGATAAAAAAAAAAAATGACTATGGAATTAAGATAGTACAGGAGAAAAGACAAGTGACATTCAAGACACAGTAATAGAAACTATCCAAAATATAACAGAGAGAAAAAAATTCAGAAAAATAAATAAACAGAGCATCAGTGAGCTATGGAAAAACCTCAAGTGGCCTAATATATGTGAAATGGGAATCTCTGAAGGAGAAAACAAAAAAGGGGTCAGGAGAAATATTTGAAGACATAATGGGCACAACTTTCCCAGATGTGGTCCAAGAGTGTCAAGTGTCAATGAACCGCAAGCACAAAAAAGATAAAGAAAACGAAAGTAAACCAAGAAATATCATAATCAAATTGTTCAAAACCAATGATAAAGACAAAAATCTTCAAAGCAACGGGGGGTGGGGGAGCGAGGAATTATTCACAAAAGACCAAAAAAATGAAAATAATGCAAGCTCGGAGACTGCTAGCAAAGTACAATCTTTGAAGTACTGAAAGAAAAAACTTTATATCTAAAATTCTGTACCATGTGGAAAAAAATCTTTCAAAACTAAAGTTGGAATAAAGACTTTTCCAGACAAAAGATAAAACTGTCCATCAGGAGCAGAACTGCACTACAAGCAGCCGCCAGGAAAACGCTACCCCACGGAAACCTGGATCCATACGGTGTAATGAAGAATAAAGGGTAGCACTGTGAATAAAAAGAATTTTTTAAAATTATTTGAGTGCCTTGAAAAGATAATTGACTGCTTAAAACTAAAACAATAACCATGCATTGTGGCGTTTAAAACCCACAATATGTAGAAGTAAAATGTACAACATACAAACACAGCAGCATAAAGGCTAGGAGGGAAGAATTATAAATCTATTGTTGTCTGGGTCTTACGTTATATGTGAAGTGGTATAATTCCACTTGAAAGTAGACTCTGATAAATTAAAGATGTATACTATAACCACTAAAGTAACCAGTAAAACAATATCAAAAAAAGTTATACTTAACCAATAAAGGAGAAAAAAATGAAATTATAAAAAAAAAAATCCAAAACAAGGCAGAAAAAGGAAAAAAGAACAAAGAACAGATGGGACAAATAGGGGGGAAAAAAGCAAAACAGTATATTTAAACCAAACCATATGAACAATTACATTAAATCTAGTCTAAACACCCTAATGAAAAGGCAGTAATTGTCAGATATTGCTTTGTTATCCAATCTAACTACATACTGCATACAAAGAAACCACTCTAAATATAAGTGCACAAATAGGTTAAAAAGTAAAAGGAGGGGAAAAAAATATAGCATAAAACAGCAATCAAAAGAAAGCTGGAGTAGCTATATCATTATCACACTAAGTAGATTTTAGAGCACAAATATTACCAGGTAAAAAGACTAAGTAGATTTCAGAGCAAATAATATTATCAGAAATTATGAAATAATAAAGGGGATGACTCACCAAGACAACCTAACAATCCTAAATATTAATGCACGTAATAACAGAGCATCAGATACATAAAACAAAACCTGAAGGAACTTCAAAGAGAAATGCATATATCTACAATTATCATGAGATTTCAATACCCCCTCTCAATAATTGATACAATAACCAGAAGATCAGCAAGTTTATAATATACAGTAGTAGTCAATAAAGTTGACCTTATAGACATGTAAAAAGCACTCTACCTAACAAGAATACACCATCTTCTCAAGTACAAATGGAACATTTTCTGAAACAGACCACATTCTGAGACAACAGTCTCAAAAAGTCAAAAGGATTTAAGTTAAACAAAGTGAGTTCTGTGACCAAAATGAAATTATAAATCAATAATAGAAAGATATGTGGATAGTCCTTAAATATTTGGAAACTGAACAACACACATCTATATAACAAATGAGTCAAAAAAGAAATCTAAAGAATTACCCTGTTTTCCCGAAAGTAAGACCTAGCCAGACCAACAGCTCTAATGCGTCTTAAAAATAACATATGTTATTTTTTGCTCCAAAAGACGCATTAGAGCTGATGGTCTGGCTAGGTCTTATTTTCGGGGAAACACAGCAGGAAGTTTTTTTAAAAGGAAGTTTTTTTTTAAACAAATAAAAATAAAAACATAGCAAAAGTTGTGCGATGAAGCTGAAGCAGTACTTAGAAATGTATAATATCAAATATCTATATTAGGAAGGAAGTCTTAAATACATGCTCTCATCTTCTACCATAAGAAATTAGAGTAAAAGGAACCCAAAGTAAGAAGAAGAAAGGAAATAATAAATTTCACAGCACAAACCAATAAATTAAAAAAGAAAATACAGAAAACAAACGAACCAAAAGCTGGTTCTTTGAGAAGATCAATAAAACAGGTAATTTCTGGCCAGAATGATCAGGGAAATAAAGAGAAAAATCACAAATTACCAATATTTGGAATGAGGGAGATTAAAATCACAACAAATTCTATCATTCTACTAAAATGATAATAGGGGAATGTTATGAGCAACTTAGGCAATATGTATAAATATGCTGAAATAATACAAACTATCAAACCTAACTCAAGAAGAAACAGAATCTGAATAGTTCTATATTTTAAAACAATTGACTTCTCCCTCCCACTGCCCAGGAGAAAAGCTCCAGGCCCAGATGGCTTCACTGGTGAATTCTACCAAACATTTAAGGAAAAAATAGTATCAATTCTACACCAACTCTTCCAGAAAACTGAAGAGAAGGAAATGCTTCTCAATTCATTCTGAGACCAGCATTATCTTGATACCAAAACTTAAAAAGAATATTCATCATTAACATAGATGCAAAAATTCTTAAAATTTTACCAGAGACTCCAACAAAATATAAAAAGGATAATAGGTCCTGACCAAGTGGCATTTATCTCAGCAATACAAGGTCAGTTTAATATACAAAAAAAAAAAATCAATGAATATAATTCATCGTATTAACAGTTTAAAAGAAAGATGATCTCAATAGTTACAGAAAAACGAAACTGGCAAAATACAGCACCCATTCTCCATTTTAAAATGAATACACACACACACAAAAACCACTTCTCAGGAAAGCAGAAATAGAATGGAATTACCTAAACCTGTTACGGGGTTTCTATGAAAAACATACAACTAACATCAAACATCATAGAATGATGAAAAAAATGAATGCTCCTTCCTAAGATCAGGAACAAAGCAAGAGGTCTGCTTTCATCACTCCCATGCAACACTGAGTGGACGTTCTAGTCAGTGCACTATAGCAAGCAAAAGAAATAAAAGGCATCCTCACTGAAAGGAAGAAGTCAAACTGTCTTTATGTACAGATAACATGATCACCTACACAGAAAATCTGATGGTATTTACAAAGAAGCTATTAGAACTAGTAAGTAGTTTAGCAAGATTGCAGGACACATGACTAACATACAAGTAACAACAAACAACTGGAAGCTGAAATTTTAAAAAACTGTTACCATTTACAGTAACATAAAAATATGAAATAGCTACAAATAATCTGACAAAGATGTGCAATACCTCTCTACTAAAAGCTGCAAAACACTGCTGAGAGAAATTAAGGAAGACCTAAAGAAATCAAGAGATATACTGTGTCCACGAGTCAGGAAACTCAATATTTAAGATGTCAATTCTCCCCCAAATTAATGTATATTTGATGACGTTCCAATTAAAATCTAAGCAGGGTTTTATTTTGAAATTGATAAAATAATTGTAAAATTAATGTGGAAATGTAACACACTAGAATAACCAAAACAACTTTTTAAAAGAACCCAGTTGAAGGGCTTATATTGCCTTACCTTAATACTTTTATTACAAAATTACTGTCATCAAGACTATGTGGTATTGGCATTAAAATAGACAAAAAGGTCTATGGGACAATATAAAATATCCAGAAATAGGCCCACATATATACAGGTAAACTGACTTTAATTAAAGGTGCAAAGCAACTCAATGGAGAAAAAGACAGGCTTTTCAGCAAATAGTGCTGGAGCAATTGGTACCATACCAAAAAAAAAAAAAAGAACTTTGTTCCACATCTGGTGCTATAGATTAACTTAAATTAACTTAAAATGGATCATGGATTTCATGTAAAACCAAAAAACAATAAAGCTTCTCTTAAAAATAGAAAATATTTGAGACCTCAGGCTAGGCATGATTTCGTAAGTTACAATACCAAAACCATCATCCATAAAAGAATAAACTGATAAAATAGACATCATCAAAATTACACATTGATAAACTAGACTTCATCAAAATTAAGAATTCTGCTTTTCAGGGGTAGATGGGTGGCTCAGCTGGTTAGAGCCTGAGCTTTGGGCAACAGGGCTGCCCGTTCGATTCCCACATGGGCCAGCGAGCTGCGCCCTCCACAACTAGAATGAAGTCAATGAGCTATGACTGCTGAGCTCCCAGGTGCCAGATGGCTCAGTCGGTTGGAGCTCCAGCTCTCAACTACAAGGTTGGGGGTTCGACTCCAGACTCCCCCTGCAACTATTAAGTGGTGACTGGACCTGGAGCTGAGCTGCGCCCTCCACAACTAAGACTGAAAGGACAACAACTTGACTTGGATGGAGCTGATGAATCCGGGGAAAAACACACCACTGTTCCCCAATAAAAAAGTCCTGGAAACACACACTGATCCCCAATAAAGTCCTGTTCCCCTTCACCAATAAAATCTTTATAAAAAAAAAAAGGATTGATCTAATGAAATACACAGTAGACCCCCCCATTAAAAAAAAAAAAAAAAGAATTCTGCTTTTCAAAAGATACTGTTAAGAAAATGAAAAGACTCAGATGTGGTAAAAAACTTGTAATAAGGAGATTATATATATACCTTTCAAAACAGTAAGAAAACAAACAGCCCATTTTTTTTTTAATGAACAAAAGATTTAATAAACACTTGACCCAAGAAAATATGTGGAGTATACATGGGCAAATAAGCACATAAGAAGTTGGAAATTATTAGTCATTAGGGAAATACACATTAAAACCACATGAGAGAGGACTCCACATTATTAGAATGGCTAAAATTAAAAAGTGACCACACCAAGTGTTGGAGCAACTGGGAGTTATACACACTGCTGAGGGGAGTGTAAAATGGCTCAATCATTTTGAAATACAGGTGGCTGTTTCTTAAAAAGTTAAACATATACCTACCACGTGAACTAGCTATTCTACTTCTAGTTATTTAGCCAAGAGAAAGAATATATCTATGTATACAAATAGCAGCTTTATTTGTAGTAGCAAAAAGGAGCAAAAAAAAAAAATCCAAGTATCAACAGGTACATGGATAAACAAAGCATGGGACAGTCATATAATGAAATACTACTCAGCAAAAAAAAAAAAAAAAAAAGGAATGAACCATGTATGCACACACAACATGAGTGAATCTCAAAATGATTAAGTAAAAGCCACCAGACAACAAAAGATACATATTGTGACTCAACACATAACATCCTAAAAAGTCTTAAATAATCTCTAGTGACAAAAAGTAGTTCACTGGCTGCTTTGGGGGAGGAGAGGTGCTAGGGAAGGAGGAATTACCAAAGGGCACAAGAAATCTGGGGGGTATTGGAAACGTTCTTTATTTTGATTGTGACAATGGTTTCATGGATACATACTTATGTCAAAACTTCCCAAATTGGACACTTTCAACATGTACAGTTTATCGTATGTCAAGTTGACCTCAATGAAGCTGTTCAAAAATACCCCAGGTAGGGAATGCCTTCTTTTCCACACAGTAAGTACCTTGACTGCTACATTCTTTCTTCATCCCCTACATTCAATCAATAATTAATTCCTAATCATTCTAGTCTCCTAATCTCTCTCCAGTCCCAGAACTATTACACTAACCCATCTCTCACCTGAATTATAATAGCCTTTCTCTGGTCTTTACCCTGCAGCCAGAATTAACTTTGTAAAACACAAATCTGAGGGTGTCACCTCAACAGCTCCTGAGTGCTCTGCAGATACATTTCAATCTCCCTTAAGGTGACTCACCTGATCCTCCCTGATCTGATCTGGCCCTTTCACCCTCCCCAGCCTCCTTCCTGGAGATTTCCCACCTCACCCTTTCCTGTTGAGCCACACTTATCAACAATGTGCCAGGTTTATATAGTTTTGCACATGCTGTTCCCTTCCCTGTTGTCTCTCCCCAGCCCACTCATACTGAGGCTCTGTAACTTAGCTCGGGTATTATCTACTGTGAGTTTTCCCCCCAAACCCCATACTGGGCCATTTGCCCTTCTCTCATCTTCTGCATACCTTGCCACAGCACTAATCTCACTATCATATAACCTCCCACATCAGACTAGATGCAAGCTTGAAAGCAGAGACCCAGTCTTGTTCTCTTTCCTTTCCCAGAGCCTACCACAGTGCCAGGCCCAGCACACACACCACCAGATCAGCGAACAAATGAAAGACGAGAGAAAGCACTGGTTTGGATGACCTCATCTTACACCACCTGGGTCGAGTCTATATTCCACCTTACAAAAAGACAGGCAGGTGAGAGGTTAAATGATCTCCAGAGTAGATTCTGGTAAAATAATTATTTCAAATCCCCAGGGAAGTGGGGAGGCGTCCCACTCTGGCTGGGAGTTTAAGGGCAAGATTCATTACCTCAAATTGTTTTCAAAACCAGCTGGTAATTGACTGTGATTTGAACTAAGTGAAAGGTTAGGGAAAGGGAACCAGATTCCAGGAAAAGACAAGGCCCACAGCAAAGATTAACATAGCCTGGAAGAAGGCCCAGTCTCCTCCCAGTAAACTTAATTTCATCCAGAAAGACACAGCTCTCCACCCCTGGGTTATTCCCTTCTCCCAATACACATGTTTTGACATACAAATCCAGCCAGGGAGGCCCCTATCCTTTCTCCCCCCCGAAATCAATCTCCAGGCCCTAGGCCCCCTCTCTGGTCTGTTTCCCCCAATCATCCTTAACAATGGGCCTCTGGGCCTCCCACTAGGAGGTCTTCCTCAGCTGGTCCCTCCAAGGGCCAGGCCAGTGGCCACCATCAGGTCAAAAGCCAAGCAGAGGACCTCATTAACAGGAGACTCCGGGAAGACCAGGAGGTAGTCAGAAAAAAGGCTGCAAAACCCAGCTGGCAACTTCAAAAGTAAAAAAATCAGGATATACACCTGGCGGCTTACGGAAACGAGGGAAATGCAAACAAAACAAAGCAAAACGCTACCATCTAAATAACTGCCACAAACTACGAAAAGACCATCCTTCTTTCTGACTGATTTGCAATTCAAAAGCATAATCACGTCTTCCCTCCTGAACTCCTATTTCAAAAATGAACCGAATAATGATGAATAATGAGGGCTCTTCCATTTCTTGGTAATGACTGACCCTTTAATTTAGGGACAAAATTAGTTAAGACAAGAGAATTGCTTTCGTGGAAAATAGCCAATGATTGGGGAAATTAACCATTTTGCATTTTGTCGATCCTTTAAAAGATGGGAAATGAATAAAAATAGAAAGATCCCCCCGCCCCCAACCCCGGCCCTTCCTACCCAGGATAGCAGTAACCAAACAGCCTCATACCATCTAACTGCACCTCAAACATTATCAACAAGCTGCTGAAAGCGTGTAAAGCTACAAGCAGCACTGGCTTTAAAATGCCTTAAGTAGCCAGATTTGAATTCAAAGGCCTCGAAAATGCCTGGGAAAATGTCCTAAAATGCGGGAGGGAAGGGGTGAAGGGAGAGAAAGGAAATGAACGTAGTTAACTGGACAGTGATGGCAGAGGACCCTGGGCTCCAGACCTCTCATAGGCAGCCTAGGGGATGCAGTCAAGGCTGACCCTTCTCTTGAGTGGCCGGACGCCTCACCGAGAGGACACAGGGGAATCAACAACGTCTCGGGAGCCAAGGAACGGCTGGAAAGAAACTTAAGCGGCCGGAAGAGGAAGAGGAGGCGGCGACCGCAGGAAAAGGGAGGGAGGCTTCGGCCAGGTGCGCTCTCAGGTTGTTGACCGTGCGCGCTGAGAGCCTGCGCGTCGGCAAAAGCCCCTGGTGCACACGTGGGACTGAGACGAGGGTCACTTACTTGTCAAATCTGAAATTACATTTTAGCTAGCGGGGCTCTGCAGGTCGCCGCGCGCAGCCGCGCTGGGCGGTCCCCGCGGGGGCCGAAGCCCCGCCCCGCGCCCAGCCCCGCCCCCCGCCGGCTGCGGCCCTTATAAAACGCTCCTCGATTGGCGCTTTGAAGCGGACCTGGGATTGGCTCGTGCGGGCACAGCTGGTAGGTGGAGCGGGGCGCAGCCTCACATCGGCTACTCCCGACCCACTGTACTTTTTAAAGACACCGGAGGGGCTTTGTCGGTTCCAGCTGAGAGTTTCCCACTCTGGGGGCTACTTTCACAGAGCTCACCCACGCAAATTCTTAGCAGCCCCTCGTGGGTGTATATGTCAAATGTGTATCCTATAACCACTTCTCGACCTTTACTGAACACCATGACTCTTGTAGGCGGGAGTAAAAAAACAATAATACAATTATTTATTGAATGCTTAGTTTGTGCCAGGTCTTGTACGTGATACCTGAATTCACTCATCCAATCCTGCAGCCCACCCTCTGAAGTGGTGTCGCGGCCTTTAAATCTACAAAACAGATGAGTCCCTGCATTTGAAGAAGTGACAATCCGTGCGTTCTGGACACCCCTACCTCATTTAATCGTCACAGTCCTTGACTTCCCGACAAGCTAGACACTATCGGACCCTGTTTTACAGATTCAGAGAGTCAGAAACACGTGTCGCTGGTCCTGAGACACACAGCTAGCTGTTAACCAGAAGGAGAATCCAACCTGAGCTCCTATGGGAGCCGTTTCCATTAAAATGGCAGGTTCCCAGGCTGATGGGACTCAAGATTTGGAAGACAGCTTAGCAAGTCTGAGCCCAAGCCCTTCGTTTTCTAAGAAAGGGAAACTGGGGCCCAGTAAAGGGAAACATCTTTCCAAGGACGCATCAGCCATGAGAAGTAAGCCTAGGTAATAACAGTGATTTTACTGAACTGTCCGTGGTCATTATAGTCACTGCTTGCTATCCTCATAACAACCCCAAAAGTCAATAGATGCTCTTACCTGTGTCTTACAGGTGACAGTACCTCCTCAGTGAGGCTGAGGCCACATGATTAGCTACATCTGCTAGGGCTTCTGGTTAGGGGTCATTTTCTTCTACACAATAATTCCAACAAGTATCCGAATATCTAACTATGAACTCTTTGAGGAGGAATAAATAATATTAGGGCTTCATCTTCCCTTTCCAGAGTATTGTGAAAAACAAATGAGATAATAAATATGGAAATGCTTTGTAAAGTATTAGGTGATGAATACATGGAAGACATGGTTTCCAGATCTTCCTCAGTGTACCTCAGGAGGAGAATAAATGAAATGTGCTGGTTGTCTCATGAACTGTGGCAGGAGGGCTCATCTTGGCTGGACTTGAATTAATGTCAATTTCCTGCCTGGTCTTTTTGGATGTCCCTGTTTCTAGGCGTTTTGTATTTGATTTTTGGTTTAGATTCTTATAATCATTCTATCATTAGTAGTAATAGCAACAATAGCACAGTGGCTGGAGCACCAGCAGCCATCTTGGACCCTGAGAAGACCCCAAGTGTGAAAGCCACATACAGCAAAGCAACAAGGTGAAAGGGTTTGGATTCCTAACACTATGCAAAATCAGGCCAACACACACTGCCCACTTCCATATAAGAGAAAGAATCTGCTGTCTTGTGCAAAAAACATTTATTTTGTGTTTTGTGTTATAAAAAATGGGCCCAAAACTAATCACAACTGGTACATATACCCTACCTCATGGAACCTACAGCAACTCTATAAGTGATAGATGCAGAAACAGGCCCGGAAAGTATAAATAACTTGATCAAGATCATCCAGCCAAGTGATAGAGGTGAGATTGTGAGGCCAGTTTTCATTCTCTTTTCCAATTAAGACCCACTCTTTGTTATGAATGAACCAATCTATTTTTTTCCATTTACTTCCATTTCAGTCATTTATTCTAGAGGTAGCAAACTTTTTCTGTAAAGAACCAAACAATAAATATTTTAGACTTTGTGGGTCATACAGTTTCTGTTGCAACTGTTCAAATCAGCTTTTGGAGTGCAAAAGCAGCCACAGATCAGAGTAAATAAGTGGGTATGACTATGTTTCAATAAACTTTATTTATGAAAGGATGCAGTGGACCAATGTGTCCCATGGGCCTTAGCTTGCCTACCCTTGATTTATTCAAGTCTGATGTTCCATCACACAAGTACATTGGAAACACACTACAGAAGGCAGGGGGGTTGTGACATTATAGGCATGCTCACGTTGTTGACCATTATAAAGGCCAGTGCATGACAGTACAGTGCAGGAGAAAGATCCCTAAACTGATAGTCATGTGATCTGGGCAGTGAGTTCCTATCTGCAGCTGAAGCTAGATCTATATCCAGGACTACCCCCAATTGCCTCACTTTCCCTAAATGTCAGGAACATATAACAATGCAAATGTTATCCATACTTCCCCATTTTCCATGGCTGCAGGGAGACTAAGATGAAACGATATATGTAATCATATTTTGAAAGCTATAAATGTTATCTAACTGTGTTGATATTGCTTTACCTCAGGCAGGACTGTATAGCCTCCACTGTACCCTTCTGTTCTCTGTGCTTACCTCTATCTGGGAACTCACAGAACTGCATCAAATACCTAGTAATTATGAATGTATCTCTTTACCTCCTTTTCTCCTCCCCACTCTACAGAAAGGGTTATTGTGCTGCACTGGATTCGAAGGCTTGATTATTGGAAAGTCTAGACATTCACTCAGGGTTATTACCGGGCAACCTGGGAATCATGCAGAGTCATTGTCCACTAGGCACGTCACAAGTCACACGAGTGAAGCAGCACATCAGATTGAAGCAAGACAGAAAAAGCTGGGTTGTGAAACCCTGGAACCAGCTGAACTGGAAGTTGGTGCAATTTTCTCTCTGCTCAGAGACAGTTACGTGCAACAACAGAGGCAGACAGGAGACCTCATGCTCTCCCCTGATGACCCGCGAAGACCCTGTGATTCTCTAACTACATTCTCTGAAGGCTTCTCCTGCTTTAGCAACCCTCCCCCTCATCAAGAAAAACCATATTTTCCCTGAGATTCTTGGAGTCATGGCACGAAAACAGGTAGAGTTATTCATTTATCCACGTATTTATTCATTGGTCCATCTATGTACTCATTCATTTACCAAAGACTTATTGAGTGCTTACTATTCTAGACACTAAAGAGATAGTATTGAGAAGAACAGATATTGTTCTTGTCCTCATGAAATTTAGTCACGAAACAGACATTCAGTGAAGAAGCACACAGATATTAATTGATTCAATTGCAAACAGAAAGGGATATAGGATGCTATGAGAGAGGGAACATGCTTTAGATTGAGGTTTAACTTAGATTCATGATTTTGAGGAAACAGATGCTTTAAATACATTGCCTCAGGTCTTCAATAACCCCCTGCAGTGGGTATTCTCACAACCATTATACAGATAGGAAAACCGAGGCTTAGGAGCTTAGGTGACTGGCCTATGTCTGCACTGTTAGTAAATTTGGAGCAGGCTGTGCTCTCTCCAATACTCCACACTGCACATAATATACCTCCTTCCACCTGGAAAGTCACTCCCTCCATTTTTCTTATTGGATTCCTATACTGCTGCCAGCATCTAGTTGAGGGCCTACTTCCTCTGCAAAGTTCCCCCTTCTATCTGAAGCCTCAATAGATCTCTTTTCTTCTAGACTCCTGTAACAATCACTCCATTACTCATGTGGAGCCACACCTAGCACACCTTGTAAAGGTAATTATTTGATGTGCTGGCCCTGATGTGCTAGCTCATAGTCCTGTGAGCAGCACAAGGCCATAGAGCCAGACAGATCAGGGCACTCCTCCCAGTTCTACTTGTGTGCTAGGTGACCTGAAGAAAGTTTCTTAACCTCTCTGCACTTTAGTTTCCTTGGAGAATAATAATATTTATTTCTTGAGATAGACCTTAAAACATTTGTCCCAGTGCTGAACAGATAGCAAGTGCTCCATACTTGTTAGTCTTCTACTAATTCCATTCCCTAGACTGGAAGCCTCTCAAGGGCAAGAAACGTGCCTTGTACTTCATAATCTCAGTAACTAGCACAGTGCTCTGTAATAGTCGGTATATAATTGGTATATAATTATGGTAGTGACAGCTCTTACCTGCCTACTGGATCCCTCACTACTAATCAAACATGTTTCCTCCTGTCTCACTTTCTTTCTTCCTTTCTTCCCCCCCTTCTCTCTCTCTCTCTCTCTCTCTCTCTCTCTCTCTCTCTCTCTCTCTCTCTCCTTAGACTTCTGCAAGCCTCCCTTAAACTTGATCCTCTGGCAGGAACAGGTGCCAGTGCACGTACACTTTAAGTCTTCCAAACCCACACTGTCATCTCAGGAGGAAAATAACTGAAATAGTTCACTGGAAACCCAACAGATGGTCAGTAAGGGGAAACCACTGAATAAAAGGGCCTATTGAGCTCCCCCCACCCATCACCACTTAGAGCCATATTTTATGTACAAAATCATTAGTTTGCTCAAGTCTCATCTTTAAAGGAAGCCGTTAGCTCATTTCCGAAGATGGGAAAATGTTCCAACCTACTTTGTTACTTACCTGCTACTTACTGCTTGCTTTTTATCTGCTTACCTGCCTGCCTTCCTTCATCTCTTCATTCAATAAACATCTACTGAATACTGAGTACTTCCTACATGCTAGGCCAGAGCGGGATGCTATACTAAAAGCACAGATAAAATGCTATGGGCACCCCAAGGCTGGTGAGAAGAAGAAGGGTATGGAGTGCAAAGGGAAAGGAAAGATTGGGCACTGCTCTCGGCACCTCCACATGCAGTGTCTCGGTGATTTCTTCCAACCACCCTCCTTTACGGCTGAAGAAACAGAGGCTCAGAAGGGAGGAGCAACTTGCCCAAAGTCATCTATCACAAGACACCACAGATCAAACTGCCAAGAAGGAAAGTTCTGCCAGGAAGCTAACATGGGCAGAGATGCTCATGTTAGGTATAAGGGCTTCAGGTGAATGCAAGTCCTAATAGTCTCATTGGTTTCAACATGCAACACCAGTTTTCCCTCTCAGGTTTGAGCTGCTCACCCACTCCCCAGTTCCAAGCCATCACTCATCATCCAATTCAGTTTGACACCACCTATATCTTTCTCCCTTAACACCACCAAATCACAACCCTATAGCCTCTTGGCCATGAGTCATTCTAATAAAAGTGCAAACTATGCAAGGAGCCATGACAACAATGTGCAACCCTAAACCCCAACAAGCATTCTTCCGCAATGAGGCAACAGGTGGAAGGAAGGTCCAGGGCCATGAGATGACAAGGCCACAGGAGCGCTGGGAGACAGACAGCCTGCTTGCTGACAGCACACACTCAAAGCCACAAGGAGGAGTGCCCTGCAGCCTGTGCGGTGGCTGCCTTCAGGTGCAGGAAATGTGCCATGAGCTTCTCTAGAATCATGTCATCTGGAAGCCATTAGAGAACATATAAACAAACAAACACACATACATAGACACACAGACACATAAACACACAGGCACACAGACCACACAGATACATACATATGCACAAACATACGTATACACAGACACATATACACGGATATACACATATACATACATCTTTAAAAAGAACAACTCTACTTTTTCAATTTTACATGACAAATTCTATTAAAAGTTTTTATTTGACAAATGTTCCACTACTGAGAGAGAATTAATTTGCTGGTTTTGAGGATTCATTTTTCTTATTCAGTTATCAATCAAATATTTGATGATAATATGTAGAAATAAAATGAAAGTGGAAAGAGGGTTACACTCAGACATGATGGTAACAGGTCTTTCCATGACATGAGAATTGTAATTAGTTTTGTTTTTAGTTTATATCATATTGAAAAATTTGTGATTTTAACACTGCTGCATAACGAACATATGGAACCAGGATTCCTGTTGTATTGTTTATGCACTTTCAGAACTTACAAATATTGGTCTTTACTACATCTTCTTTTCCTCCCAAAAGACCTCTGGAACTATGGAGAATGATATGGGGTCTTGGAGGTGAGGATGCAACATTATTGAGGAATATACTAGACAGGACTCTTTTGATCGTAAGAAATAAAAATATAACTCAAACTTGATTAAACGAACAACAAATAAACAAAGACAATTTATTGTCTCATATATTTGGGCAATATATGAGACAATATATTCAATAGGATATACTCAATTGAATATTTTCAAAGAAACAATAGTTCAAAAGGGAGGTGAACTTCAGGAAAAGCTGAATCCAGGGATTCAAATTATGTCTTCAAGGATCTTTTATTCTCCATTTTTCATTTCTTAATTCCTGTGTTGACTTCACACTCAAGGAGAATCAATCCACGTAGTAGCAAAGACAGCCAGCAATTACTTTAACTTCACAATGTCCTTATATATAAATCCTGGTGAGAAAAGGGTGAGGGTATCTCCATGCTTCTATTTCTTGCAAGAATGCTGGAAAAATCTTTGATTGGCTCAGTTTTCCTCAATTGCTCATTTCTAAGTATAGGTTAGAAAGAGGCGAGCCTCACTTAAACCAGGGCACTGAATAGTGAGGGTCAGGGATGATTCCCCCAAGAGATACTGGACAGAAAAGGGAATATTTGGTTCCTCCTCATTACTTCCAGAAAACTTAGCACTATACTCATAAGTCAGGTTCTGTGCTGGAGGCTGGGGGCATAAAATAAAAACATTCACATTCTTTTCCTCAAGGAACACATTAGCAGCCTAGTGGTGGAGATGGCATGTAAGCAAATAGTACAGGACACAAAAAAATTAATAATCACAAAACAATATTTTGGTAAAATAAACTTCATCAAAATACACTGTTAAGAAAATGAATAGGCTGACACAATAAACTGCATAGAAGAAAACATAGGTACTAAACTTATGGACCTTGAGTTCAAAGAGCATTTTATGAATTTGACTCCAAAGGCAATGGAAGTAAAAGCTAAAATAAACGAATGGGACTATATGAAACTTAAAAGCTTCTGCACAGCAAAAGAAACCATTGACAAAATAAAGAGGCCACCAACTGAATGGGAGAAGATTTTTGCAAACAGTGCCTCCGATAAGGGGCTAGTATCCAGAATATACAAGGAACTCATGCAACTCAACAACAAAAAAACAAACAACCCAATTGAAAAATGGGCAGAGGACTTGAAGAGCCATTTCTCCAAAGAGGACATACAAATGGCAAATAGACATATGAAAAAATGCTCAACATCACTAATCATCAGAGAAATGCAAATAAAAACCACAATGAGATATCACCTCACCCCAGTTAGAATGGTTATCATCAACAAGACAAATAGTAACAAGTGTTGGAGAGGCTGTGGAGAAAAAGGAACCCTCATACACTGTTGGTGGGAATGCAGACTGGTGCAGCCGTTATGGAAGGCGGTGTGGAGGTTCCTCAAAAAATTATGAATAGAATTGCCATATGACCCAGCAATCCCTCTCCTGGGTATCTACCCAAAAAATCTGAAAACATTTAGAGATAAAGACACGTGTGCTCCAATGTTCATTGCAGCTTTGTTTACAGTGGCCAAGACATGGAAACAACCAAAATGTCCTTCGATAGATGAATGGATGAAGAAGTTGTGGTATATATACACAATGGAATACTATTCGGCAGTAAGAAAAGATGATATAGGAACATTTGTGACAACATGGATGGATCTTGAGAGTGTAATGCTGAGCGAAATAAGTCAGACAGAAAAAGCAGAGAACCATGTGATTTCACTGATATGTGGTATATAAACCAAAACAACAAAAGAACAAGACAAACAAATGAGAAACAGAAACTCATAGACACAGACAATGGTTTGGTGGTTGCCAGAGGGTAAGGGGGGTGGGGGGTGGGGGGTGGGAGATGAGGGTAAGGGGGACCGAATATATGGTGATGGAAGGAGAACTGACTCTGGGTGATGAACACACAACGGGATTTATAGATGATGTAATACAGAATTGTACACCTGAAATCTATGTAATTTTACTAACAATTGTCACCTCAATAAATTTAATTAAAAAAAAAAAAAAAAGAAAATGAATAGGCAAGCCACAGAGTGGGGAGAAATATTCATAAGACATATACCTGAAAAAAAATTCCATGTAAAGAATGACTACAATGTAATAATAAAGAAACAAAAATCCCAATTAAAAAAAATGAGCAAAAAGCTTGAACAGACACTTCATGAAAGAAGACACACAAATGGCCAATAAACCCATGAAAAGGTGCTCAATATTGTTAGTTGTCAGGGAAATTCAAATTCACAACGAGATACCATTACATAATATCTGGAATGGCTGAAATTAAAGAGACTGAAAACAATTTTTGGAGATAATGGGGAGCAGCCAGACTTCTCCTAATTTCCTAGTGGGAATGTAAAGTGGTACAACCATTTTGCAAAAGCATACATTTACACTATGACTCAGCAATTCATTCCTGGGTATTAACCAAAGAGAAATGGACATATATATTCACAAAAAGAAAATTGTATGTGAATGTTCATAGAAACTTTATTATTAATAGCCCCAAACTGTAAACAACCCAAGTGTCCATTAACAGAAATGGATAAACAAACTGGTAATCCATACAATAGAGTATTACTCAGTCATAAAAAAAGAATGAAGTACTGATACATACAATGACATGAATGAATCTCAAAGTATGCCAAGTGAAAGGAGCTGGGCATAAAAGAGTCCGTACTATCTGATTGCACTTACGTGAAGTTCTAAACTAATCTAATTTAAACTAATCTGATGTAAAATAATTCCCGATAGAAAAAGTTGCCAGAAGAATCACCTAGGTTTGCCTGGAGGGTGGCTGGGTAGAGGTTAGGAAGAAGCCTGATTACGAAAGGACATGAGAAAACCTTCTGGGGTGATAGACATTTTCTAAACCTTGAGAGATCATGTGGGATACAGCATATCCATTTGTAACTGTGAATTTGATTACATGTAAATTTTACATCAAATGAAAATAAATTATTAAAAAAAAATAAATGAGTTGGGTTAGAGAGTGCTGGGAGGTGTAGAAGAATCAGAAGTGACAAAACGTTGAAGCCGGATAATGAGTACAGAGAGGTTCATCAAACTATTCTGTTTACTTTGTTATATTTGCTATTTTCCATAAGAAAAAGCTTTTAGAAAGCAAATCAATTCCTATCTAACAATATGATGACCTCTATGAGAAGAACAGGAACGACATGTTGTGAAACCACCAAACCTGAAGCAAGAGGAGATGGGGGAGGGGCAAGGGGAATGAGAGTGGCTTTTGAAACAAGCATTCGAGAAGAGAGGACACTTGATTAGGGACTTACAGGCCTAGAAGGACTAAAGCAGTTGGAAATATCCAGATACACAGTGAGTGATTAGAGAACACGCTAGTGATAGGACAGCATAGGATTGCTCACGATACGTGCTTTTCTGCAATAACCCTTTCACATAGGAATGAGTGGAGTGGAGGAACTGAAGTCAGGTTACCCTGTTCAGAGTGTCCTTGGATGATCTAAGTCCCTGCCCTTCCCTGCACTTCAATTTTCTTACCTGTGAAGTGAGAGGATTCAACAAGCTTATACCTAAGGTCTCTTCAAATGTTTGAACGTTTTCTACAGTCACAAGCTAGTTGTGACAAAGCAAGGAATCAAATAAAAGGTCTGAGAACATTTAAGTCCCAGAACTTTCTTACTGCCGTGTTTCACGAATTCTGAGATGCACATTCTTGTTTAACATTTGACATCACAGAAATCAGGGCTTGCCTCGCCATCGATAATGTCAGATGGCGAGGCTCCGGCTATGCCACAGCTGTATTTCCTGCCTAGAGGTACTTGGTTATTATTCCTGGGCAAAATGACTGGACGACTTCAGTCGTTGATGTTTTTACGTACTTTTGGAGGAACACCTATGAATTCTAGTTATTGTCTGGAAAACTACTTATACCTTCCAATACAATAAGAAAAAAATGCACCAGCATCAAAATTTGCAAATTGGTACCAGTGGCTTGACAGAAACTTCCCAAGACAAGAGTCTGGAATCTCTTTTTAAAAATGCTGCATTCCCCAACCTTCTTGATGGTTCAGTGAACAATATTGCGTGGAAACACACAGTAACAGTTGAGCTGAAAAGTGCTTCAGAAGAGGTGAACCATTTTAAGTGAAAAGAAGTCTTAGTAATACCAGAACTAATGTATTTGGCTTATATATTTCCTTTTTACACGTACACAAGACCAATATGTGATTTAAAAACTATATCTAAGTAAGTCTAAAAGAGATTTTCATTAAATATATATCTATATCATGTCTAATTAAGTCTAAAACTTTTTGTTAGTATTAATAATTTTTTTTTTAAAACTTGAAGTAATGAGAAAACATATCATAGCTTAACTGGCAATGCTTTTTCTTTCTAAGAGATTTGTAAATTAATAGTTCAGCTGGTGGAGTCTTAACTTTGCTGAAATATGGTAGTGAAACCTGATGCCTACTCCAGCACTTTCTTTCTGTTTCTCTATACTCTTTTGAGACTACAGATAAGGTGTCATTTCTGACGGCTTTCTGTATATAAGAACCGTGCTAACGGCTTTACAAATATCCTCTCAACGAATTGCATAATAACCTTATAGGAGATACCATTATCATACCCTTTTAATGTTGAAGAGATTGAGAGATTTTGCCCAAGGCCACACAGTTTCCATCGCTTCCTTTCTGAAATTAGAGGAGGAGCACAACATGTAATGTTCTCAGCCCAGATAAACTTTCTAGAACCCATTAGTAAACGATAATGCATCCAGCACCTGTGACTAGGGACGGCACTGCAGAAGGCATGGAGATTTAGAACAGTCTCTAGCATATCCCTCTAGGAAGGCTTGCAGCTGGTAGAAGCACAGAAATAAGCTTTGGAATTAGACAGAACTAGGTTTTAATCTCAACTCTACCATTTAGTAGTTGCATGATTTTCAGCTAACTAAGTTCTCAAAGTCTCAGTTTCCTCCTCTGTAAAATGGAATGATACTTATACCTCCAAGAGTTGTGTGAGGGTTAAATAAGTTCACTCAATTGTTCTTTTATTCAACAAATATCTACAGAGTGACTATTTCATGCTAGGTATCGTATGTTGTAAAATGAATACTATACAAACGCCCCTAGCAGAGTGTCGGGTGCATAGCAGACACTCTAGAGAAAACTTGTCATCTTGTTTTTATTTTTCCAGACGTATTTCCCCTACCTACCAGCGCTTTATTTTCCTTTGGGGGAGTTTCCTCCACCCCCAGTCTATGGTACTGTAATCAGATGCACTGCCCTTCCCTGGTCTGGGAGTAAGCATGTGATCCAAGCTAGGTCATCAACACATGCTCTCTGGAATTTTAATCTTCAGCATAGTGACAAAGAGACTGAAACTGGTAGGAGTTCATGCATTCCACCCTTGCCAGACCTCTTCCACCTGGGAGCAAAGCTGTTTTGGTTCCTGTTCGTTTCCAAGCCTGATTGAGTCTCCAGCCTTACTAACATTTGTGTTTGCTTTGAAGTCATGTTATCATGCCAAAAATTCTCTTTTGCATAAGTTAGCTAAGAAACACTGTTTGTCATATGCAGCCAAAGAAATCAGATGCCCGGTAAAGAAAAAAAAAATAAAATAACTCCCCTTTCCCAAGCATGTATTATTGAGTAAAGAGACAAGAAGAGGTACCAAAAAAAAACAAAAGGGTAATTAATGGCACATAGTAGTTGGAAGTGCTCACTTGGCAGCATATATAGTAAAATCAGAATAGTTCATGTCAGATATCATAAATACGTAACAATGCCATTGACTTACATTGATTGGTTGGGGGGGCAGTGCTTGCTATGGGATGACACCGTACACACTGTCACATCTAAAACTCACAGGAATCTGTGGAGTAGGTATCGTCATCACCCCTGTGTCCTACATGAGGGCATTAAAGCTCAGAGAGGTTAAATGACTTGCGTACAGGACCAGCTATGTAATTTGCAGGACCTAGTACAGAATAAAAATGTGGGACCATGTGTTGAGAAATTATTAAGAATTTCAAGATGGGGATAGCAGAGCATTAAACCAAGTTCGGAGTCTTCAGCATGGACTCCTTCCCTCCGTTCATCCCCCATCACTGCGCAGGTCACACACTTACAAAGTTGGCCCCACTTAAGGTAGTAAGTGGCAGAGCTGAGACTTTAACCCCCATCTCTCTGATCCAGAACTCCATGATCTTGATTCATAAGTAGCCCTACAACAGCAGTGCCCCGGATCACAATGAAACTGATACTCCAGATCATTCAGATCGTCAAGGCATTGCCTTCATCCCTTCCCCCGGAGAGCAGTTGGGGGACTGCAATGAAAGGTTGATAATGGTGAGGACTTAGAGACTCGCAAGGAAAAGTAATTCACCTAGGACAGTAATGAAAAGCCTTGCTCAGCACTGCCTTCCTCCTGGCCCCACCCTCTGAGAGGGTCTTAGACCAATTAGAATAAACTCAGAGGAGGCTGAGCAGGATGATGAAGGAACCGCATGTAAGTGTTTACGAAATTGTGAGGGGTGAGCCGAAGACCGGAAGAATCACAGTTGTCATCAGATCTATCCTGAGCTGAGATATAAGCTCTGTTAGAACGGGGATCTCGTCTGCTTACCACAACACCCCAGTGTCTGGCACAGTGCCTACGACATAGTTAATGCTCAAGAAATAGTAAATGAAGCAATTAATTACACAGTTTACTGAATGACTGTCAAGTGGAAGAGTGTTTTGTTTTGTTTTGTTTTGTTTTTTCCCCAAGGATGAAAATGAGCTCCCACGGAATAGACAGAGTTTTGACCCTTGAATAAAAGAAAGCTCTACAGCTCCTAGGTGGAACAGGCTACTAGGAGATCCTCTTCACAAGAGGGACTCAAGTGTAGAGATGGCGATAAGGATATTCCCCAGATGCATTTCCTAGAATAGCAGCAATAGCAAAGAGGTTTCTACTCCTAAGGCACTTCTAACTCATTGATGGTAGCTACGTGGGCCTCTCTTGAGAAGCTAGCTGCTCGCAGGGAGGCTCAGTAAGGAATAGTGCTCTCCTTTAGACACCTTTCTGAATCTTCATGCTTGTGACTCTGTGAATTTGCACATTTTATTCAACCCAGAAATGTTGAGTGAGGCAAACTTTGATACATCCGTGTAAGGCAAATTAATTGAACAAAGTTCACCAAAGTTTATCATGATGTGTAGCCAGACCAACGCTCAGCAATCCTACTTCAGAAAAATGTCCTAGCCTATTGGGACAATTATTTGAAACACATTCTCATTCAACTCCAATTAAAGTTAAGGCTGTGAGGTTTTTGAGGTTTCTTTGTCTTTTAGTTTTGGGTTCAGATACTCAGATACCATAAATAATTTCCAACGCCACTGGGCTATCCTGGAAGTTGGAATCACCCTGCTTACAGACATCTGTGTGGAGAGAACTCTGAATAAATCTGTCCACATAATAATGATGAGTTACATTACTTCATAGCAATGTTAACCTTCAGAGGCAAAAGTCCAGACAGGTTGAGGAATGGAAAATGAGGACATAAGGGGGGAATAATTCCATTATCTCTAATCAAAAGGAAAGGCCAAAAGGGGATTAGAATCTGTAGTATGTTCAAAAAGAGCAGAGACTAAACCACTCCAACTTTGAAGAGGAAAGATGAAATAGTTGTCATTGTTTCCTTTTTCTTCCACCAAGAGTTTATTAATTTACACTTATGACTCTTCCTACCTCACTTAACAAGAGTTTTTTAAATGAATAATAGACTCACTCAATTAAAACCAAGGGAAAAAAATCTACCAGTGTAGTTCCCATATGCTTTAACCTATATTTTATGCATTTATTTAGTTCAGAGATTTTAAACCTGGTATCCAAATACTTCATTTTAAAAAAAATAAAATTCAGAGGGTCATCATTACAATTTTGTTAGAATTTTAAAGTGTGTATCTGCATTACATTTTTTTTTCCTGGTGAACTGATTCATAGCTGTTTAAGATTCTTAAAGAGGGTCTTTGACTACACTCTGGAAAAAAATACTAAGAAATCCTAGATCAACTTCCTCATTTTTAAAGTATCTTCTTTGCTAAACACTATTCTAAATATTTTTATTAATGCTTTCTTATTTAACCCTCCTGGGAGGTAAGTAACATTGCCCACCACTCACTTTTTTCTTTCTTCCAGAAAGTAGTTTAAATAATAGTACTTCTTATCATTTATTGAACACTTCAGATGTGCTAAGTGTTTTTATATCTCATTTAATCTTACAACAATCCCATAAGGTAAATGTTATTTTCTTTCCATTTCATCTATGACTAACTAAATGACCAAGAAAGTTAAGTAACTTATCCAAGGGTACTTGGCTAGGTATATGCAACATGGGTTTGAGCTCTGGCCTAATTCCAAATCCTGTTCTTTAGTCACTACACCATACTATGTTTTTCTCGCAAGCCTGTAGTACTTGCATAAGTGTACGTTTAGCCCTGAGTGGTAGAACGTATCACTGAATAGGGGCTCTGAGAGCGTTCACTGCCTAACCAATCTCATTGACAATCTAAGTTCAGTTATGCTGACTTCCCTTCCATCAGGGCATGCTTTCAGAAGAGGGAATGTATTTCACCAAATAGGTAGGAGTAACAGAAAAATATCTGACAACTTTTCCCCTCTGGAAATTATTCCCAGGCCACCCAAAGTTGTGTGTACAAGCATTTGTTTGTGTTTCCTATGGAACTCTCTCACAAGAGAGTAATCTTCTCTTTTATTGGGAATCCAGGGAGCCTTGTTATTACAATAGGGATGGGTCTTTTGGGTGCAGATCAAGAGAGGTAACAACTAGAGACTGATGGAGTCAGCAAAGAAGATACCCCCCTTTCATATTTCTGATCCCGCAAGGCTCCCCATAAAATGCCCTTCTGCAAGAAACCTCCCTGACTGGACATTTGGTCCCTTTAGTACTCCTAGTCAGCATGACACCACAATCTGAGAATTGCCAGCGAGAAGGGGAGATATGAAATATTTACTATAACTATCCCTTACTCAATCATTCATACAAGTTTTTATTTACCAGTTTGTAATGTGCCAGACACTTCTGAGGTGAGGTAGATAGAGTCCCTTCTCGCAGGTGTTAGCGGGGGCTACATGTGAAGACATAATTACAATAACTGTGTTTTAAGGGCTAAAATAGCGGTATTTTTCAAGTCATGTAGGAACATAGAAGAGGTTGCAACAAACTTTGGTGAGGGTATCCAGGAAATCTTCACAGAGGAAGTGACATTGAAGTGTGGTTCTGAAAGAATAGGAATTTTCCAAGAGAGAAGAAAATGGTTAGTGGTAAAGGCATTCCAGAAGGATACAGCACAGAGGTGGACACAATTATGTTGTGTTTGGGGAACAGCAAGACTTTCAGTTTGACAGGATTAAAGGCGTGTTGAGGGATGAGTTTGAGCTTGGTGCTAGACTGGGAAAGGCCTACGTGTAGGCTCTGAGGTCTTGACTTTATCTTATCTGTACTAGAGCATTTTTTCGATTATTTGCATGCCTTATTGCATTTTCCCTTCATTATATTACAAATGTGAGTGGCAAATAGAAGTAAGAAAGGACGGACTATGGAGACAAGAACCAAACTACTGTCTTAGTAACAGTTTCCTAAGATGGAAAATATTAAACACAGCTGCTACATCAATAATTTTTAGCTTAAATTAAAGATGGATGGGACAAAGTACTGTGTATACAATGTGATGAAAACATAAAAAAAAAAAAAAAAAAACATTTCCAGAGGAAGAAACTCAGGTAGGAGATAAGGAAACAGGAAGGTGTATTTATTGGGTGCCTGTTCTGTGTTGTTGAATTAATTGTAATTAATTGAATTAATTGTAATCCTTAGTTCATGATACATATGTTTCATCATATTAACAATGTGCAAACTCTCATAATCATTAATAATAAAATAAAATATTGTTGAACCTGCCATCAAATATTAGATCTAGAACACTGGCACTTACCAATGTGTTTCTCTTCTTTCCTTCTCATTCTAGCTACATCCATATTCACCACTTTTCAAACTCTCCTAGCTCACAAACATATACGAGGTATGATCACAAAATATAGTGAATGTTTAAATTTTAAAAAATATTACAGTAAAAGACACATTGCCATTACTACCCCTCAAAATACTCCCCCTCACTTCGAAAACACTTATCCCATCATTCTTACCACCTTCTGAAGCAGTTCTGGAAGTCCTCTTCTGTGACTGCCTTTACTTCACTCTCCATCATGACAATGCTCTGTGTCACACATCACTTCTAGCATGGCAATTTCTGTCAAATAAAAACATTACAGTCCTCATCCACCCTATTCACTGGATCTGGCACCACGCGACTTCTGGCTCTTCCCCAAAGTCAAAATGACCATGAAAGGTAAATGTTTGGAATTGATTCAGGACATCAAGTCAGCCACAACAACGCAACTAAAGACACTCAAGAAAGAGGACTTCCAGAACTGCTTCAGAAAGTGGCAAGAATGATGGGTTAAGTGTGTTCGAAGTGAGGGGAGTATTTTGAGGGGGATTAATGGCAATGTACCTTTTAGTGTAATATTTTTTTTTATTTAAACAGTCCTGTATTTTGTGATCACACCTCACACGTACACACACATACAAAAATATAATCATTTATATTTATTATATTACAAAGACTCAGTCACTCTGGTGCATATAACTGCCATTTATTCCTTTCACTGCTGAGCACATTCCACGGTGCGAATATACCAGCACGTATTATCCATTCTGCTGTCAATGGGAATTTGGGTTTTCCTTGATTACTACTCTATGAAGAACTCGCTGATGTTTTATTTCCATCTCCAGTTTCAAATCTCCTACCATCTCTGAACTGAGTATCATTACCTTCACTTTATGGATGAGGACACTGAAACTCAGACAGGATAAGGAAGTTTCCTGCTATCTCATGGGCACCCAGTGGCAGAGCCAAGGTTTAATCCAATTATTGGTGAATCCAAAACCTGCAGTAGCCCGTCCTCCCTTCTTTGAAGGCCCAGTTTTCCTCTAGATCCCGTGTGTTAAAGGCTCAGGAGATGCCCCCAGCTCACTTTTGGTTTCTCTAAGTCCCTATTATGTATGAGTCAGTGGTAAAGTGAAGAGGGGATTTCCTGAGCTGCCCCTGTCAGTAGATGCCAAAACAGTCTGTTTACTCAAGCAATTCCAGGGGTAGTAGTCAGCTGCACTGAAAACTTCTGTCCTAGCCAGTTGGGTGGGGCTGCTTTTCACACAGCAATTGGCTAGAATGGATTTCCTCTTTTCCCATTTGTGTCCTCAAATAGGTAATAATAATAATAATAATAATAATAATAATAATAATAATCCTGCACTTGTGAACAGAGCTGTACCATTTCCAAAGCTCTTTCTGAGTTGGGAAAGTAAGTATTACTAGCCCCTTTTTGCAGATTAGGAAACCAGGTATCAGAGAGATTGTGATTCAGCTAGTAAGTGGTGGCTTGAAAAAAGTCCAGGGCATGTTTAGTTTTTCCACACAAATATCTTCTACTTAAATTAATATATCACATTGTGATAGAGGCCTTAAGAGAGTCTGAAAACTGATCATCAGAACCGTCCCTCAACATAATCTTCACCACTAAGGGCCCCATTATTTCCAAAGGAAAAATACCCCGCCATCTCTTTAACCCATGTCATGAATATCTGAAAACCACGGATTTTGTTAAATGACAACCACCGTGCACGAAGGAGGTGTGTGACAACATGATGTCGTTTGAAGGTGCTAGGGGAAACCCCTCCCTTAATGTCTCTTTCCCACTGAAACTGAAGCCCCAGTACTTCTCCATTTGTGCCTTGGTTGTTTTCTATTGTAAAAGACCTTTACGGAAAGGTGAAATCTAGTGTGGGTCCTATTTTAAAAAATTATCAAAAAAAGCGTTATCGGTGTGTTCTTTCAACATCATGCTGGAACATTGTCTAATATGCCTACCCTACGATTATTTCATTCTCTGTTGTTTGACACATTATTTACTACTGTTCAAGACCTGGATTCTGTGAAGAAACATAATATAATATTTAATAGATTTTTTTCATCACAGACACAAATGATTTTTGTTTAGAGGAAAAATAACCCCAACAATTATGGTGTCATTGCCCCGTATGACATTAACCCGTTTTACACTTAGCCTAGCTCTCTTATTCTAACAGCATTTCTTCAGCACATATACACATATGGTATCGCACATATTCTTTGCAAATGATCTTTACTAACCTGCTGGTTCCTTCACTAATGAGTTAGATTAATCTTGCAAATATTCTCACGTTATAATTGTTTATAATTTCAAAAAAAATTATACTTAAATAGTCCTAACTTTTTTTTCCTCTTTTTTTTTAAAATTTATTAGGGTGACAATTGTTAGTAAAATTACATAGATTTCAGGTACAATTCTGTATTACATCATCTATAAATCCCATTGTGTGCTCGCCACCCAGAGTCAGTTCTCCTTCCATCACCATATATTTGATCCCTCTTACCCTCATCTCCCACCCCTCAACCCCTTTACCCGCTGGTAACCACTAAACTATTGTCTGTGTCTATGAGTTTTTGTTTCTCATTTGTTTGTCTTGTTCTTTTGTTGTTTTTGGTATATATGCCACATAGCAGTGAAATCATATGGTTCTCTGCTTTTTCTATCTGACTTATTTCGCTTAGCATTATACTCTCAAGATCCATCCATGTTGTCATAAATGTTCCTATATCATCTTTTCTTACCGCCGAATAGTATTCCATTGTATATATATACCACACTTCTTTATCCATTCATCTATCGAAGGACATTTTGGTTGTTTCCATGTCTTGGCCACCGTAAACAAAGCTGCAATGAACACTGAAGCTCACGTGTCTTTATGGATAAATGTTTTCAGATTTTTTGGGTAGATACCCAGGAGAGGGATTGCTGGGTCATATGGTAATTCTATTCGTAATTTTTTGAGGAACCTCCACACTGCCTTCCATAACGGCTGCACCAGTCTGCATTCTAACTTTTTAACACATAGTAGTGGAGTACCTGACTAGGAAGGTCCGAACTTTTTTTTTCTTTTTTTTGGTAATAAGCTGTCATTTAAAACTTGCTTTTCTGTCTAGAATAAAGTCTAGAAACCAGAGGAGTTATCTTTCTTTGATTAGAGAAGAGTCTCTTCACTTGATGGTCCTTTTCAGTTAGGCAAACAGAAGGCAAGTGAGCACCCACTTCCAGAGGGAATTCTTTACAAAAAAAAAAACAAAAAACATTTTAGTTTTGGCTTTGGGAGCCTTGTCCTGCCTTGATATGGGAAGAAGAGCGCTTGGGTGGAGTAGGAAAATTTACATAGAGACCCAGAAGTCATTGAGATCTGGACTTTTCTTTGGTTGTTCAACTTTACTACACCCTTTCCAATGACTAGAGATGGCTGCAGTTGAAGTCCATTAGCAGACAGGACACCAAGAGTTGCTAAAAAGGAACTCCCCGTGCGGAGATTTCTGGACTGATCATCCAGACTCTATCAGTGTTGAGGTGGCGCAAAGGAAGGGGCATTTCAGTCAAATGCGTGGCCTGTATTCTGTGGGTGGGAGCATACTTTGAGGATAGTTGGGAGCACAGAGGTGGAACAACGTTGGCCAAGAATAACACCGGAAAAGCAGTATTATCCTTCCTTAAATTAAAAAATAAATAAATAAAAAATAAGACCTCTGCAACTTTGAAAGGGTCTAAAGCAGCAAGATTGCCACTGAGACAGGAAGTGAGGATGAAGGTCACGAGGCAGGACCAGACAGTGATGCTGACCCCCTGTAGCAGGGTTAGAAGCTAGAGTCACTGAAAGCACAGCCCTCGTACTGGACCAGATGCTCCTATTGTCACCTTGAGACGTAGTGGAAATACCAGGCTTTCGGCTTAGGAACGCGATTAAAAGGGAGAAAGAGCAAAAAGAGAAAGGGGAACCAGTCAAGCTAATCTTAATTTTAAAATAATGAAAATGCGGCCTTCATTACATCCCAAGTTGTTGAAGGAGGTCATGCAGTTGCGAGGACAAAAAAGGGCATACCTATGATAATCTTGCTACCGTTCTTTGAACACCCATTATGCACCATATTATTTTACACTGTTCTTGATGCATAAAAGACACTTCGTATATGGTAACTATGATCAATAACATTACTATTGATATCAATATGCTGTTGGTTCTAGTGGTTAAATCACTAATTTCTGACGTTGTGGTCAAAACCGTCCTGGTAGAATAATCAAGGAATGATGCCATCAGCCACCTGTCTTTTGAATCTCATTCCTTAGGTGAACTCTGGACAGTGCAGAAGAGCTATTGTTTGAGATAGGGAAGGAAAGGCTGCTGCAGAAGGCATCATCCAGCCCAAGGGCAGGTGCCGACTGACTATGCTTCCTGCCACTGAGGCCTCACAGGAAAGGAGAGACGCACTCTTCACCCTCTAAGGACTGTTATTAACCAGGTCCCTGATCAACAGTCGGAGGTGGCTTTGTTTGCTTATTTTTACCCTCCACATACAGCTTCACTCTGGGGGGGCTCTGCCAATGGAAAAAAGAATTACTTATGAATAGGGGCAATCTGGCAAATCTCTGGATTTTGGATGGGAGCCTTCATTATTGTAGAGTTCTCTCCTCCTCTTCCTCCTTTTTCTCCTCTGCCTTCTCTGTCTCCCTCCTTTCCTCCTCCTTCTCTACTTTTCTCCATCCTAAACATTAACCCCACATTTTCTCAGATTACCATCGATGTAATCTTGGGAACATTTCCCTGTCCCATAGATTACCACCGACAATGGCTGTGTTTCGGGTAGTTTTGGGAAACCCAGGATACCAAATACTTACCCTTTTTAGAATTCACAGTGCAACTCAACTTGTCCAGAGCACTGAGCAATCCTTTGGAGAAGGCACCATTTAACTCTGGTTGACTCGGGGCTTCCTAATCTCCTTTGCTCGCGAATGCAATCGCATTGAATTACTTTTGCACAATACTTATTAATATCCCTCAGCACTAAGGGCTCCAAGGGATTTGGATCAGGGCATT
Organism: Rhinolophus sinicus; assembly: GCF_036562045.2. NCBI lineage: Eukaryota > Metazoa > Chordata > Mammalia > Chiroptera > Rhinolophidae > Rhinolophus > Rhinolophus sinicus. The sequence continues at coordinate 27,493,262 of NC_133756.1, read as the reverse complement.
CCAGGAAGAGAGTAGAAGTGCAAAGTCACAGAAGTGGGAAACAATTTTTGTTTGACGAGGCATTGTGGGAGAAGTGCTGGTGGAAAAATCTTATGGAAATTTGTTACAGCTCTTGTGTATAGGAAAGAAGAGGATGCACAGAAAGGCCTATAGCATGAGGAATTAGTTTCATCAAGGCACCTACGGCAAAAATGCTACTCTGAAAACAAGGAGGGACGGAAGGTGAAAGCAAATTACATTGTCCCAGCTCACCATTAGACCTCATATGCTTCTGTTGTATCTGGGGGTGAATTGGAAGATTGTGATGGATGTGACAGGCAGTGAAATTAGAGAGCAGACCTGAGTTCTAAGCTAAATATTTTAACTTGATTCTCTTCAGTGCTTCCCAGTTTTTTCTCATCAGGGCACACAGAAAATTAGTGTCGTTTTGGTTTTGTGTGGCACTCTGGAGTACATGGAGCAGGATGCTTGGTCCCAGGGTGGAGGGGTCAGTATTGGAAGCACCCTGTAAACCATTTGTAGCATAGCAGTGTGCCCAAATGTGGTGGGGAGGTGATGTTCTAGGTAATAGGGAATAATAGAAGAGGTTTGAGCATGTAAGTAACCTGATGAGGTTAACATAAAGGGCTCTTGTGGGCTTTAACTGAGACCTAAAAAAAAATCACAAGCAGCTGGTCCTTCCAGTTCCACAAACTTGCCACAGTTCTCCCTCCACGGGATCTTTTGCATATGTTTTGCTTCTGCCTAGAATTGTTCCCTCCAGCATCCCCGGTCTTTACTTTGTTATTGCCTACTCCCTCTTCTGATCACAGCTCAAATATCACTTTTTCAAGGAAGCTGTCCCTCATTCCTCAAAATCAAGTCTCCTTTCTCATATCTTCATACACATTTTTCTCCATGCCACTAGTTTTAATTTATGGTTATGTATTTACATTATTATGTGGTTTCCTCCTAACTGGACTATGTATTTGTCACGCTGCTTCCCCACCTGGCAAGCCCTCCCCTCACATCGGATCTTATTCAAATCACAGCCATCCTTCAAGGTCCATCTGGAATTCTATTTCCCGCCAACCTCCCCAGCCGGACATACTTTTTCTCCTCCTCTCTGATATTCTATAAATATGGTTTCTGCACATCTCTTGTGGCTTTCCGGAACAGACATTTAGTGATTTTCGGCCTTCCATTGCTGTTTTCTGGGACTTGTCCACTCTTCACCCCAATTCCAATCACAAAGTTACCGCGGGGCCTGCCATGTTAATTCAGTGTAACCCCACCTGACACCCTAGTTATAGGGGTGGAGAGGGGCACTGTGGGTACTTGAACCCATGAGTCCATTCTTTGGGATTTTAAAGTTTGGGTTAGAGAGTTGTATCATCCTGCCTCATACAGCTGAAGCTCTAAGATGTAGTACTCGGGAGCTGTCAAGGGCATGGTTTTGCTTTGTGGAAAATATGGGTCTCCAGTAAAGGAGAAGAATGAAGCTGTGCTCAGAGAGAAGCAGGAGCAAGATAGTGGCCCAGCAGCATTGGAGTCCCTGGTTCAATGGTTCCTATACGCCAGTACATCCAACTTTTGCCTAGTCTTGGAGCTGTGAGAGATCCATGGATGCTTCCAATAAATTCCGCATCACTTACTTTGATTTGGGACAGGTTTCTGTTACTCTGTCACCAAGAATACAAATTAGTTCATATATATTAACCACTTTTGAGAGCTCTTTGGGGTGATATTCATTGCTTGAATTAAGGACAACCAGGGTAGAGAAAGTTAAAACTGTAGTGAAACAGCCAGATTGTAATATAAGGTTTCTCAAATGTGTTTATCTGAAGTCTCCACTGAGAAACAGCACAGTATCATGGGAAGATTATGGGCTTTGGAATCAGACTTGGGTTGGAGGTCAATTCTATTGTTTCCAGCAGAAATTGTGGCTCTAAGCAATTGACTGCACTACTCTGAGTCTTATCTGGCAAATGGAGATAATAATACCTACCTTAAGGAGTTATTATCACATGGTATAATGAATAATGCAAGCTAGGGCTTGACATAGAATCTGGCTTACCATAGGCTCTCAGCATCCCACATTTTACTGAATCCAAGACACCGTTAATTGTAACAGGCATCCCGACTTTAGGTACCACCAAGGAAGGAAAAGCTGATTGACTTAAGTCATGCCATTTATTATATAAGATATTCTGATTTCAGAGCTGTTAAACAATGAAAATAAGTGTTGTCTTAGAATGAGTGAAATACAGTATATTAGGCACAAGCGATCTAGGCAATAGTGTTAGGCACTGGTGATACAGGAGTGAACGAGACCAATGTTGTCCCTCAAGGTGCTCGGAGCTAATAAGTGATGCACTTCAGATCTTTCTAAAGGACACGGAATAACCTTGGATGGTGAGTTCCTCACTTGCAAGGATGCCTAGGGCCAAGAAGTAAAGCAGCAGAGAAATACTAGAATTTAATCCTCTTATATGTTGTTAGATCCTATAGCAGTTATATTTTCATGCTCTGCATACAATCCAAAACAAATTGTCTGCTTACAATTAAAATCCTGCTGAGTTTCCAAGAGTCTAGCCCCCAGGGAGCTATTTGAACACCATGTCTTATCCACAATGACGCAATTCTACTTTTAAGTGACAATTAAGGGGTTTCCTTATAAGTCAGGCCAAACTTTCTCCAAAATAAATGAAGGAAGTGCCTGAAAAAGAAAATGTTGTAGGCTTGTTTTCATACTGTCACTTAAGAAGAACAATTTCCAAAAAGGACTGAATTTTTTTTTTCTTTTTATCAAATTTGGAAGGCCTGTATTTTATAGCCCTTTGCAGCTTTTTACTAGAACAGAACAAAGTCTCTTAGGAAACTTAATGTAACAGTAACCAAATGTCCTTGTTAAGCAGCCATTTACTGGTCTATTAAATCTGATCTGAACTGTGATATTTTGTGGTAAATCTTTTCTCCAACATAAATTGCTCAATATGGGCTTCTTAAGGCATCTTGCCCACTGCAGACAGCTCCAACACCACCCCAGAAAAGGCAAACGTGTATGCATCTTCCTGGGCAACTCTTCCAGGATGGGAGATCTAAAAAGAACATTTTTTTTTGCCTCATTTGCTTAGGAAGACTTAAAAATGATTTTAGACATAACATAGTTCAGTCCCATTGCTTCATTTTACAGATGACATGGGTTCCAACAATTAGTTATTAGGTGTTTAGTATAGGTCAGGCCTGTCTTAGACCCTGGGGATGCAGAGGTAAAGAAGATGTTTCTGGCCCTCAAGTGCACACCATCCAGTGGGAAAGAGAGGTCAGTAAGTAGAGTGGTAAGTGCTAGGTAACTGAGGGAACCCCTCACACCAAACTAGGGCGGGCAGCTGGGAGAGGGCAGGAAAACGATATGCATTTGTCAAGCACATTGTCAGCGTCCCTGCAAGAACCAGGATTCAGATAGTTTAAACAAAGAGACTACTTACAGAGTGTGGGCAGAGTGCAGGAGCAAACAAGGGATTTCGGGGCACCCTGAGAATACTAACAGTGAGAAGGCATTTTCTCCCCCAGGGCCAAAGGCGTAAAAGGAAGAAATAGTATATGAGACTCCAGTAAGAACTGGAGCCCTGGAGAGGCAGCATCTCAGCAGGAGCTATAGTCATAGAGTCACAGTTGTTGCCAGAGAAAAGGCACCAAAACAAAGAGACAGCAGGGAAGAAATGCTCCAGCCTCTGCTCCATTTTCTGATTTTCCATTGGTGCTTCCCATCAGCTGAATCCAACCAGAAGCTAGATTGCAAATGTGATGTAACCTGACAGTCAGCTGCCTAAAGTATAGAGCAGGGCAAAGAAGTGCAGAGAATGGATCTGGGAGAGATGGCAAATGGAAATTAACCAACACATCTGGCATCTATAATTTTTCAAGATGCCTAGGTGTACACACACACACACACACACACACACACACACACCATTCATTCGTTTAGCAAACACTTATCAAGTAACTACCATGTAAATAATGGAGATAAAGACTATACTTGGCTTTGGATGTAAAAGGGTAAACAAAATAACTATCATTTTAGCCCTTATGGGCCTTCCAGTAGTGAGAAAAAGATGAATAAAGTAAATAATCTATCAATGAGTATTATGTTAAGAAGAGGTCAGGAGACTGTGGGAGTAAATTGGGTGGGGAAGTAGCTAATCAAACCTAGGGCTCACGGAATATTCCCCCAAGCAAGTGGCATTTAAGTTGAGACTTGGTATATAGTCAATGGTACTGTAACAGCTATATACAATGTCAGAGGGGTAGTAGACTTGGGGCGGGGTTCTCACTTTGTGAAGGGTGTAGATGTCTAATCATTATGTTGTTTTCATACACCTGAAACTAATATAAAAAATAAAATTAGAGAAAGGAAGGAAGGAAGGAAGGGAAGAAAGGAAGGAAGAGATTATTGATAAGTAAAAAAAAAAATAATAACAAACAAGCAAACAATTGAGACTTGGTGAATAGAAGCCAGCCTCTTAGAGGAGTGAGTGGCAGAGAAAGAACTGCTCCTGGTTGAGAACACATGTTCAAAGGCCCAGAGACAGCAGTGAGTGTCCAATTCAAGGGTCTGAAAGAAGTTCAGTGGACTTAGAAGTTGGAGTGTAAAGGGGAAGTATTGAGAAATGTGGCTGGAGTGGCAGTCAGAGCCAGATTGTTTTGGGCCACATGTCTCCAGATTTTGATTCTAAAGGCTATGTTGAATCATCCAAAGCTTTAATTTGGGTTTGCCCAGCTTTGAAAGGTCACTCAGAATGTATCTTTCTCTCAATCATCCTGACTTAACGGGATATGGGCATGGTAATGGGTGAAGACAGCAGGGGCCAGTCAACTGATAACAATTGAAAATGGTGCTCCAGGCAGAGGGAAGAGCATGTGCAAAAGTTTGGAGACAAAAGAGCAGGACCCAGGAACATAAGTAGTTTATACTGGCTGGAACATGCAGAATGAGTGGGGGAGGTGATGAAGTGTTGGGACAAGTGAGAGATGACTCTGAGTTATTACACTCTCCCATCCCATGCACCCTGAATTTCAGGGTCATCAATCCTTTTACTATCACTAGAGCATATGCTTTCATTTTCAATTGAAAACCTTAATAGAACAAAAAGTTGACAGGGAGAGCCTTCTGTCTGACTGCCTTTCGGTGGGGATGTCATTTTTTTCTTGCCTTTGGACTTGAACTGAAACATCTGCTCTTCCTGGGTCTTGAGCCTATTGGCTCTTAGGATGGAACCACACCATTGGCTCTCCTGGGGCTCCAACTTGCTGACTGCAAATCTTGGGACTTGTCAGTCTCCATAAGCCAATTCCTTAAAATGAATGAATCAATGAATCAATCAACCAATCAATGGATCAATCAATCAATGAGTCTTCTATATCCAACTTCCATTAACATAGATTAATATTCCCTGCTCAAGAACTGCATATAAATAGAACTATGTAGTGTCTATATTCTTTCATTATGCTTAATGTGTGTAAAGTTCATCCTTTTTAATGTACATCAATAGTTTGTTCTTTCTTATTACTATATCCTCTTCCATGGTATAAATTTTTCACAACTTGCTAATCCATCCTCCTGTTGATGGGCTCATGTTGTTTCTAGTTTGGGGCTATTATGAATACAGTTGCTATAAATATCTTTGTAGCAACTTTAGTGGATATGCATTTTTATTTCTCTTAAGCAAATACCAGGATTGCAATTTCTGCATCATAGTTTTAAAGATACTGAAAAACAGTTTTCCAAAGCGCTTAAAATTATTTCCAATGACACCACTAATGCATGAAAGTTCCAGTTGCTCCACATCGTTGATAAAAGTAGATGTAGCTAGCCTTATTCATTTTAGCCATTTTGGTGGATTTGTAGTGGTATCTCATTGTGGTTTTCTCATGAATTTCCCCTTCAGCTCATGGAATCATAGGGAGCTTCTGCACTCTCCATGCTGCACATCTTTAGAATCACCTCAGGACTCAGTTTCTCTCTTTCAAAAGCAGTTGCTCTCAGTGACAGCATGGAGACAGGACAGTGGTCTAAAACGCTTGGAATTTGGTTTCAGAATACCTGAATACCTTGTGGAGAGACTCAATATTCCTTGATATAATATATGAGGCCTTCATCTGATGCCTTATTTTCCACTCTAATTTCGTATCACTCTCCTCTGAGTCCTCTGTGATTTACACATACTAAGAACTTGCATGTTTCCCTCAGCCCTAATTCCTTTACACAAATAATTCTCTCCTCATGCCAAGCCGCTTTCTCCATGATCTGGATAGCAAATTTCTCTTCTTGCGTGGAAACTCAACTCTTTGGTGACGTTTCCCTTGTTCCATAGGCCTAACTAATCGCTTCCTCTTTGCTAATCCATTTCAATAGTGTAAACCTCCTATGTAGAAACTATAAGTGTTTATGTATCTATTTCCCTATAGGACTAAGAGTTCCTGTAGTATAAATCTTTGTGTTCTCACTGATTAAACCACAAATTGTCCCATAGCAAGTGATGAGTAAATAAATACAGTTTAAGAATTTGGAGGTGAAACATTTCTTATGAAACGTCAGGAAGTAGCAGAAAGGCTAAAAATGAGGAGAGATGGATTCTGACCCTGATTTCATCTCAACAAATGAGTCCGTCTCTCTGGGTCTTGGTTTTCTCATTTTAAAGCAAGAATCTGGAACCAGGTGGTGTCTCAGATCCCTCTCAGCTCGAGCATCTTCTGACTGTCCTTCCCTTATGATATACAGCAGAGATTGAAGCACTTTGGCTAAGGGGCCCGACATCTGAAGGTAGTTAAAAATAACCACAAAGTAAAGAGCAACATACACAGACTTTGGTATAGTGGGAAGGGTGTTTGGACTACACAACAAAATCTAGGTTTGTCTTGTTTCTATTACTTCCTAACAACTACGTGATTTTGCTCATATAAGTAATTTCTTTTGGGGAACTTAATTTTCTCATTTGTAATTTGGGGAAAAATAAACCCTTCACAAAATCCATGTCAGGATTAAATTGGTGGTAATACATTTTGAAACTTTAACTTTCTCTAGTCAAAACAGAGTAGAATATTATTATTTGGATTATTATCTTTCTCAACAATTTGGAGCCTGAAGGGATCTATCTTGAAAACCAGAGGAGCTTTTTGAGATGATTTCTTAAAAGAGATCACTGATGTTAAATTACTGGCCAGGCATTTGCCATCTGAATTGTGTAGTCAAAGCCTTTAAAACGTTCACCTTGCCAGCTGCTTGATTGCTTAACTGCAGCCCTCAACCACTTCAGCTTTGAAGTTAGACATGAATTAAACTGCCTCCAGTATCTACATTTAGATGGAAATTATTCAGTGGTGAATTGCCTCATAAACTGTGGTCAAATGTACCGTAAAACAAGCACAGTGGACAATGTAAGCTGTATAATAATGTTTCAGTGACCCTGGGACAGAGCGTGAGGGCTCCCAAAATGCAGGGAAGTTGATACATATCTGCTCAAATAAAACAGTATTTTCTTCTCGACTGTTAAGCTAAGACGTCAATTGTGTGTATCTCTATATTTGTGTATGTATATATGTTTGTGACCCATATGATTCAGGTACCAAAAAATATAAAGTATTTCATAATGTTTTCATAATAAACCTTTACCCTAGGTTTCTCAGAATCCACCTATTGACCTACAGCTGAACTTTCTGTTGCTCTATGGCAGGTAATCTGTCCTTTTTCTCTAGTAGCTTGGAAGATTTTCTTGGTATTCATGATGTTCTGCACTTTTTATGTAACTACAGGTCTTTTTTAATTTATTTATGTGTTTGGCCCTCCTGGTGCTTTCAATCTGAGTCCAATGGTTTACCTTCCATGGTGAAAAAGTCTCATCCATTACCTTTTCAAATACTGCTTTTCCACCCTTGTCTATAAAACAGCAAATAGCAGATAGCTTGGCCCATGTCCTAGTTACACAGCTGTTCTGTTCCCTCCTGGAGCTTTATATAAACCACAACCATGGGCAATTAGTGGTATGACTTTAATCGTCTCTTCATGGATTGAGGAGTCCTGCCCCAGACTTTCAGTTTTTGTTTGTGAGATTCCCTCTAGTTCCCAGCCACATTTGCTTCTCCTTGCCCCAGAAATTCAACTGCTGACTGTCTTGGTTGGCTAGGTGAAGGACTTGGTGGGCCATACCTTTAACCCTGATTATTGCTGTCTTTTGGTTCTATTTCTGGGCCACAGAGATGCTTATATTCTTTTATTGGAACCCATGGTTATTTTTAACTTTTATTTTAAAATAATTTTGGACTCACAGTGAGTTTCAGAGATAGTACAGAAAGTTCCCATATACCTTCCACCTAACTTCTCCTAATGTTCACATCTTGTGTAGCACAGGTAGGCTTTTAATATTTTTCTTTTTGTAGTTTATCTCTTATTTCTGGGCAGTTGGTATTCAAGGGCAGAAGAAGCACGAACTCATCAAGCCAACTGACCAATAGTTCTGGGCCAAGAGTCTCCCCATTGACTGGTTGAACATCCATCCATTCACTCAACAAATATTTATTAAGCATTTACTAAGTTCAAAGCACTGTCCTAGGCACAAAGGATATAGCAGTGATCAGAACAGGCAGAAATCCCTGGTGTTGTTAAAATTTAGTGTTGGAGATACAAAATAAAGAAGTTAAAACTGGTAAAATGGATAGTGTATTATATACTGATAAGCACCGAGGAGAAAAAGAAAGCATGGGAAGAGGGTCAGAAGTGCTGAGGTATTATATATGGAGGTTGGGGAACGCATCACCAAGAAGGACATTTGAGTGAAGACCCAAGAGGTGGGTCGTGATTCATACAGATATCCAGGGAGGAAAACAGCCCTCAAAAAAAACCTTGAGAACCAGGCACTATACCCACAAGGAAACTGAGGTTCAGAGGAATTAAGTCACTTGCCTCTGCACTTAGCCAGCAAATGAAAGAACTGTGATGGTACCCAGGTTTCCCTGACCCCAGAGCTTGTGTTCTTATCTGAGTTGCTAAGTGCAGATTTATAAAGAGACACACACCCCTTCAAAGGGTGCATTCTGGTCCTTTTACTCACATAACTTAGTGCTAAGCCATGGCGTTCTCATAAACCTTTCAAGAAAACCCTAGAAATCTATTTACAGAGTACTTGAGGTCTTTCAACAAGATGTTTTAGTTAAACTAGCTGAGCTTCATAAAATATGGCTTTGACCTTTGCAGCCAGTGGTCCAGGGGCTTGAGTGGTTATGACCAGCCTGGAAGGTGGCCGATGCTTCCGTGGCGGGCAGCTCATTGGTCAGCTCCCACACTAATAGGGAAGCGAATAATTCTTCCCAAGAGTGTTTGTACTTGTTTTGCTCCCTTTTAGCACTCATACCATCCATTTCCATCAAAATATATCATGGAAAATAAGCCCTTATGAGCAAATCCTACCGACACAAAGTAGAGAGACAGCCACTTTACATTGTAAAAAATTTGGATTCCAGGGGATCTTAAAGGACAGCACACATAATGTGTCCTTTAAAAAGAATGCAATGATAACAACCTGTGCCCAAGTGGAGGTCTCACGGAGTCATTTTAGTGTTTGTAAGACTCTCCTGAAAAGTTTAAATCCAGATTCCTGAGCCTGACCTTCAGGTATTGGATTCAAGTCTTGGATGATACAAGGAATCTGCCTATTCAACACTTACTCCTCCCACAAGTGGCCGTTCTGTGGTCCAGAAGGTCAAATGCAGATTCTCCCCTAGGGCACTAATGGCCCCTCCAGCATCAGTCCCAACCTACCTTCGCAGTTGTGCTATTCCCACCCTGGCGCCTTGCCCTTTACTCCTTAACCCCCTCATCTCATGTCCACATGTTCTGACCTTTCACACTAATTCTTATTTCCTCGAACTTCCCCACTAGTATAATGGTTTTGGTTCAGTGAGTCCCTTGCCTAAAAACCTTTTCCTCTCATCCTTGCCCCTTGAAGTCTTGCCCCCCTTTTCAAGATCCTGTTCACGGCTTTCCACTCCGTGAGTCTCCCTAAATCTTTCAGCTAAAGTTAATTCCCCCCATTTTTGTGTTTCCATAGTTTAAAAGAAAAAGAGGAAGGAGAGGGAGAGGGAGAGGGAGAAGGTGAAGAAGAAGGAAAAGAAGGAGAAGAAGGCGAGGGACAAGAAGGAGGAGGAGGAGGAGAAGAATACTGCTAACAAACGGACCTGAGCATGGTTTGCCCTCGATAAGTCCAAACGGGTGATTTTTATTTATCTATCCCTCCGAGGCCCAGCACTGTGTTTACATGAAAATGTTCTCGAAATCCTTGTTGACTCAAAAGAACAGATGAGAATTCTTAGCGATTAGCTCATTCATATTAGTGTTAAATGAGTGAAGTTTGACCTAAGAAATCATTTGCCTCCTAAGTCGATTAAATGGCCGCACAACAATTTTGCCTAGGTACTTGTATACTTGGCTAAGAAATTGCTTGGGTTTGTTCTTATATTTTGCCTTCTCACATTTCTACTTTCACCCTAAGCTGAGGATCAAATCTAACTGAATGTTTAAAGACGGTAGATGGTCTCTGTACTCTAACTGAGGCCTTGTAGTATACCAAAATTAACAGTAATAAGTGTAGACTCTGGTGTTAGCACTTTCACTTATAGCCAAATTGCTGAATCTTCCTGTTAGCAACACAAGTTTGTTTTAGCAAATACGTGTGTCTTCTCTCCATTTTATAAAGTGTGGAAATACCTCTCCCACAAGTTTTTGTACATAGTAACTAAGACAACATGTTAAGGACATTAGCACAAAGGCTAACTCAGTCAGTGCAAAACAAATGGTATAATTATTATTGTGGCTAATAATGGCTCTCTCACCTCAGGCACTGTCAGAAAAGAGCTGTTCTCAGTAGACACATGTGCGGCCCCTGTGCAGACTCAGAGACCATCATAGGCAAGAACAATGCAGGCGAAGCTGTTCTGAGGGTGCTCATGCCCATGATGGTATCTGATCCTTTCTGATGAACTTGGCCAAAATGATCACCTCTTTCTACCCCCGGTGGGAACCTTTCCCAACTGAATAAGAACATACTGACTTTGGCGGTGGCTCTTCCCACCTCTGAGGAGAACAGCTCCTGGAAGAATGAAGCTAGACGAAGGTCCTCAGAGAAAGCACCAGGAGGCAGTCTACGCATTAATTGCTTTAACTTTTCATTTTGAAATAATTTCAGATTTTAAGAAAGTTTCAAAAATAGAACAAAGAATATCTGTCTGCCTTTTACACAAATTCCCCAAATGGTAACATTTTTTTCACATAACCATCATAATATTATCACAAAATTATGAAAGGAACGTTGGCACAATCTGCGTATCTAACCCATAGCCCTAATACAAATTTCTCCAATTGTCACACAGATGTTGTTTCTGGTCCAGCACATAAACCAGCATCACAGGTTGTATGTCATTGCCATAGCTTCTTAGTCTCCTCTAATCTGGAAAATTGCCTAAGTCCTTTTTTTCACTTGATATTTAATATACCCTCTTATACCTTTGAAGAGCACTGATCAGTTATTTTGTAGAATGTTCCTCAATTTGTCTGATATTTCCTCAAGATTAAATTCTGTTTATGCATTTGTATCAAGCATGCCACAGAAATAATGTGTCCTCAGTGCATTTTGTCAGGAGGCATGTTGTATCCATTTATCCAATTCCTGGTGATGTTAACTACGATCCTTTCGTCAAGTTGTCCTCAAAGTGGGGACACTGTGGAACATGTAAAAATTCTATTTCTCGTCATTTTTGTGCCCACTAATTTTAGTATCTATTGAAGATTCTTGCCTGAAACAATTATTACTTTGGTTTGCTTATGATAATTTTCTGTTTTCTTCATTTATTATACACTTATTCGTTGGAAGTCTACTCTAACAAAGAGATTTTTCATTCATTCATTCATTCATTCATTCATTCATGTAGTTATTCATTTGTATCAGTACAACTCATTGATTCTTATTTTAGCCTTTGTTTACAATTTATTACATTAACTGTTTTGTGGCTAACATTAGTCTAGACTTGGCTATTGGGAGCCCTTACAAGTTGGCTCTTGAATTCTTACATTTTCTTATGTCTTACAGTGTTTTTCCTTCAGAGGGTTGGGTTGAGATTGTGTTGATGCAGATTAAGAAAACAAAGCCTCTCTGATTCATTCCAGTGGATTTAAGCAGCTCTGTTGAGACCCTGCCCTTTCAATGACTGTGATGTAGCTGTACCCACATGCTGCTCTATATAACTTGTAAGTAGGTGTTACCCAGATGGGGTGTGCGTATATATTTGATTTTTCAATGACTCTTATGTGGTCTGCCATCACTACCTTTTCATTGGTAGTTTAGTTGAAACATTTTGTAGGAAACCCAGCAACACAATTCCCTGTGGCCTCTTGAGCTCTGAACCTCGCTCCTTCTGCATCATTCCTGCACCGGATTCTATTTAATTAACATTTGATTTTGCATTGCAAGACCCTGATATACATTAGGAGGTCACCACCCCACCATTTATCTTTTAAAGTAACTGGGCTGGTTATTTTTTTTTTTTAAGTTCCATCAGGTTAAAACAGTTAGCAATTTTTCTCCTTGCAGTGTCCCTTCAGCCTGGACCAGACGGATAATAGATCAGTGTAGGTTCAGATGCATTACGACATTAGTCATCAATTAAGTTTAAACCAGCACTGTAATATATCATTTATCTTGCCTGCCACGGCTCTTTTGAACATTTAATTTTTTAAGGCCTCTTAGGGTTTTTTTTTCTTTCTTCCTAACTGGCCTCCTGCCTCCCTCCTTTGTCTCCGACACAGCCATCTCCTTAAGGAACAATAAAAATTAGATTTGTTTGACCTGCTCTCAGGGTTCATTTCAGCAAGATGGATTTTAATAGCTTTGACTGGTTAGGCAGACAGCTTTTATGTAATATTCCAGACATTTACGCACTGTCTTTTGCTGAGCCCTCAGCAGGTGTGTATGGGAGAGGATGTGTCTGGGTGCCACTAAAGAGCTCCTTACGATTCCTTTCACATCAAATAATCCTCTGGGAAATTGCTTACTCTTAGATATGGTAGGCATCTCATTAAGAGCTCAAATCATTGGTATTTCTTTCTCCCCCTAATAACTTTTTTCTAATCTCCTGCATTCAGCATTGATTGCATTGTTAATGTTAAAATGATGCTCTTTGTTCAATGGGGTCTTTCTAAATTGACTTGGGTTATAATGGGTTCTCTATATTTTTTTCTAGGTGTATAACAACACCTTCCCCATGGATATTCTGATTCAGGGATGGTCATTTTCTCATTGCAAGGTGGATTGAGGTCATGGGGAGAGCAAGAGTTTTGAGGCCACATGACCTAAGGTTTGAATAGTGACCCAGCCCTTTATCAGATGAACTGTTTTCTGACTCAAGCTGGTGACCCCATCTTCCTGAGTCTCAGCGTCCACCTTGCTGGGATAATTATAATACCCACCTCAGAAAGTAGTTACCGGTTTTCAGTGAATGCATAGAAAACTTGGAGTGCCTCACACAAGATCAGGGATTGTTTTTTTTTTCATCTCTAAATTTAACTTTCTTTGCAAGGTGGAGATAATAATGTTTAGTCAATATTCAAGCCACAAACATTTACTGAACTCTTCTAAGAAGGGCAAGCAGCAGTGAACAAAACAGACAAAGATTTCAGCCCACATGGACATCAAATTTTTATACAGAAGACTGATAGTAGACAAGATAAATAAGTAAAAACCATGGCATGTTAGGTAGTGCTAAGCACTAAGGAGAAAAAGATAAAGTAGGATTGCTGAAAAGATTAAAAAGATAACATTTAAACTATTTTTAGCCAGTGTCTGGTACATAACTAATAGCCCATTCATAATAGCTATGCATATCAATCATTCATTTAATATTTCACACATTTATTCAATATTTGTTGAAACCACACTAAGCTAGGCATAGATGCTGTAGTTTTAGGCACTTTGGAAACTTCTGGCATAAAATTCATTCATTCATTCATTCATTCATTCATTCATTCATTCCTTCATTCACTCTTCTTACATCTGTTGCGTTCCTACTCTACACAAGGCACTTTACTAAGGCTGGGGCTAAAGAGGAATAAAGTAGGTCTTTGTCCTCAAGTTACCGATAGTCTAATGGAAACTCAACTATGACAGAAATCAAAAAGGCAAGAGGAGAGATTTGACTGGGGCTGAGAGGAGATTGGATTTGGAAAGGTAGAATAGGAGAGGATGAAAGCAGGTAGAGTGTTGTACCTTGCTTTAGTCAGTCTTCAGATACAACAAACTTCCACTTTCCTGATGTTGAGGGTGTCTTTTGATGACCCGGGCTGCTGCACAACCCCCTCTAGCTTCTAAGGTCTTTCTCTGAAGCCACCTCTGAAGCTCCTTAATAACTGTGTGAGAGCAGGGAGAAGGCATGTGATACGACTCAAACCAAAGTACTCTACTGTTGGAGGAAGAGCTGTAAACTACGGTCTGAATTAAAATATCTAGTGCTGGGAAGAAGAGTCACTGAGAAAATGAGTAAACTTATTAGAGATTTTTACCATATTTTAATATATTGAAATAACTCAATTTTAATCTTGACCCTGCCAAGAATTTGTCATTTGAATGTGGGCTCTGAAAAACACAGGAATTGGATCAAATAAATGTCTGGCTCTAAAAAGAATCCTACAGAACTAGTGAACTTAATCACTTTATACTTATTTACATACTTATTCATCTAACTATCCACTTATTCCTTTTTTTTTTTTTTTTTTTAATTCATCCAACCAGGTTGTTGAGCACCTTCTTTCTGCCAGGCACTGTGCTGCACACTGCATTACAAAAAAAATGGTTCCATCTTAAGAAGATGACACTCTGGATTGCATTTTTTAGAGACTATTTAAATTCTCTTTTACTTTACTAGACATAAGAAAATACTCACATATCATTAGCAATTCTCCCTCAGTATTACTATATAGAATAATAACCCTGTGAATAAGACAGGACAACTATCAGTTTCCTTTGTTCCCATTCTACAGGGAAGGAAATGAAGGCACTGAGAAATCTAGTGGGAGTAGCAGAGGCTTATTACATGCCAGGTATTGGCCTGGGTGCTAGTAATACAATGGTGAACAAGTAAGGTGTCCCACCACCCAGATTTGCCTGACACTATGTCTGATTTTAAAACTGAAACATCTGCTTCCTGGAAAATCCTTCAGTTTGGGGAAACCAGGGTAGTAATCACCTAAGATGTTCTACGAAACGGCTCCACTATCACAGAACACTAAGTGTCATACCAGATACATGAAATAAAGTTCAGTGATTTATTGATTTGGATTTAAACAAATGGGAATCACACGAGAAAGATTTAATTTCTTTCTCCAGAGAGCTAAAATGTGCTTAGTTCTCTTCTTCAGGAACCCCCAATTTAGATAGCTATTGAATGAATGGGGAAGATAATGCTTCACTGAGGAACCAGTGATAAGAGAAAACATTGATAATAGGATGTTGCAAATGATCAACTAAGGCCCCTTCCCTTCACTTTCCAAGTGTTGACAAGAAAGCACGTGGGTGATGCGCTATTCTTTGAAGGCTATATTATTTAGGACATCTTTGAGGGATTGTTTTACTTTGGGAGGGAGTGGGGGTGTGGAGATAAAATTCCCTAAATGCTATCAGCCATGAATAAATCACTTTACATTCCACACAACTCTGCTCTTCTTAGAGCAGAGAGCTCCCTGCTTCTAGTTACTTAAAAAAAAAAAAAAAAGGCATTATTCTACAGGTAATTTCATAAAGTGAAGAGCATGGTGGACTATGAATCAGGAAAAACCCATATCTTTCATACAATTTGAAACCTAAAGCCAGTTTATTTCTCTCCTGGGGTTTCAACATGTATACCTGAAAAGAGGCACAGACACACCTGCCTTTCTAGAAAGGTCAAGAAGACAGATGATGTCCCCACCCCTTGCAAATGTCCTGATATCTAGGAAGGGAGGTGACCATCACTCCGTGATGACACTATTATGTTTTAATCAACAAAATAACCCTAGTCCTGGTACTAAATCATGTACTACCTTGGAAAAATTGCTTACCTTTCCTGAATTTCAGTTTCCCCATCTAAAAATTGGGGGATTGCAATTGTATAACAAAGTATTGTTGTAAGGATTAGAGTTATGGTTAGAGCACAGCACCAGAACAAGAACCACAATTTTAGGAGACCTTGGATTTGTCCTATAAGATGTTTAAGCTGTGACTATATGAAACAACTACACATGACTTGTATTCATCTTTTGTTATCGGTATATATTGAGTCTACAATTTTAATACAGTTTGTTCCCTTTCTTAAAATGTGTATACATTTTTTTGGCACCCTCTGTATTTTAATCACAATTATACTCACATTGATAGGTCAAAAATTTGTTTTCTGGAGCAAATTTTATTGATCCAGTTTATATTTTTGCTTGAATGTCTATATAGCCCAATTCACTATTTCTGATTTTCCCATTTTACTTTGATTATTAGAATCAAATATTTCTTTGTAAATTATAAAATAAATATTTTATTAATAATCATTATTTTTCCATGTCAAACTGAACTGATTATAGATTCTGCCACTACCAGCTGTCTTTTGTGAACATCAATTCTACATAATTCAGTTTGAGACTCTAGTCTTGTTTAAGAAGAGTTGATATTTATGTTAATTTGCAGTCAGTAACACATTCCATTATCAACTTTGTTGTGTGCCAAGTATTTCTCCCAGTAGTGGTCATTAAGAATCAAACTGCCATTGAACATAAAGGACTCAGAAGATAAATGGTACCTGTATTTCCTTTTTTAAAGCAATGGAGAAAGAATATTAGCATAGCAAAGAGGTAGTACAGCATGAGTCAGAGTCAAAACAGTGGGGTCAAAGCATCTGCCTTCCCTCCCAATTTCTTCCTCACCCTCCCTCATCCTGGATTGGCCTCCTGGCATGGCATTTGCCTGAGCCCCACCTGAGCTGGCATATTCTGGACAGGAAGTATTGGGGCATATGGCTGCCTGAAAGGGCTTTTCGCCTTGTCTGTTTTCCCCATTCACTTCCTACTCCATGCCAGCCTCCTCTTTCCCTTTGCCAGCTCATTCTAGTAGGGCTTGCACCCAAGTTCGCAAAAAAAGGTGTTTCAGCAAAAATCTTGTTTTGAATACAAATTTGTTGTGAGGACTAAAGGAGGTAGTGTTGACAAAGAATCTCAGCATAATGCCTGACATGGTGGCCCATAATACGTACAGGTTGGTTCCTCTCCCCTTGTTCTCTGACGTCCTCCTTTCTTAAGGAGTGTGGTTAAAGGAAGGGGCACAGGCTTCGGAATTAGAATGACCTGGGTTAAAATCTTAGTTCTCCCAATTTTTTAAAAGCTGTGTGTTCTTGTTATTTCATTTCTTTGAGCTTCAGTTTTATTAGCAATAAATTCGGGTGAGAAATATGATTGAGATCCTAGCCCTGTTATGAAGACTAAGTGACCCTGCATGTGAACACTCACCTAGGCCCTGGGAATCTAAGACAAACATAGGACCCAGACGAGAGCATATAATCAATTGATAAATTATTAGATCCAGATAACTGCAATGAAAGGGGTGCTATAAGTGCAAAGAAACAAGGAAGTCTAATCTCATTGAGGGTTTGTTGGGAGTCACTGAAATCGTGCCTCACATGATGATGCCACATTTTCATATATGTGTGTTTATTAGGGGGTGCGTGTTAGAGTACATGGAGGGGGTGTGTATAAACAGTGATTACATTCCAAGTGGCTTTTCTACTGGTAAGTAAATTTGGGCAAAGTACTGAATTTTCCAAATTTTTATCTGTAAAATGAGGGTCCTAACATATTACCACATAGAGCTGTCCTGAGGATTTTCTATTCCTTCTTCCTCATCTCTAACCTTTATTGAGTGCTTTCTATGAGCCAGGTATAATGTGCTCAGTAATCCCATGAAACTGAAACTATTAATGTCTTGAAGAAACTGAGGCAACAAGAGGTTAGGTAACTTGCCCAAGGCTAGACACTCGTAAGTGATGAAGTGAGATAGAATTTCAACCCAAAAACCTGGCTCATGAGGCCATGTGCTTTCACATGCTAGTCTCAGGGAGAGATAGCTTAATACCTGGCTGCCCTTCTCATTGCAATTCTTTATCATTGAGCTCATTTTTTCCAACAAGGGCACCGGAATGTGCTTTATTCCCTTCTATCTCCCCAAGACCTATGGCACACAATAGGGGCTCTATAGGTCTACCCTGAGTAGATGAGTGTACTGGACCTGGCAAAGGCAGTCACGTAGAGCCGTAGCACTGGTGGATGGAGGTGGGAAGGGATTAAGGACTCACACCTCTCCCTAGTACCTTCAGAAAAGCTTTCAACACCCTTGATTGCTATGTGCTCTGACAAACGCATAAAATATGGTCCCCTTCCAGCTGCCTGCTTGGTCCATTTCTGGAGAGGTGCCAGCCGCCTATTTGATCAGCTTCGAGCAGCAATGAGGTAGTTAAGACAAGCAGGGAGCAGTCGGCTGAGAAATAGGTAAATATTTTATAGACTGTATGGTAAATAATGTATACATTCAGAGAAACAAGGTGAATCTTTTATAAGCTTGAGCCCCTGGTAAGGCTGCAATTAAATGCTGGTGCTGGAAGAAATTAAAAGTGAGTCCTAATCTCCCTGCCTTACAGAAAGTCAAAAGCCTGCCCTTAAGCCCTGGGTAAGAAGGTCAGTCTCTGTTTCCCACTGCTGAATAGCTCAAATTTCAGTATCTTTCTGCAAAGTGAAAAGGTCTTTTTCCCTTATCCCAATGCCACTTACATATAGTCACAAACATTTCTTTGCTTACATTTATATTTTTATATTATTTATTTGTGTTGTGTCTAGTGTGAGCTAGATTCCTTCACATAGATTTGTTTTAGTTCCCACAGCAATTCCAGTGAGGTGCATGTAGTAGGTACATCAATATTTGGCATTTCAGTTATGTTTGTTAGGGACTTATCTTGTGCCAGACCCTGTGCTAGGTGATGGGGTACCACAAGTCTGGAGTATACAACCTGATGGTAGAGATAAATAATAAACCAGAGTTTCAGGAGGAGGTAAGTGCTGGGGTGAAAAATGAAGCAGAGTAAGAGGAACAGAGTGCCTGGGAGAGGTCTTCCAGGTAAGAGGACAATTGAGCAGACACTTGCAGTGTGGATGGTGGTGGTAAGAGCGTTCCTCTAATTTCAAGGTATTGTAGAGAATGTTGTTTTGTGGGGCCCATATCAGGACCACAGTATTCATTCCCCCAGCTTCTGGAAGCTGCTGACATCGGAATCCCTCCCCTGGAACTGCCCTCAGTGGAGGGAGCTACTTTGCCCATGTTTTGCCCCCACTTTCTCAGAGTAGTCAATATCCAATTAGTGGTTGTTGCAGGGGTACAAAGCCCTGACCCCTCGTCTCAGTGCAGGATGACTCGGAATGTGCATCCTGGTGGGAAAGGAGGACGCTGTCACTGGTATGTGGAGCCCTGATAGCGTTTAGCACTCACCGGCTGTACAATTTTAGCAGTTTCATTAGTGGTGAATGGGGTGAACGGGAGACCAATGAAAAGGAACACCCTAGTCATTACAATATCTCAGGCATTTAAGAGGTTTAGGGGAAAGAGTAATTATAAGTGGAATTGGATGGTTGGGTACAATCAACACACTGGAAAAAGATATGAAAGGCTGGGGTGATTAATCACCAATTTATGGCAAAATGTGAAAGTCAGAGGTCGCCCTTGGCAGCACGTACGCATTGAGACACTCTCATTTACTGTGGCCAGGGGCCATAAAAAAAATCTGAGGCATAAGTCCAGAACTTAATTATAAAGGCAGCAGAGCTCTAGAGAAGATGGAATTCTCAGCCACAGTGAGCCTGCTAAACCAAAGTCAAGACCCTGATCGGGAAGAAAAGGGATCCTGAAACTTGGGGTGGGAGAATCTAGGTTGACTGAATATGAAAACCTTAAGACCCCACATATCTCTGAACCCTCTTGGCCTGTGGAAATGGTGCATCACCCCTTGTTAAAGGATAGTGCTCTGCCTTTGCTTGAAGATGATGCAGAAGCCTATGCCTTGAGATGGATCCCCACCTCTCCTCATTGCCACAAGACCAGTAGTCATGTCAAGTCCTAAAATAACCGAGCTGAGGAAGTGCTGGGTCTGCTAAGGGAGGAGAGGATCTATACCCTGAAAAAGCTGAAGAACCTACAGGACACAAATCCTCAGGAGCTGGAAGGGTACATTGGGGTCTGCTTCCACAGAGTGGTGGACCAAGAAAAGAAGGATATAAGTGGGAAAATGATAGTTTATTGGTATGAGAACACCATTCTCTCATATAGGATTTAACACCATGGGAAGAACCTCAGGAGACGATGCAATGGATCGCAGAAGCTTTAAAAAAAAGGTGTTAGCCAACATTGGTTAAAGTAGATGGACAAATGGCCAAGGCAGATGGTAAAAGAGGGGATCAAAATGAAGTGGATGTATTAGAGTAAACATACAGGCTAGAAAAACCACCAATTAGTTATATTTTGTGAGAGGACACTATGTTTGCCAACACAACAGAGAATCACCTAGACAGAGGAGAATAAACATTGTTTAGAAGCTCAATTGCCTCTCCCATATGGGTCTGACCTAATGGTATCATAGAACTGGGTTCGCTGATAGCAATAGGAATGATGGAATTCCCAAATAATAGGGGTCACTTGGTGGCACATATTCTGAATATAGGTTTGCCATTTCTGCTTCCAGGCCTTTGGCAGGAACCACCATCCAAAGATTTACAAAGTGTTGGATCCATCAACAAGAGACTCTGCATAATATCATATTATACCAAGGAACCCACTTTACAGCAAAGGAGGTAAAGCAGTGGCACATGCTGAGATCCACTGGTACCACCATATGTTGTATGACCCAGAAGCTTCCACCTTGATAAAAGTGATGTAATGGCCTTTTGAAGAATCACCTAAAGAGCCAGCCTTGGAATGTTACCTTGCAAAGATGGGCACTATCTTCCAGGAGGCAATAAACATGCTACATAAATTACCATTATCAGGTGTTGTGTCACCAACAGGTAGAATTCACGGGTCCAGGAACCAAAGAGAGGAAGTAAGAGTATCTTGCTTACTACTACTTCTGATAATATACTTGGAAAATTTGTGGTTTTTATCCCCACTACTCTGGACTCTGCAGATTTAGAGGTCCTGGCTCCAAAAAGAAGTAAACTTCTATCAGGGTACGCTCTAAAAACCCCATTAAACTTTAAATTATCACTACTTCCTGGTCACGTTGGGTTCCTTATGCCAAAGACCAGCAGGCAAGGAAAAGAATCACCATTTTAGTCAGGGTTCATTAATTCTGATAGTCAGCAGAAGGTAGGGTAACTGTTATATGATGAGGGCAAGGAGGGGTAGGTTTGACACCAAAGATTTTCACAGGGCATCTTCTGGTATTCCCTTTCCCAATTTTGATAGTATATGGACAGAAGTGCATGATGACAGGGGCTGAGTCTCCTCACGGATGAGAATTTGGTTTACCCTTTTCCTTCCACATAAACCACCCACAGATCAGCAGCGGTGCTAGAAGGTCAGAGGGATATAAAATGGGTAAGAAGAGGGAAATGATGCAATCCACTGCCTCCAGGAAACCAACTGCAGTGACAGGGACTAGTGGCAGGGATTAGTTCATCCCACTAGTCTTCCTCTTTAAGTTTCATTGAAAAAAGAAAACAATCAGAATCTTAGAGGAGCTGTTCCCAGTTGAGTTGAATTTATTATATAAAGAAAGTGGATCTGAGTGGTACAACTGCAGTGTTGTACCCCCAGATTTCCTGTTTAGGACTCAGGATCTCATTCTCCTAGCTGTTGCCTGAAAATAAGACCTAGCCAGACAATCAGTTCTAATGCAGCTTTTGGAGCACAAATTAATATAAGACCCAGTATTTATATTATATTATATTATATTATATTATATTATATTATATTATATTATATTATATTATATTATATTATACTATATTATACTATATTATATTACATTACATTACATTACATTACATTACATTACATTACATTGGACCCAGTCTTATAGTAAAATAACACCAGGTCTTATATTAATTTTTGCTCCTAAAGATGCATTAGAGCTTATTGGCCAGCTAGGTCTTATTTTTGGGGAACCACAGTGGGTACCTGATGAACTTCCAAGCTGGGGAACGTTTGGAGTGGGAAGGAGCAGAGGGCTGGATGCAACAAGAACACCTAATTGATCTTCAATCCCTGTCCCAGTGATTCAAGGATGTGGTAGAGGAAACAGCCATCAATCACCTGAGAGACTTGTTGAATGTTGGATGAATCGGTCCTTTCTGTTTAAGAAAGAAACCAAGAAGGTGGGGGAGAGGTGGGAGTAGGAAGTTGGATCGCCAAAAGTCACAGAGTAGATTTGCAGTAAATGTGGGATTTGAGCCAAAGATTTTAATTCAAGGCCCATGTCATTCTGTCATCCCAGAAGGGTCTTTTCAGTTTCTAGTCCTAAGTTCTGGTTTTACAATGGAGGAAACTGAGGCTCTGGCAGGCTTAATGACGAGTACAAGACCTGCAACCAGGTCTTCTGACTCAGAGATTTGTTCTGCAGCACTACATTCAGTGCAACTCAACATGCTAAATGAGTCAGCTCGGTGTCCTTTGAGGTAGGTTTTCGAGGAATTTGGCTGTCAAAAACTGCCTCCTGTCACCTCATTCGCCACCCCCATCTGTCTGACTCCTGAGGCCAGGCTCTTTCAATCGTGCCATCCTTCTCTCTGTATTAATAAGTGTGATCGAGGACTCCTGCACAGGTCAACCCACGGCAAACAGCTGCTGTAAGTGGATGTTTAATACACGTTTGTCACTTGACTGTCAAGGAGTTCTGAGACCAATTTCCAAAGTATGTAAGTCCTGGGACACCAGCAGCCTGTCTAAGGATCCAACTCAATTCTGACACTATCTACCCAGAGACTGCGTCAGATTCCACAGATTAAGGATTCAGTCCTACAAGGCTGCCCCCACCCCCAAACTTCAGACACCAGTAGCAAGCCCAGGTTGTTGCCAGGTTTTTTGTCTTACTTGCTATAGATTGGAAGCTCCCAGGACTCTGTCTTTGGGTTTGATTAATTTGCTAGAGCAACTCACAGAACTCAGAGAAACATATTATTTACTAAATTATCAGTTTATTATAAAAAGGATATAGTTCAGAAACAGCCAGATAAAAGAGATACGTGCGGCAAGGTGTGGGGAAAGGGCACAGAGCTTCCATGTCTCATGAGCGCACTGCTCTCCCAGCACATCCACATGTTTGCCAACCCGGAAGCTCTCCAAACCCTGTCCTTCTGGATTTTCATGGAGGCTTCATTACATAGGTACGACTAATTAACTCGTTGACCATTGGTGATTGATTCAACCTCTAGTCCCTCTCCCCTTCCAGAAAATCAGGAGGTGAGACTGAAAGTTCCAACATTCTATTCATGGTTGGTTTCTCTGCTTTCTGAAAGTCATCTCATCAACATAAGCCCAGCTGTGGTGGCAAGGGACTCGTTATGAATAATAAGACACCCATTTCACCTTTATGTCCCTGAAGCGATGGGGGAGCTGTGAGCCAGGAACCCAGGACAAAGATCAAATATCTCAGAAATAAGTTTTGGTCATCTGAATGACCAAATATGTATTTCTTATAAATCACAACATCACAGAAAGTAACTAACCTGAGGGAAGGAGGCCAAGTATGTATAGGGAAGAACAGAATCACCTTATGGCTGAGAAAATGGGCTTTGCCATTAGAAACACCTAGGTTCAAATCCAGGTTCAAAACCATTGGCTGGCTTGTTGACTTTAGGTAAACAATTTCTTTGAGTCGTAGTTTTCTCATCTGTAAAATAAAGGATAGTCACATCCACTGCAGAGGACTGCTCTATTGTTCAATGGCATCATGTCTGTCAAACACTTAGACAGGGCTCGGCGCACACAGATATATTCAGTCAAGATGAGCTATTACTAGTGTGGGGGAGGAAGAAACTTTCCTCTTCTAGGTTCTTCCTGTTGCTCTAGTAATTAAATCAGCACAAGCCAGATTAACAAGAGAAAATAACCAAATTAAATCACATAGGTATGTATGGGAACTCCACATACATGAGAGAGTCAGAGACCACACATACATGAGAGGTTCTGCGACCAAAAGGGAAAATGAGGTATTTCTGGCACTCTGAGCTGACGATGAGAATAAAGCACTTTGGGGCTTCAGAAGGGTGGGAGGTCATTCAGAGGACAATAAGAAGAGATGGTCAGTAATCAGAAGAATGACTGCCCTATAGATAGGTCATAAAAAGTTATTGCTGGTGACAACTTTTATTATGGGGCAACACCACTAATTTAAATTCTTTAAGGTAAAAGTTTCTCCTGAGGCTGCAGAGTCTCAGTTGACTTCAGCTCAAAATAATTCACATGCCAAAGTAGCACATCTTGAGGTGGCCTGTTCTGAACCCCTTCACTAGCTTGTGCTTTGGTTTGAATCTCCACTCTGTGTACCCCAGGTTGTCTGTGAATTCTTCTTTATGCTTGTCCTGCTGCCAAATGTTCCCAGGTTCCATACTTGGAATTGGCCACTGGAATCCTGTTTTCCTTCCTCCTTCACACCCACTCTGAGTGCCCTCTGCCCTCCCCCACTCATGTCTGGATCCAGGACTGGGCTCCTGCCCTCGTCACGGAATCCTCACCCTGCACATAGGCCTTCTTTTTTCTGGGGACCCCAGTCCAGAGGAACCTGCATATTCTGGCCATGCTTATTAATAGAATAATAACATAATCAATGGTTAACCTTTACTGAGCATTTACTCTAAGCTTGGAGCTTGGCCAAGCACTTGGATCTATCTTGTCATTTAATCCTCAGAGCGATCCCAGAGGTAAATTGTGTTTTATTCTCTTTTATAGAGCAGGAGATTAAATCTCCAAGAGGTTAAGTCCTATGCACAAGGCCCACAGTTTGTAACTAGTGGAGTGAGTTTTCATCCTTGGGCTGTATGACTTCAGAAGCTGTGTTTCCAACCCCAGTAACTGTGAATTGCTTCCGCTGCCAGCCACGCTGCCCACCCAAGGACAAAGGCCTCTGCCAACCGGCAGCCTTATGCCAGCCCTTCTGCCTCCCTTCAGAAATCTGAGGTTGACTTGGCTGTCACGGAAATAAGCATTACCTGAAAGATATCAGTTATTTATTTTTATTTAATTTTTGTTCCTTCTTGTCAGCTCCAAAAGGCAAGAACAATGCCGTGTACTCTACTATATCCCTAGCTTCCAAAACCAGTGGCTGACACGTAGTAGGTGCCCAGTAGAGAGTTAGTGAATGACTACTGAATGAATCCCACAGGGCTTACCACACCCCTCGGGCCCCACCCTCCCAGTACTGGCCCAGCTCAGGTCCACATTCAGGCTCAGTAGCTCGGCCTGCTCCCCTGTCTGCTTGGCCTCTTGGAAGCTGTCTCCCTTTCTGTTGCTGAGAGAAGTCTCTACTTCCCCTCCCCACACCTTAGAGACATATAGATCTGTGATTGGAAACCAAATTTGTACATATCCATTGAGACCTAGGGTGATTCAGAGAGGGCCTGAGCCAGCAAAGAGCACACAGTCACTTCTCCCATCTTGGAAAATATTAGCTGCCATTGATGGAGCCCCTCCTAGGATGCTGGGCGAAAAGCTTTACTACCTTATTTTATTGACTCCTTTAAAAAATCTTGGGGCATAGATGTTTATATCCCTGTTTTGCAGATGAAGAATTGAAGCTCAGAGAGATGAGTTCACTTGCCCCAAATCACACAGTAAGTGGCAGAATTGGGTTTTGAATCCAGATGTTTGATTCCAAAGGTAGTTATCTATTAAGCAGGAGTTGGAGACAGTGTCTATGGGTTTGTCCCAGAAAGGACTTATGTATCCAGAAGCCAGGGAGAGAAACAAGGGGAGAGAAATGCCAACTTGGCACTGCACCATCTTAATCATTGGAATCTGAACCAGAGACAACACTGAACTCAGCACGTGGCAACTCCAGCTGCTCCCTTCTCTTGCAATCCCTGGGGATCCCCTGGGTGATGTCATATTTCTCACTGACATTCTTGAAATATTTTATGATTCATTCTTAAAGTGGCACCTTTTTAACTCTTTTCCCATGGAAG
Source organism: Rhinolophus sinicus (assembly GCF_036562045.2). Lineage (NCBI taxonomy): Eukaryota > Metazoa > Chordata > Mammalia > Chiroptera > Rhinolophidae > Rhinolophus > Rhinolophus sinicus. The sequence goes on along the minus strand of NC_133756.1, from coordinate 27,467,005 downwards.
AATTTCTTCTTCTTAGCTGTAGGCCTGTGTGGAAACTCACAGAACTTATGTGAACAAAAAAGAGACACCCTTTGGTATTCCATCTCCTGTTCCCCCCATAAGCGTGGCTTACTGAAGTCTAATAGTTTATTGGCTCCGTCTGGAGACCGTCAAGCCTGAAAGGGACCTTATTTTTCAGACAGGGGACTTGGTCAAGGGCATAGCTCAGGTCTTGCTAATTTGAGTCGCAGCTTCTTTGCATTCCACCTTTATAAATCCATGGTGCCTGACTCAGTGTGGTTTGCTCACATAAACTCAAGATGAGGCACATTTTTTAGTTTGGTCAATGGCACTCATGTTTTCAAATAATGCTTTCCTAATTCTCTTAGTAGGGCAGAAAAGCTGAACTGAGTGGGCCCTACATGACAAACAAGCGAGTAAAACTCTATAAGAAAAATATTATCTGGGGGGCAGAATTAATATACACTGCCAAAGATTCAGAAATATTTTCTTCTTGGATGCTCCTAATAACCCTGTGGGAGAGACATTATTATCTCCATCTTAGAGATAAAGAAGTGAGGCTCAGAGAAAGTAACTAACTTGCTTAAGGTCTCAAAGCTGTAACAGGGCCAGGCTCTAAATCTAGATCAACTTGACTATAAAGCTTGAGGTCTTTCTACAACTCTACAGTCTCCAGGAGTCATTTAGGTTTTAGGAAAGGTTGACTATCTCCAGAAGTGCAAGGACTCCTGGATTGGCATCTGGGGAGTGATTTGTAATTTCTCAGGAGGGAAGAGGAGGTACAGTGATAACAGCTGTTCCACTCCACTCCATTCCCCGTGTCCCACCCCTCTGACATCATGGGTGTGCAGCTCATGTCTGAAGGCTCCACCTAGAGAAGCTCCACCCCGTGGCCCAACATCATGGAAATGAGCCCATCCTCTGGGCCTGGGGTGTCAGTCCCTGCTCCCGAGGTAGAGAATGAAGCCAAAGTCTGCATAAATTTCAGGCCAGACGTCAGAGCCTGGGACCCAGAGGTAAGCTGTTGGAAGCATCCACGAAATTCCAGTAGTTCCAGCTCAGTGATTTAAGATTACAATTCTGTGGAATATTCTTCAAATGGCTCCCAATAGTATTCAAAATAAAGTTTGAACTCTTGTCTTGGCATTACAAGGTCGTTCCTCGTCTAGTTCTGTCCTTAGCATCTGTCCCTCTTCCCTCTCATACCTTTGCTCTAAACCACATGAATTACCAACATTTTGTGCCCCTGGCTCTGTTCCCAAGCTGATCCTACTGCCTGGAACACTTGTTACTTCTTTGTCTGGACAACTCCAACCCATGTTTTAAAACTCAGGGTCTCGGCCATCACATCTCCTTTGGAAAGTCCTCCTGAAAGTCCAAATCTGGATGAGGCATCTGTCTCATCAACACAACTCTTCTCCATCACCCCCGTCTGTGTGCTTGTCTGCCTTCTCCCTTAGAATGTGAGTGGCTCCAGAAGAGGGCCTGTGTCTTAATCCGTGTTGGTTTCCCCAGGAAAGACTGGTCCTACTTTGAACAAAATATCTGGAAGAGATTGTGGATATTTCTCATCATCAAACTGAAAATCCTTTTTATAGCTGAGCAAAGTGATGTGAAACATTTTCTCATGGTGCCATCTCCCAAATCAGAGTCCAATTCACATAGCCACTTGGGATCTGGGCTTTCTTCTTCCCTTGTCTCTCCTCTTCTTTTTCCACACCTACTTCCTGCCTATACTTTCTCCCCTGCCTGGAATCTCAGCTTCAACCCTAACAGGCAACATCAAATCTATGAAACTTTAAGCCCTCCTAATTCTTCAGAGTGGGGCTTCAAGCAGCCAAATCAGCACCTCTCTTCCTAATACTGACCAACTTTCTTAGGAAACCTTTCACGTGTTTTTGCATTGACACAATCTTGATGTCTTTACTCTGTCTTAGTAATAATCTCTTCTTTGCAAAGGATTTGTGGCAGGATAAAAAGGAGGTGAGGAGGAAGTCACATACTATCTTTCATGTAAACATTTACTGTACAAAAGAACGGATGGATGATTGGATGGATGAACAAAGGAAGGGCAGGATGTGTGGGTGAATGAATAAATGAAACACTCCTAGTTTGGCCCCGGCGCCTGTTACCGCAGTGCTGGTCGTGCTTCTGCTTGCTCCTTACGCATGGTCACTGTCGTGAATCCCAGGGTCCTGTCCTCAAATACTAAGTGGGATTCATTTATTTGCAGAGTCCTACCCGAAGCTGATTACTGCCCCAAGCTTTCTAGTATCTCCTAACTCAGGGTTCCATAGCCCTAGGCTCATCCACTTGTCAGTGCAACCTCCTCCTATCGAGGACGTCACAGAGCAGACATTATTAATTCATCAATAAATATTTATTGAGTATCTACTAAGTGCCCTGTTATTTGCTTTTTCTAGACTATCACCTGATGTCACCACAGTCTCTCACAGTCCATTGTTTCACCCACCAAAGTGAACCTTCCCCTCAAAATTTTAGGTGCCCTGTTTCCTGGAACCTGTCTATCCAGAAAGGGTCTTCCCTAAAACTGGGGCCCTCCCTGCCTGGCCAACTTGCCACATTTCTCCAGGCACAACGTCCATGAAGACTGAGTTGTGCGGGACAAGCGTCCATGAGGAAGCGCACAGGAGACCTGATGGAAATGAGTTTTATGAGGAGGGGATGTGACGTGAACGGCAAGCCTTTCTCTTGTCAGGATTATGGAGACAAGAGAAAGTCCGTGAAGGTAGAGCAGTGGTGATATATCTATTCTTCTCATTTACTTCTTGCCTTTGCTTTCTTTACACCCCAATTCCTACTCCTTTCCTTTCTTTCCTGAATCTTAGCTCTCAGCTTTGAATGGCTTTTGCCCTCCCTTTTGGCAAACTCCTTCAGGATTCAGTGTCACCTCCCACTAGAAGTCCTCCCTATGCTTCTCTATCTGAGTCACGTGCTCACTCATGTGACAGACATGGAACCCTGGCACCCAGATCCCCTTGCAAGAAAGGACTTGCCCAGCTGCCAGTAGTGTGGTCAGCAGGTCGCCTCTAGCTGTCAGCTCTTCTGAGGTCAGTCTGAGCAGCAGAAAAATGCTTCACCTGAAATCACACACTTGTAGTCATTGGTACTGAGAAGGCAGAGGCATAACTTCACCATTTTAGCCCTATGGAAGACCTCAGGGTTGGGCAATTAGCTCCTGAGCCCTTGTCGGGTTGGCCGAGGCTTGGTCAAGCCTCATTGAGGTTCACCTTCTTCCTGTGACCTTGCAAGGAGTGTGCTGCTTCCTTGCACAAGTGTCCGTCACCAATAAACACCTTGCACTCCCAAATCCATGTTAGTGTCCACTTCTTGATACCCTAACTGTGACATCCATTTACAAAGAGTAGAACACATTAGGAAACAGTGAGAGCTTTGAGGTGATACAAACTTGAGTTAGAATCTAGTCTTCCCACTTACTACTTGTGTGACCGGGGGCAAGTTAGTCAATTTTTCTGAGCCTCAGTTCACTCATCTATAGAATGGAGATAGTAGTTTGTAACTCGTAGGACTGCTGTGGTAATTATATCACGAGTACATCTAAAGTGCCATGTGCACAGTAAGTGTTCAATACACATTAATTTTTAGTCCCTTGTGCTTTTTTTTATCACAGTACTTACCGCACTCTACCATAGTTACAAATTCAATTGTTTCTGTTCCTTAAAGGCTATTTTCCTTCTGTTCCTTGAAGCACTGTTTCCTCTTTATTATTGTGTCCTTTAAACCCAGACAGGTTCTGTGTGGAGTGAGTTTTCATTAAGCATTTCTTCAATAATAAATTAGTATCCTGATCTTACAGATGAGGGGGCTGGGCAGAGAGGTCACGTTGATAATAAGCTGCAGAGCCAGAATTTGAATCTGTTTCTGTCTTCTCCACAGTAAGTGATCTGCTGTCACAGTTACAGAGCTGCATGGGCAGAGGGGGCCTGGCAATGCTAAAGAATTTGAATTTGATCCTGAGAGCAATGGGAAACCATAGCAGGTTTTTAATTTCAAAGTCATATTTAGACTTGAGGGAGGTCGCAATGGGTATAGAGTGGAGGCAGACAGAGAGAGGCCCAGTCTGAGGGGTGGAGATGGTTATCAGTTGTCTGTCGCTGTGTAACAAATTACCCCAAATCTGAGTGACTTGAAACAACAGGATTCCTGTAGGCATGGCTTAGCTGGGTCCCCCATTTCCAGATCTCTAACAAAGCTGCAATCAAGTGCTGTCTGGGGCTGCAGTCACCTCAAGGCTCAACTCGGAGAGTAGTGGCGCCCAAGCTCAGATGCTTGTTGGCAGGATTCAATTCCTCCCTGACTGTTAGTTGGAGGCTGCCTTCAGTTGTTGCCATGAAGTCTGTCCATAGAGAAGCTTACAATGTGGCATCTTCCTTTATCCAAGAAAGTGAGAAGAACCAGAGTGAGTGGTAACGAGACAAAGGTCACACTCCTTTGGAACCAAATGTTGGAAATGACATCCTATGCCTTTTGCTGTGTTCTGTTCTTTAGGAAAAAAAAAACCAGTAGTTCCAGCCACCACTCACGAGGAGGGGATAATATAAGAGCATAAATACCGGGGGTGGGGGTGGGGGGAGGCTGTTATGAGTTGAATTGTGTTACCCCCACCCCCAAACTCATACGTTGGTGTCCTAATGCTCAGTACCTCAGAAGGTGATTTTATTTGGAGATAGGGTCTCTACAGCGGTAATCAAGTTAAAATGAGGTCACTCGAGTAGGCCCTAATCCAGCGTGACTGGTGTCCTTATAAAAAGGGGAAATCTGGAGATAGACATGGATACAGTGCGAAAGCCATGTGGACATTAAGATAGCCATCTACAAGCCCAGGGGGAGGCCTGGAACAGATCCTTCCCTCACAGCCCTCAGAAGGAATTAACCCTGCCAGCACCTAGATCTCAGAATTCTAGCCTCCAGAACTGTGAGCCAATAAATTCCTGTTGCTTCAGCCCCTCAGTGTGTGTATAACTATGTTATAGCAGCCCTAGTCAATTAACACAGGGGGGCAATGACAGGCTCCCTCACGTGGCATGCCCAGCCCTCCGTGCCATGGCTCAGACTTTCTCCTCACTTTATGGCCTCTTCTCACTGTCTCCTCACCTCATCTGGTCCCCTCAGTCCCATCCTTGCTGCATTTACTGTCCCAGCCATATTGAATTACCTGTAAGTTCCTACACAAGGTGGACCATTTTAGGCTTCTAGGACTTGGCTGCTGTTTACTCTGACTTGATCTTTCTTTTTGAGATTTGTTTAGCTAAATTCTACCTTCCCTTCCCCACCAAGCTGAAATGAAATGTTCCTCTGTGAAGACTGTCTTACTCCCCAGGCAGATGCTTTTCCTATTTTCCTTATGCTGTGGAAGAGAAATATGAATTCTTTTCTAGTAGACAATAAGCCCTTTGAAGGGGGGAGCTTTGTCTTGTCCTTTGTATCCCCCCAGTGACCAGTACCTGGTGTACAAGAGAGCTCCATCAATGATAGCTGAATGAAATGAATAGTTAAATAATCAAGCGAGTGAATAGAAGGCAAGTCTTACACCAATAAGAGGTAAGTAAACAAACAGTCCCATTGCAAAGCACCAAGTACTTTCATAATTAAATTCTAAACCAGCACAGAGAACAGAACACATCTGATTTGACAGGGAAAAATGGAGAAAAAAACAGGGAAGACGTGCTGGAGAAAGAAGCGCTACAGCTGCATCTTAAAGGAAGATCATGTCTTCATCACGTGGATGGGGGGAAAGGCATTTGCACCCAAGGACATGGAGCGTGTACCCAGGCACAGAGGCATGGGAGAGCTCGTTCGCCAGGGAAAAATGCGACCCACGGCACAGGTAGCTGGGCACGTGACGAGCACAGACAGGTTGCAGGCACCCCCAAACACGGAGGGCTGGGAGTACCATCCCCAGGAGGGTGATGACCGCAGCACTGCACACTGAACACAAAGTTGCTTCCAAAGTTACGAGAGAAAGATAACGGCCGTGCCTGCTCTACCCGCCACTTCTAACCGCTTTTTCCAGGACCCCCAATGTCTTTTTCAGGATTTAAGACTTTCTCTTACATTTTTATCAAATTTTAAAGATCATTTCATTGCACTTTCCTATTTTCCCTTAAGATTAAAAATAGCACATACACATTTTAAAAAGAAAAATTGGAAAATAACTTTAAAAAAAAAATCTTGTATCCTCACATATAAATACAACCACTGCTTATATGTTGGTGTATTTCATCTTATTTATTTTCCTAAGCACAATATGAAAAAACACAATTTTGTAACCTACAGTTTTGTCTAGTACTAGATCACTTTTTAGAAAACTCTGCATGTTATTTGTTTTAGAAGGGACCAATTATTAAGAGTCTTCTTTCAATTGAGATGTAGGATGCAAGAGGCAGATGAAGAGCCAAGTGCCACCTTTATTACCGAAAGAACACAGCTTCAGGTGTGCAGGCAAAAGGCCTCAACGCTGACACCTAAGTAAGACGTACCCACACAGCAACCAGTATCAACGGGCCGACCCAGCTGCAGAAGCCCTGCCCATCCTTACCATACACTCTAGCAGAGAATAGGGGTAGTGATTGGGGCGGGGGGGGGGGGTGTCTATGGACAGGCTGGTTCCAAAATACAGAAGGCCCAGAAAGGCCAATCTGGGCATGCTCCATGCCTGCTCCCCAGCTTGACAGTAAGTAGAGAAGCTAGAATTCTTCCTTGCATAATTTTCTCTTCTAAGAGAAGGCAGGGTTTTCTGTCCTCTCATTGACCCTACTTTCCTTCCTGGGCCTAGCACATCCAAAGCCAAAAAACTAGGTTAAATAGAGCACCTTTCAGCATATCTTCTGTTGGAAGCATTCTTGGACAAGCCCCCAACTAGGCCCCAGGTTACCTGTCTCTGCCATGTCCTCCAAAGCATCCTAAACTTACCTGCCTCACTGGCACTTGTATTTCAGTATTGACATGATCTGTTTTCTCCTCTTCAATGAGCCTGTCAATGAGTACCCTGACAGCAGTAACTCTTGGACTCCCAGACCTCAGTGTAGACCTAGTATAGCTCCTGAATCAATGCTTGAGGATGCATGAAGGAACACACCTAACTTGCCTTGCTTTGTAAACTCAGGTCCCATCCCTGGCTCTGTGAAAGTTCTTATTTCTTGGTTATTCTATCCCTCAGTGTCACCTGTCTGATGAAGTCACACAGTCAGGACAAGTAAGTCCAGTGACTGTGAGGGGGTAGGAGCCTGTACAACCGGGTCAAGCCCAACGACAGAATCCCGAGGGACCAGCTGGACCGTGTGATGTAACCACATCTCCAGGCCTGGTATTAGACCCCTCTAATTTGGTTTTGAAAACATGTGGTTTTGTCCTTGTTCAAATATTGATTTTAAGTAACTTGAGCCTGGCAGAAAAGGCCGCTGCCGAGGCCAGTGGGGCTGTTTGTTGCCTTAATGACATTTCTGTGTGTTTGTATAACACGGGCTGGCGGTCTAGTTGTCGCTCCCAGGGAAGATTTATGGGACTTTACACTTTGGAAGATATTGAGGCAAACTGTTGATGAAGGCCCAGCGCATAAATCAGACCCACTTGGGCCAACAAAGGATACTTTGGAAAATTTGCCAACTGCCTCTCTGCTCGTGTGAGTGAGGGGTTTGGATTAGGTCAACTGGTTTTGGAGTTGGGCTCCCTACAGCCCTTGGATTTCAAGGAGCAGGTGGGGGGAGGCAGAGAAGAGGAGTGTTTTTTGGTAGGATACTGAGCAGGAAGGGTTCCACATCCTTCTAGAACTGTATTGGTTGTATAGTCATGGTTCTGATTAGATTTCTGCAGGTAAACATAACAATTTGAAAACCACAGGAGTAGAAGACTTTTGACATGCCTTTCAGACCTAAAACTCTGGTACTGAATTACCCTGGGCCCTAACAGAAAACAGATGGCTTACTTGAGTGAGGTTATTGAGAAGAATTTAATGAAGGGACTATTAACAAAGGTATGAATGGAATTAGGGACACAAACAAGGGATGGTGAAGTACTGGGGCTAGTAACAGTGCCCTCTGACAGAGCCAGAGCTATGCTGTGGCTTAAGCAGAGAGCTACCTGATGAGACTTGAGGTCTTTGGTAGAGGAACACAGCCACTGTCAACCTGTGGCCCCAAAAAAGGGAGCAGGGAATAAATACCCTAACCTCTTTCTTGTTTTCAGATCTCCTGAGGGTGTCTTCTATTGGCTGAACCCAACTGGAAGCCAGAGGGTTGATGGGGTTCAGGAAGGCTGGGATTCCTGGGTCTGGAGAGACTGAGGTGGAAAGTGGGTTTGCAGGGGTGAATGGGAACCACCCAGTCTATATCAAGAACTTTACAGACTACTGCAAGATGGCAGGCAGTAGAAAGCCCTGCTTCTCCTCCACCCTCTGTCTATTGCCAATCTTCAGCCAGGCATCTCACATCTTTAGCTACCTTGTTTCTGTCTTTAATCAAATGAGGGTTGTTTGATTTCTTCAAATCTTTTCCTGTGCAATGAAAAATGATTTCATACCTGTCTGAACAGGGAAATGCTGGTTAGTAGCGTTTAAAGGGAAACAGTAAAGGATATTGACTAAGAATATGGACATTGAGGTCATACATAACTGGGTTTCCATGTTAACTTTATCTCTTAATAGCTAGGTGACTTTGGACAAGTTATGTCACCTCTTACAGCCTTAGTTTCTCACGTGTAAAGTGGAGATAATCATATTACCTTATAGTATTGGGGCAATGCAAAAATGTTAAGCCCTTAGAGTTCAGCATGTGGTCAGGAATCAATTGGTAGCAGGTTTTCCCAGATGAGAGCATGCTGGAAAACACTCACATTGTCAGTAATATCAAAGTCCTCATTCTCTATTAATCTTTGCATTCTTGTTTCCTTCCTGTCCTCAGGTTTTTCTGGTCAAAATTGCAGCAATTTGGAGGGAGTTCTCCTGGGTTCGTGCCAAAAGACATTGAATGAGATGACCAGTAATCCTTGAGTTGACCGGGTTACTACAAAGTTCAGTGTTTGCCCTTGAGAAAGTTGTCTCACCTCTCTGGGACTCGGGTCCTCCAACTCTGCCATTCTCGGTTATAACAACAAACTGTGGCATCTTCAAGGCATGCCACAGTGTCCTGGAGCCCCAGCTGAGTGCAGCAAGTCCCTGCTCTCTCTTTAGGCATGTGAGTTTCAGCCAGGGCAGACTTGTCCCAGCTGTGCTCCTTGGCACCTAAAATCCCATCTCCTGTCAAAGCCAAAATAGAGAGAGCCCTGGGCACTGATGGACCCCAGGCAACAATTTCCTCCTCATTCTACCAAATGCTACTCCCATGGGAACTGGGGAGACCAATAACCAGCTCATCTCCCAGCAGCTGGCCCTGGCTGTAAGTCTGCACAATTTACCTCGGCTGTCCCTGGCGCTGAGAATGAGGTCATGGAAGGAGCGAGACAATGGAGACCTCTGGAAGGGCAGCAGTGAAACACACTGTCAGGAGGTGGGAGAGGACCCTTGAGTCATGGGGTCCTTGGCAGTTGTCTTTGAGAGGTAAATCATTTCAAAAAGTCCTTGACTAGAAGATAAAATGTGTGTTTTTATGTGTACCAAAGAACATCTCTAGATTCTTCTGTCATTGGGCTATTTTATTGAATCAATTTCCTTAAGGCTCAGGAATATGGTGGGGAAAAACGAGCAAGAACTGGGATAGTGAGAGGAAAGATAATGGATTTCCAGAGCTCGACAGGGCTGAAGACGGGCTGGGTAATCCACCTCTCCAGTACTCTCCTCCTCACTCCGCATGTGCCAACTTCACTAGCCTTCTCCCAGTTTCTCCACCCACCAAACTCTCAGACCTGGGACCTGTACCTCTGAGTCCTTCTGGAAAGCTCTCCTTTGTCATTCTTTTCTTGGCTAATCCCTGCTAGTTCTTCAAATCTCTATTTACATGTCATTCTTCAGGGTCCTTCCCTCCTCCCCTCTCATTGTTCTTGTCTCCTTCCTAATGGCTGAAATGAAGTTGTGATCATTAGAGTTTGAGCGGCCATTTTGGACAATGCAGTAGAAGTGAAAGCTGCAGATGGCAGAACAGCAAGACAGAAGGAGTCTGGATCCCTAAAATGTTCATAAAGCTGCCTAGCAGTTCTGAATTTCCCACTTCTGGATTTTTTTTTATTGTTTTTTTTTAATTGATATAAAATTCATATAGCATAAAATTATCCATTACCCATTCTAAAGTGTATTTATACTAAATCACCGGCATTTAGTACATTCACTGTGTCGTACAACAGTCACCTTTATCTAGTTCCAAGATGTATTAATCACCGCAACAGGAAACACCGTGCTTATTAAGCAGTCACTCTTCATTCCTTCTTTTCCTCAGTCTCTGGAAACCACTAGTCTGCTTTCAGTGTCTATGGTTTTGCCTATTACGGACATTTCACATAAATGGAATCATACTATATGTGTCCTTTTGCATCTGGTTTCTTTCACTTAGTATGATGTTTTTGAGATTCATCTACACTGGATCATGTATCATGTGCTCTGTTCTTTTTTATGACTGAATAATGTATGTATGTATACACCACATTTTTCCTAGTTATTCATTTGTTGATGGACATTTGGGTTGTTTTCACTTTTTGACTATTGTGAATAGTGTTGCTATGAATCTTTGTGTACAAGTATCTTTAGATTTCTTTTATACAAGACAGGAATACATTTCTGACTATTGTTGTTTGGATTTTTGTCACTCTCAATTGATCATACTTTTAGCTGATACAAAGGATCTAGAAATTGCAATTGAAAAAAAAGATGGATTTCTTTCTTATCTGTCCTGTCTGGAAGTAGAGAGTATTAAAAAGCAGAAAGATCTATGTTATCACTTGCTTTCCACCACTATTTCCTGTGTTTCTTTGGGCCTTGGCAACTATCTATAAAATGGGGATAAACAGGCCCTTGAAAGCAGGGGTCTAAACCAGATAATCTCTCGAGGTCTTTTGTATTAGATTCTTCAAAGTATGTTTTGAAAGGGCTTGGGGTTATAGGAAACAACAGGAAACCCATTGAAATGTCATGTCACTTTCTTTGGAAACACTCTCCCTAATTCATCTCCTTCCTTTGTCCTTCAGCTGGATTTTTTTTACTTTCTTCTTCCTGCCATGTAGCACCTACATTTTCCGTGGTCCATCTTAAATTTGTTGTGTACATATCTGTTGTCTTAGTAGAGCATACAGTCCTTGAAAGTAAGTTCTTTAAACGCAGCCGACTCTTCTAAATGAAGCAAGCACGTAAAAGTTAACCGTAACAACATATACTCTAGCTGCTTCTTTTCACCCAACTCATTGCCATTCCCAAGGCCCTCTGATGCCTTGGGTCTTGGTATCTGTTTTAGTATCTCTTCTAGATATCCCTGATGAAGATATTGTTCTTTCAGTTGCCGATCTTGTCCCTACCCAATTCCATCCAATCACTTGCGCCATAACTATGACTTAGGAGCATCATACAATAAATAGCCTTGGACCCATGGAACTCTCAAAGGCTGGTTCAGTTCTTGCCTCACTCCTCTATCCTAAGAGGAAAGGAATTCCGGAAGGTTCTAGGTTCTCAGAAAATAATTATTGAAGGAATTCCTGAAAGAAAGGAAGAAAGAAAGAAAGAAAGAAAGAAAGAAAGAAAGAAAGAAAGAAAGAAAGAAAGAAAGAAGGAAGAAAAGTTTTGTTAATCAAAATTTTATTGTTTTTTTTAAATCAAGGAATGAAACCTAGAGGCAAAGCTAAATCCTGGTCCTTGTGGGAATCTGGGATTGAAGACGGAGAGGAAAATAATTCATCTGAATTCTTTAGTGTAAGTCTGAAGATATATTTCTAGTTCTCCTATTTCTCCCTAAACTAACCAGCTCTCCCTTCCCTGCAAATTAGTGAATTCTTGGTATATACAAAATGTATTTTAAATTAATTGAACTTGAAAACTTCTTAAAGTTAATAATAGCTAATGCATATATTACACAATTGTGTATCACATGCCAAGCACTATGAAAATTCCTTTACATGGATCATCTCATTTATTCCTTGCAAACCCTATACTGTAGATACTACAGTTATTTTCATTTTATATACGAGAACACTGGACCCTCTCAGGTAGGCTACGTAACTTGCCCAAAGTCTCTCAGTTAATAAGTGAAGGAGCACAGTTTCACTTAGGTCATCAGATTTTGGTCTACATATACAACCCCTCTGCTATAACCAAAATGAAATTCAAATTTATGCAAATATTTCCATGTTTCCATCAAGCTTGTACCAAGTGTCTTTGCTGAGTCACTGTGTGGGGTAAAAAAAATAACTAAGATAGAGTTGTTTGCAGGGTAATATGAAGAATTTCAACATTATTATGTCTGGCCTGCCTCAACAGTCCCTAATTCTCAGCTTCAATCACAAGATATTTTTAAATGGTGGGATCCTTCCGAGATTCTCCATCTCTTTAATAATGAAGAAGTTAATTTGTGTAGTATGGATGCCACTACTTAAGTATCCCTAAGTGTAGCAGAATAATGGAACTCAAAGCTATAGGTCCTAATCCTTAAAACCTGTAACTATCACCTTGTGTAGCAAAGACTGTAGATGTGATTAAATTAAGGATCTCTAGATGAGGAGATTATCTTGGATTATCCAGGTGGGCCCTAAATGCAATCACAATTTTCCTGATAAGAAGGAGGCAAAGGGAGACCTAAGGACACACAGAAGAGGAGTAGGCAACTGGCCGTGGAGGGACTGTAGATAGAAAACGGAGTGATGCCGCCATAAGCTAAGGAACACTGGCAGCCCCCAGAAGCTAGAAAAGGCCAGGAATGAGTTCTCCCCTAGAGCCCTAGTTTCAGACTTCTGGCCTTTAGAATTATGAGAGAATAAATTCCTATTGTTTTAAACCACAAGTTTGTGTTCATTTGTTACAGCAGCCACAGAAAACTAATACACCAAATTACCATCTTTGCTGCTTTGATGGCCCCTGGGATCATTAGAACCCAGGACAGATCTGGAACACAGAAAGCAGGAAACTGAGCTTCAGAAAAATACATTGACTTTGACTTCCCCAGGGTCACCGGGCTAGCAGGGAGTAGAGCTCAGGTTAGAACCTAGTTCTGGCTAACTCCTCAGTTTTGCAAATCACTTTATAGTTTATAACCACCTTGATTTAACTCTTTAAAAAATTTTTTTTTACGGAAACTCAGAGTAGGTTTCGTTTTCTTTCTTTCTTTCTTTCTTTCTTTCTTTCTTTCTTTCTTTCTTTCTTTCTTTCCTTCTTTCTTTCCTTCTTTCTTTTCTTTCTTTTTCTAGAGAGGGAATCTGAGGTTCAATGTGGTGAAGGGACATGATTTAGGTCAGAACAGAGGATCTGGGATTGGAACACAGGCTGAGTCTTCAGATTCCCTGCTTCTGAACCCACACCCGGTGGCCTGCAATGAGTTCAAATGACAAATGAGGAGGTCCTGTGGAGAACTTCCTGCCAGCCTGACTGCAGGCACCCCCAGCTTATCAGTCTGACCTTTGGTTTTCCATGGCAAACCCCTGTGAGGAGGAAGCTGCCAGCAGGCGGCCAAGGCTCTGTATTGTCCTTATTTAGAATTGCTTTCACTTAAACTAGCCTTGCTCTTGCAAAACATGTTTATTCTGGTTTCCTCTCCCTCCTGGCTGCCTGACCAGTGTGAGCCCAGAGAGCAGCAGCTCCGGCTCTCAGCCCTGGGCCAGGCAGGGCAGGTCAGGGCAAGGAGAACATCATGAGACTCCAGAGAGAGGACACAGGAGGGCATGATTTCCCTTCCCAAGTTGTGCACCAGGTGGGACGGACACCTCTCTTTGGGGTATTGCTGTGGGCCCTGGGGAGAAGGTAGTAGCCATTCAAACCACACTCTAGCTGAGACTAACTGCAACTTAAAATAGAAACAGTTTTAGAGTCACAATAATAATAATAATGATATTTTTAATAATATCGCAATATTCTTCTCTTAAATACTTACTATAAACCAAGCATAGTATTAAATCTCTTATATAGTTTATTTTGTTCAATCTTCAGGAAAACTATATTAAATAGGCACTTTTAATAACCTTGCTTTATAGACAAGGAAACTGAGACTTAGAGAGGTCAAGGTCACATGGCTAGTAAGCTACAGGCACTAAGATTTGAAGCCAGGTCTGTTTGGATCTAGAGTATGTTCTTTTATAAAAATTTTCCTTTAGGGACTCTCTGGTCTAGCCCCTTTGTTATAAGAGTGAGGTTCAGAGAGCAGAGTGACTTGCCTAAGGTCACACAATGTGTTCTCAGCAGAGCTCGTTTTCCAGGATTCTAGGACAATGTTCTTTCCTATAAGTTACCCAAGTGTAAACTGTAACTGAAAAAGAAAGAAAAAGCAGTTCAATATTTCCACTTGCTGTAATTTGAAAGTCTTGTTCTCTCATCCCCTCATTCCTTCAAATCCCATTTTTGAGATGTTACTGTCTTTTGTACCAACACATTTCTTCTGTGGGTATATCTGGATATAAGTTGGCAGTGAGAGGAAAGAAAAAGCCCTGAAGTTGAAGGGGAATGTGCCTGCCAAGTTACTTATAATAAGTTTACATGGAGAGCATTTTATGAAACATGTCTCCTGGAATCATCTCATGGAATATTCCCACTCTTCTGGGGAGTATCCCCATTTTACAGGTGAGTACAGTGAACTTCAGAGGCAGTATGTCATTTATCCACAGCAAACTTCTGGTAAAAGGTTAGAGCTGGTCTTCTGATTGCAGGGGACAGTGCATAGACACACTGTCAACAAGCTAGGTCTCTCCCAGGCCACAGAACTCCTTGCATGGCCACCATTCTGGTTACTTATCATTTGGAAATGAGAATGTGTTGAAAATGCTGATCATGCTCTGTAGCGTGAAGGAGAGGGAAAGGGAAGACTCCCAAGTGAATTTTCAATGTAGTCGGGGAGAGGGGTAATAATTGGGGAGGAAAGAAACCCAAAAAGCAATGAATAAAAAAACACTTTTCTTCTCAAGTCACTCTCTCATGGAATGTAGAGCACATATTTCCAAATAACCTTTGGAAAAGGTGTGCCATGCACAGATGGGTATAGTCTTCTTCCCATGCCTGGTCCTGTTTTGAGTTCTTAATGCACATGTCAACATCTGTGTGGAGAGCAGGATCAGCAATTAAAAGAGGTGGGTGAGTGGAAGGGTGGGAGGACAAGAGTACAAGAGTATAGGCCTCACCTGGATCAAGAAGAGAAGGCTTCTTTGGGGGCCAGCCAGAGTCTGTCCATTGGATGCTTGGTTCCTTTTCTCTTCCTCTATGCTTTCCTTCTCATTCCTGTTCTAATTATCCTCTGTTTATGATGCTCTTCCAGGGATGTCCCACTTTTTGACACGGTTCATGATTGACCTTACACAAGGTGTTTATGACACCAGTTTAATGAGGAGGAAAGGGCTATACCCACAATCTTCTGGCTCCCTCTATTTTTTCTTTTTTTGTCTGCCTAGTGGAAAACAGCATGATCGGCATACTCTCCTCAGAGTATGAAGGAAGCCATGGTCATTTTGCTGAAAGTAAGCCTTGATTGTCTCATCTGTATAATAGACGTGATAATCTTTGCCTTGGCCTATCTCAGGTGCTATTGAAGATCAAAGAAACATGGAAACTTAAAAATTTCTAATGTGCTAGACAAAGTGCTAAATTATTGGGTAGACTATGATCTGGAGATTTCCCTTCCCCTAATTGAAAACAAAAACACCAATCTAGGTAGTCGTTAATTTAGCAAATTGTTGCTACCCAGGATCTCTTCTCTGTTTTTCAGAGTAGACCCCAAAAGATGGATGTGTGGGCAGTGAGGGTGGGGGGATGTGTAGGAAGGTTCTTCCGGGTTGAATCAAAGCTGATTTTCAAATCTCAGAGCTGCCATTTGCTAGCTGTTTGTTGCTAAGCGATGCACTTACCCTTTTCAAGGCCCATTTCCCCAATTTATAAAGTGGGACTACAATGCCTACCTTGCAGGGTTTTGGTGAAACTTAATAAGAGACAAAGCCCAAGTGAGCTGCCAAATCCTGAACACCTGGTTTGTATCAACTACTTGACATTCATGACCTCAGACTCACAATGTCTTGGAAACTTATGCGATATTAGACAACTTTTAGAGTTAAGAGGATGGTAGCTCAGAGACGTGAAGCAATTTGCCTAAAATCATAAAGAAGTAGAAGAGCTAGAATTCTAATGTAGATCTATTTATTCCAAAGTCTAGTACCTTCTCACTGCTTCACTTTGCCTTTCAGTGTGTATGTGGAAATATTTTAAAAATAGTGAAGTGACGTGGGGAGGCATTTGTTTCAAGAGCAAACATTTACTAAGGACCTATTATGTTGACGCCAGGGATACAGTCTAGCGACACAAATCAGGAGTTCAGCATTTCCCTCCTTTGGGCCCCAGTTTTCCCGTCTGTAAACTAAGAAAGGCATCTCTTAGATCCTCTTCAAAGGGCCATTTTTCTCAGCTCTGATTTTCTAAAGGAATATATTAAAAGGATTTTGAAAAAGTAATGAATCAAAGTGAAAACGGGCAGGAGAAAACTGATGTTTACATGAAGGCCTATGATGTGCCCTGTGCTGTGGGTTTGATAGTCTCCAAAGATGGCTGCCCCCAATTCCTTCCCTCTCTGTACATGCGTACTGTTCTTCACATCAAGCGGTGAAGTCCACTTGAGTCTTCCCCTAGGACCTGGGCTGGCTTCAGTGACTTACTTGACTAATAGAACACAGCAAAAAATGATCTGGAACTGCCAGGGCAAGGTCACCAGAAGCTTTGCAACTTATGCCTTCTGTAATGCTGGCTCTCAGGGTACTCCCTCTTGGAACCTAGACCGGGTGTTGTGAAAAGTCGATGGGAATACCAACAGAAGGGAAGGTCATATTTGTGTATTCTAATCGGCAGGACTAGCTGAATTTCCAGCTGACGTCAACTGCCAGCCATCGCAATGTGCCATCGTGAACATCCAGTCCAGTTAAAACTTCAGATGACTCCAGCCCCAGCCAACACCTGACTGCAACTACTACGTGAGAGGCTCTAAGCAAAAACCGCCTGGCTGCACCCAGTCAACTGACAGAACTGTGAGAGTTCTATCATCATACGTTGTTATTTGAAGCTACTAAAATTTGGGGTGGTTTGACAGGCCGCAGTAGATAACTGAAATGCACATTACTTAAATACTACAAAACATCCAAATTTGTCATTTTAGCCCCATTTTATGGAAAGGACACTTGAAATTCAGAGAGGTTAGGTTAATTGTCTAAGGTCACATAGAATGTGGCAAAGCTATAGTCAGAAATTACATCTATTTGATTTCAAGTCCTGCATTTTAACCTTCATTACCAAACGATCCTCTTTTTTCCCCCCATTTAGCTCATTTATTTGCAAAATTGTTAAGTTGAGGTAGACAACTACACCTAGATACTGCTATACATAATACGGTTTGGGGAAATTATAAAATAATAACCCTAACTTTTCTTTATCAGGTATTCACTATCGACCAGATTTTAATGATATTTGATTATAGTATGTAAATAGGATTATGCTTCCCACATTTCATCGCTATTTTGGCCAAATTGCTGATCCAAACCTTTGTGAAATATTTACACACTAATCAAAGTGCAGGCTCCCGCCCTGACTCGGACTTTGCAGATAACTTTATTGCCACCTCCATTGCACCTGTACCCTAAGCCCTGAGAACCTGGCCCTTTATTCAAAGCTCATTCAACAAATGAGAACTGAGTGTTGATTCTGAGAAGGCACCATACTTGGTACTGGGGGCTTGGAATCTGGGATTTGGACTACAGACAAGTAGACAGAATGACAGACAGACAGACAGACAAATAAGCACACAGCCATAGACCAAAGTCAAAATGAGGATGCAGAGGCCCCAGGTTATTTGTGAGTCCTCTCACTCCCCTCTGCTCCCATTTTGCCTACACTGAACTATTTTTAAGTCTCTGAATATGCTGACCTTTTCTCCTGCCTTTATTTGTGCTGCTTTTTGGGCCCTTCTTCACTTCTCAAGCCTCTGTGTCATTTTATCACCTCTATCAGCAAACTTAGAGAATGGCTCTGCCATTGTTTGCTACTTTGTGTCTCTCTCCCTTGGAGTTCCTCCAATGCTGGGGATATCTTTTACCATTTTGTTTTCTCTGCTTTTAAAAAAATAACAGATCAAGTTTGTAACATGGAATGAGCCTCAGTAAAAACAGTAAAGCTAGGATAATGAATGTAAACATTTTAAATCAGGCATCACCCTCAGCACTCAATTTACTTCTGCACTTGGTTTTGGCTGTTCAGTTTGAAAAACCTGAATCACCCAGGTGAGCAGTTGCAAGACATACTTTTTAAAGAGGGAGATTTGCAATCTCAGTGGAGTAGGTTCACAAAGGGGGAAAGCAAATTCTCATTGAGAACGTCGCAAAGACACCCTGGCAGCACGTGAAGTCATTGGGTAACAATCATGGCATCAAAGAAATAAACCAGGTAAGTATAGATAGCATTTCATGATGAAGAGAAGTTGTTTCAGAGAGTAACTGGGTGCAGAGAGGCAAGAGGAGGACTGCAGACAGGCACTGGGGAAAGCTTCTTCGAAGAGGCAATGTTTGGGAAGATAACTGAAGAATGAGAATCATCCAGGTACACAAAGGGATGAAGGAAGAACTTTCTGGGTGGGTAAGATTAAGTGCAAAGGTCCAGAACAAGGAGAAGCCTAAGATTTACTCTGCACCTTCCTTTTAGGGAACCACACCAGGGATTTCAGACATACCTAGATAACCTCAGTGGCCCTTAAAGACGCCTGACCTCTCTTCTCAAACATGGTGTCCCTTGAGCGATCTTGGGAGGTACTGGGACCATTTTATAGTCGAGGAGTAGAATGAGGATGTGACAGTCACACACACACACAGCTGGTTAATTGAGCGGCAATAATGAGGTCCCAGCAACACTTTGGCTTCAAGTCCAAGAACTCTGACCACAACATCACACCACTACACAGCCAGAAGGTAGGGCCATTCCTAAATCCAAACCTTCTTCCACCAAAAACCGGGGACTTGGTGCCAAGACAGGATTTATGACCTAGTAACTGAGGACAGAAATAATTGGTCACATTAGTGCCTGGCAAGACCAGGCCAGGCTCCACTCTGGAGGGGTGGCCGAGAATGAAATAGCTAAGGCAAGTTTACTTTTCTCAGCCCAGGTGCTCTACTGTGGCCAACACAGCCCTAATGAGCTCTGCATATTCAGAACACAAATAATTGATGGTCCAATTTAAAGTGTGCAGAGGCCACATTTCTTTCCAGGCTCTGAAGGAAAAACACCAGCTGAGGAAGAATGAAGAACGGACTGTTCTAAGTTATTTTCCTTCTGTGGTCATTCAATCCCCAGGAAGACCATGTCTACCCTATCAAGTGCCTGGAGAAAGGAGGCAATTACCTAGAGAAGTCAAGCAAAAGCAAAGGACAAACTGAAGGTCATGCCCCAGGGTAGAGGTCACGGGCTCCTTGCTGGAATAGACACAGACTTAAATATATTCTGCCTTGCACAGAAGTTGAGCTAAGACCTTGGACTTTGGGGTCAGACAGATCTAGATTTTAAAACTAAATCAGCTACATATTTCATGTGTGATCTAAGCAAGCGTTAACTTCTCTGTGCCTCAGTTTAACTCATTTGCTAAATGGGAATTAAGAGCACTGACTTTGGCTCAATCAAACTTAGATTTCAATCCCAGCTCAGCTACTGTGTCAAAAAGGAGAAGTTACTAAACCTCCAACGTTAGTTTCTTTCTTTCTTTTTTTATATTAAATTTATTGGTGTGACAATGGTTAATAAAATTACATAGGTTTCAAGTGTACAAGTCTATAATACATCATCTATGTATCACATTGTCGGGGGATGGTAGAAGAGGGTAACGGGAGTTTAGTATACACTGATGCACAGTTAGTTTCTTCATTTCTAAAGAGAAAATAATTACGTAGTTACCGCGGAGGATGTTGGGCGGACTCAGTGAGGAAAGACACAAAATGCACGTGCTTGGGAAAAATCATTGTTAATTTGTCACATATCACCATTTAAACTCTAGGTCAGTAGCCACCCCTGGGGACTTGTTACAAATGCAAATTCTCAGGGACCACTCCAGACCTACTGAACAAGAAACTCTCTGGGAGTAGGGCCCAGCACTCTATGTTTTAGCAAACCATCCAGAAGATTCTGGTACACACTGAAGTTTGAGAATCTCTGCTCTATGTGGTGATTCAGAAGGTCCCTGAGACATTACGGTTCGTCTGCAGCTGTCTCAGGCTCTCAAGTGCCTCAGGCCAGAATCCTTCCACAGGAGCTCTCTGCCCATTCCTTTCTGTCCCCAAACAGGGAAGAAATACTTTATTACTTAGAATTTCAAAGCGGTCCCTCTCACACTAGGTAACATTTTCTACATGCTATTCCAGGCATTCGATAATAATTCCCCACGGGTTATGCAATTTATCTCTGCATTAAGCCATTATCATAGATATTATCTCTTTGTTTTGCAGAGGAAGAAACTGAAGGCTCAGTGAGGTGAAATAAACTAACCAACATTTACAGCTAGTGAATGGTGAAGCCAGGAGTCAAACCTCAGTAGTCTATTTCTGGAACCAATGCTCTTTCTACCTATCATACTGCCTCTTTATACCAGTGTCAAGTGCAGCAATGTCTAGTTTGGTGGAGAAAAGCAGTGGGGACCATGTGAAAAGTGTCTTTATGCATCCGTAAGGCCATTGCGGTCGTGGGAGTCTACAAGTTTGATGCTGTTCCAAACTGCAGGATATGGAACCAGTGGTTGGAAACCAGAGTGTGGCTGACAGAAAGAATACATTTCAGCAATCAATCGTCAGAATGATCTCACCTGAAGAGGCTCCCTGTCGCTGAGGATGTGTGAGCATACGCTGGGTGAACACCCGTCTAAGTGTCATGGGAGGAGAACTGGTTCCTTCCCTCCCCGCATGCTTTGATTTTGGTAGAAGTTAGTGGGCAATCCTCTCTAGGATTAGCCTTCTATGTTTGTGAAGAAGCCAGAGATGTTTCACGTACACAGAAAGAAAACTGAGGGGAGCTTGTTGGTTTGGGGAAGAGAGAATCCACTTTCCTGTGGCCCCAAGGAGATATATTAAGACTCTTCTGATCCTCTTAGCTGGAAGGGATCTCTCTTGCCTCTGCACTCCCCCTGTTATGTTATAGTGATACTTCTCTTATAGGACCGAGTCCTGTCCCCACTGCACTGTAGCCACATAGGGATGATTATATTGCTTTCTGTTAAGGAAGCAGCAAGATGTGTGGTCGTGATGGCTGATAGACCCGTGAGAATATTTTTAATCTCTCTAGGTCTCAGTTTCCTCGTTTATATAAAGGGATCAATAAGGATTCCTGCTGAAGCTTGAAAGATTTAAGAAGCCTGAAATACGGTGCATCACACCTCATACTCCTCTCCAATCGCTCTACAAGTTATAAAATGCCTTTGGTGAGACTGCATCTCAGATTCCTCGAGGTATCTTTGCTACTGCTCTCCAGTAACCTCTAACCTCTGCCTTCCCACCTGAAATATAGATATTCCATATGTGGCCCATAACAGGCACTTACGTATTTATTCAAAAATGAAAGGGAAAGAAAGAATTGAGAGAGAGAGAGAGAGAGAGAGAGAGAGAGAGAGAGAGAGAGAGAGGAAGAAAGGAAGGAAGGAAGGAAGGAAGGAAGGAAGGAAGGAAGGAAGGAAGGAAGGAAGGAAGAAAAGAAGAAAGAAGGAAAGAAAAGGAAAGAGTTTAACAATTGAATGCTCTTCCTTTGTGCCTGTCATCTGACAGGCACTCTGACTAAGTGGACGTTTTTCTTGGGCACACCAGCACACCATGGTGTGTGTGTGTGTGTGTGTGTGTGTGTGTGTGTGTGTGTGCGTACATGCACACACGCATATGCATTTAACAGACTAATCCACAACATGCCATAATATGAAGAGACCTATGGGACAAGAGAGGAGCAGGAAAGACTTGAACTAATCTCAATATAGGCCACTAGTTGCAGTTTTGTGGTTATTTGGGGCAGTTGTTTACTGTGAGAAGAACCTGGCCTCTGGGGTAACAAGCCCCATACATACTGATCGCCATCTTGAACCCCTTTGATAGGAGCAGAACACTTCAGGTGCAGATTCTAGAAGGCTTGAAAGCAGGTCTGTTTTTAAACACTTCAGATTGAACTTTCTCCACCATGGGAAGCAGGCCAAGTAGTGGTTTTTGAAGCTTTTAGAGGCTCACTGGCCCTTCAAAAAAATGGGTGTTGTGGACATATGGTTTTAGAAGCTTTTCAAAGAGCCTTGTGGGCTTATTTTCAGAGCAAACCTTAACCTTGTAAAACTTCTTAAAGGAGCCACGGAGGACCCAATCACTTGAGCCCCCTTAGAGCCCCAGGCAGCTGCTCCCAGAGATTTCCAACATAGCCTTTCCTTGTGCTGGAGTATCAGGCTGCCAGCTGAGCCTGAGAAGGGGTCCTTAAGAGGGTGTGTTAGGAGCCAGAAGACCTGAGACCTGGGCCATCGGTGAGTTACCCAGGGAGGCAGAATTTGCTTGCCAGTGAGTGGAGACCCTCGAATCACAGACTCACAGAACCTTAAAGACTCTCCTGAGGGAAAAGAACCTGAAAAGTCATCCAGTCAACCCCAACGTGAAGCACACTTATAAAGAGGTAGTTCCACCTCTGCTTGTACCTCTCCAGCTATGAGAAGAGCATTGTCTCTGCATTCATTCATTCATTCATCACATTTGTTACTGAGGATACATCATGTGCTCAGCACTGTGCAAAGTGCTGAGGATGCGCCAGTGAGTGAAAAACAAACCAACAAACAAAAAACAGATGCAGTCTCAACACAGACTGAACACTAGTGGGAAAGACAGACATGGATGAAATAATCACATCCATATGTAATGGTAAATGAAAACTTTCATTAAAAAATTCAAGTTTTCATAAAATCTTCTCACCGAACCTGATCTGGTTTGAGAGATCAGGGAAAGCTTGATGAAGAGGTGACCTTTGAACCAGGATCTGAAGGATGAGTCAACATTAGCAAGTCAAGAGAAGGTTAGGGAAGGCACAGAGGGCCCAGGAACCATCTCTGCAGAGGCCTCAGGCAGGAGGGGCTGTTGCAGTTTAGAGGAAACAAAAGCTGTCCAAGAGTGTAACATAAAGGGGAAAATCCTGGTTTGAGTCTCCAGGAGTGCATGACCGTGCTGTCATGTTGAGGATTTTGATCTTTAACCTGAGGTGTATCAGAAAGAAGCCTCTGATTCATTTTCAGCAGAGGTAGGCAACCTCACACCACAGCTGCAAATTCTCATGTGGCTAAGTACGGTGGTCTTAAAATATGCCTATAGTTCTCCTCCCTTCAAAAGGTGAAGCCTAATTCCCCTCCCTTGACAGTGGGTCAGTTTCATTCTAATTAAGAAAATGGGGTGGAAGTGATTCTATGTGACTTGTGAGGCTAGGCCTCTTCTGGGTCACTAGGAGAGCTTCCCTGGCATTCCTCTTGGATTGCTTGCTTTGGGGGATGTCATCTACCACGCTATGAGGACAGTCAAGCAACCTATGGAAAGGCTGACATGGAGAGGAAATGAGGCCTCCTTCCCACAACCAGCACCAAAATGCCAGCCATGGCAATTAGAAGTGTATTCTCCAGCCCCAGTCAAACCTGTAGATAACTGTAGCCCCAGCTGATACCTTGAGTGTAACCTCATGAGAAACCCTGAGCCACAACCACCCACCTAAGCTGCTCTTGAATTTCTGACCCACAGAAACTGTGAGATAATCAATGCTTGCTACTGTTTCAAATTATTTAGTGACTTTGGGTAATATGTTAAATAGCAATAGATATCTATTTCAGTAAGGGATCTCACGGTATGGGGAAGAAAGCAGGGATCTGGGGGTCAGAGAGACTTGTATTAGAAATGCAGCTCTACGTCTTCCTGGTTGTTGGACTGAAGGCTTGTTACTTTACCTCCTGAAGCTCCCGTTTTCTGTCTGCAACATGAGACAATGCCGGCAGAACCCCCAAGGTATAGTGCTGTATAATCCTTCTTGGTTTCCTTGCCTTCTCCCACTTCCTATCCAATTCTCAAAGCGGAGAAGATGGGAAAAAAAAAAAAAAAAAAAAAAGGTTGTGTTGTCAATAGGGACTTCAGAGTGTGGTATCTTGTGTCCCCTAGAAAGAGAGGGCTTAGAACTGTTTGCCTTAAACCATGTTTCATAAAAGCACTACAGAGTTTCAGGCCTCCTCCCTACTTGGGTTAATGAGTTCATCTCCTGCATGTAGACAGAATTGCTTTTTATTTATTTGAAGTTTACCCCATTCATAGTTGCATGTTTTATTTTCTTCAATGCAATAACGAAGTGAATTTATGATGAGTAATCTTTTTTTTTTTCAGTCTCTATATGGCTGGTTCTTTAGATCCTTAGTTGTAGAGGTTCTGTCCAGCTAGTCTTCAGATGACGCTTGAGGTTGATTGTTCTATAATTTATTTGTAATTGTGGTGTGATCCTGGGAGGCAGCAGACACAGTGTTTACCTAATGCACCATCTTGGACCTTCCTCCTATAATGAGTATTCTTATGAATATATCATTGAATCAGTTCTTACTATGCGTCATATACACTGTGAAAACATGTTAGTTAATCCTCAAAACACAACCCTGGAGAATCTATCATTTGTACCACTTTTCAGATGAGGAAACAGATATAAAAGCCAAAAATATTACTTTGCCACCTAGTATCATGTGAACTTGGCTAGTTCTTAAACTTCTCTTGTATCTTTGTTTCCTCATCTGCAAAATGAGGATAAGACTAGAAGTTATACAAAATAAGGCTGATGTGAAGATTAAAGGAGTTAATATGTATAAAATACTTCAAACAGTGTCTGATATAGTCTGATATATTCCTGATTAGTTTCTATCATTATCTTTCTTATTTTTAACAAATGTCTCAAAAAGTCAGAGCAAAACTTCTCTCTAAGCTTTTTTCTCCATCCATGATATCTCTCTCCTGTAATAATTGATCTTGACATTTTTATAGCCCGTTTCCATCCATGTGATTCTTTTAACAAGTCAGTGACTCTGTATCACTATTTGATTTTTCAGCTGAACAAACTAAGGCTCAGAATGGTGAATGTGAATTGTTCAAAATACCTTTGGTTGCAAGCAACAGAAACAAACTGAAGCTAGCTTAAGCAAGAGAAGGAAGTTCATCATAAGATGCAGAGATAAATTAGGGAACCCAAGGTTATGAATGAGCCACAGAGAAGGGCCCCAAGAATGATAAGAAATGGGGTGAGGAAAACTGCAGGGAACTTGGGGAATGCTGCTTCTCACTCCCCCACCCCTCCCCTTTTCTCTACTTGGCTGGTACGCTGCCTCTGTCTCTTTTCTCTGAAGACTGGTTTTCTCAGCTGCTCAGTGCAGATGGTCGGAGGAATGGCAGCCTCCCATAGCTCCCAAGTTCACAAGTTATCACGTCAATCATAGGAGAGATTGACCTTCTGTCTGTCTGTTTGGATTCCACATTACCACAGATGGGGCCCTGGTTAGATCAGCTTGGGTGAGTGGCCTTCTCCTGGTCTGGTTCAACATGGCCAAGGAGTGGGGTCACAATGTACAAACATTGCTGCTGGGTACTCACTCCTGCATATTTCTGCGCTAAGGTCACGAGTAAGTGGAAAACACTCTAGAGGGAGCCCAGAACATGAAGCGGATTTCCGGTCATTTTACATAGTGGATTGATATTCCAGATGAGGCCAACACTTTTCCTACAAGGCTTCCGCTACTTCCTTTCAAGAGACCAACACCTCCTGGGATTCGGGTTAGAGAAGATCAGGGCATTCCCCTAGTTGTGTTCTTTCTGCAGATGGAGCCAGCCTCACACACAAGCGATGTTCTAAGTTATATTATGCGGACATAATTCTTCACTCCTCCTCCTGGTAAGAGAATGCTACATTCTCAACCTTGGCCTGTGGCTTGCAGTGTTTCCCAGAAGGAGGAGTGTACTCTCCCCAATAACTAACATCAGACCTGGGCATATAACTTGCTTTAGCTGATGGAACCTAAGAGAAAGTGATGTAGACCAAGACCAATCAGAAACATGAAGAACCATTGTAAATTTCAGTCATGTCTTTTTCCCCTCTGCCATAAGCATGGTGTCCCTTCAGCTTGGATCATGGGATGAAGAAGACATACAGAGCAGAGCCATAGCCACCCTGCAGTCACCTCTGACAGTAACTCAAGAGAGAAATGAACCTTGGAGAAATGACAGTAGGCATTTATGGGGTGAGAATGAGGAGTGGGAGGCAGTCATGGGTGATTCCCAGATTTCTTTCTTTGCAACCAGGTAGATGGCTATATCTTTCCCTAATAAGAGAACCTTAGAGGAGATGGTTTGTGGGGAATGGTGACGAGCCTAGTTTTGAACATGCTGAGTTGAGAAGTCCAGTAGACAGTAACATAAATTTGTTTGAATTAGGAAGGAAATCTGGACAGGAGTTACAGGTTTGTGTTCATCTGCCCGCAAAGGTACTTGAAGCCTTGAGAGTCAGTGAAATCCCAGAGACAATAGAAGTGTAAGAGCAGGAAGGGAACAAATGCTGAGGCATACCAACATTGTAGGAAATAGTGGAGGAAGAGGCACAGGGTGGGGGAAGAGGGGAGCCTGCGAAGGATAGGCAGGGGGAATGGGAGATACACAGGACACAAGGGAAAGTGAATTCTCTAAACCACCAGCACCAGAATTCCTTGTGGGTCAGGAATTATCTTTGTTTGTTTGTTTGTTTGTTTGTTTGTTTGTTTCAAAGTCATTAATTTATATGAACTTCACAAAATCCCTGTGAGGTATAGTTATAGGAGAACATATACCTCCAAATACCAGTGATGAAATTAAGCCTCAAAAGGATACATACATGCCTTGCTCAGAATTTATTTTTATTTTTAATTGTGGTGTAAGAAAAAACCCATAAAATTTATCATTTTAACCATTTCTAAGTATATACTTCATAGAGTTACATGTATTCACACTGTTGAGCAACCCATCTCCAGAACGTTATCATCTTGCAAAACTGAAACTTGGTACTCATCAAATGACTCCTCCATTTTCCCCCTCTCCCCAGCTTCTGGCAACTACCATACTACTTTCT
This sequence comes from Rhinolophus sinicus, assembly GCF_036562045.2. Taxonomy (NCBI): domain Eukaryota; kingdom Metazoa; phylum Chordata; class Mammalia; order Chiroptera; family Rhinolophidae; genus Rhinolophus; species Rhinolophus sinicus. Next base: position 27,439,740 of record NC_133756.1, on the reverse strand, counting down.
GCTTCTATGAATTTGACTACTTTACTATTTCATATAAGTGGAATCATACAGTATTTGTCCTTTTGTGACTAGGTTATTTTATTAGCATAAGGTCCTCAAGGTTCATCCAAGTTGTGGCAGAATTTCTTTCCTTTTCAAGGCGGAATAACAGTGCATGCATATACCACTTGGTGTTTATCCATTCACCTGTCAATGGCCAGTTGGGCTGTTTCCACCTCTTGGCATTGTGAGTAGTGCTGCTATGAACATGGGTGTGAGGAATTATCTTCTCGAGACATGCAGGGCTGAAGGTGAATTCTGAGAGCATAGTGTGAAGACAACAGAAGGGATGTCATTACTGTTCTGCATGACAAAATGAGGATAGTTTTGCTTCTGAGAAGAAGCAAAGAGAAGGGCCAAGGAGGAGAGGTGGGAAGAGATAATACAAGGGAGATGGGGGGAGTAGGGAACATCTGGGATGAGGGGCCAGCAAGACTCCCACTGTTGTGTGGTCAAAGAACAGAGATGTCTAGTGTTTAGTATAAAGTGGTTACAAGTGGTTGTTTCCCTTCAGCCCCCTTACTCAGCACATTTTGGGAAAATCTCCAATATACACACACCACTTGCTCTGTGTCAGTTGCTTTTTGGTGGAAACTGAGGAAGGGATTAAATTTCCCATCTGACTTGATATGGAGCAAACAGAGAGAGTGAACAAAGGAGGCCAAAAGAAGCTATAAACTGTCCTATGCAGGGGAAGCAGTCGTTCCAGAGTCACCAGTGGTGACCCTGAGAGAGTGAACTCCCTGGAAATTCACAGACAGTTTGGGGAAGGATCTGGACTTCCATAGAATGTGCACTAGGGATTTGGACTTCCATGGAACATAGCTAGGAGCTTTGAGACAATCTTATCTAGGGCAGTGCTTCTTAAATTTTAATGTGCCTAAGAATCGCCTGAGGGTCTTGATGAAATGCAGATTTTGATTTAGTCAGTCTGGACTGGGGCTGGGATTCTGCAATCCAGACAAGCTCAAGCTCATGGGCGATGGAGATGCTGCTGTTCTGTGAACCACACAGGACTCCAGATCTCAAAGGGATGGAAAATTCCTGATGGCATCAGCACCTCTCTGTCTCTCTGTCGCTACCCCTCTCTTACATACATACATCATCATCATCTCCCAGGGTTCCTGAGAAAACAACGCTGTCCTGTCCTCTCAGAGTGAGGCATGACAGGGAAAGCCATCAGAGCCATTGCTCCCTTGTTAGTCCTTCACCTCGGTCCCTGCTCTGTCCCTGCCCAGGCACTGAGGAGGTCACACCAGGGTAAGCTCAGTGGTCCATTCTGCATGCTTTGGCCCAGGGCATTAGAACAACAGTCTGCAGGGGGGAAACCAAAGGCTCTTTCTCTAGGGTTGGCCTCAGAACTCCCTCTCTCAGAAAGATGGGGAGAGGTGGAGAAAAATGTTTAAATGGTATTTTTCTTGAGAAAGGTTGCTCTGGGGAGCCAAGCATTAATTGAGTGCTTGATTATGAGAGGACTGTGTGGTAAACTCCCTTGTTTTCCACAGATGTTGAAAGAATCCGAGCCAGAGTTTAGGAAAAAATGTTTTCCTGCATATCCACCCCTGCCCCAGAGGCTGTGATGGAGTTGGCAAACGCCATTCAGGTCAAGTCCGGCTCTGGCAACCTCACAGGAACTTGAGAATTCACAAAATCTGAAGGGGAAATGGTGGCCGGACAGCACTGAACATGAGACGTAGAGAGGAAGAGGAGGGGAACCCCACTGAATGGAGTACCTACTCTGGGCGGAGCCCTGTGCTGGGAGCTTCCATTATCCTGTTACCCTAGGAGACAAACGAAACCCTCTGCTGCTCTGTGAGCAGCTTCTTTTGCTGGGGGTCAGTGTGGGGAGGGCTTTCTGCCTCTGAGGCAGCCCAACTCACTCAGGAGCACTCATTGTGGAAAGACTGTCCTCACTTTGAGCTGCGATCTGCCTTTCTTGGTCCATGCTAAGGACTTTGGTGCTGACGCTGCCCTACAAAGCCACAGTGAGTGGGATCCCACCATGTCTCTGCCATGCATCTCAGAGTTCACAAAGCTCATCCTCTTCCATCCATCTACCCATCTGACCCTCAGAGCTCCCCAGAAGAAGGCAGGGGGCAATTATCTGAATCAGGGCTTCAAATAAGCAAGTGGAAGTTTTGAGATATTGGTCATGCTTGCGGCAGAGGTTGAGAACACAGGCTCTGGAGTCTGCCTGCCTGGGTTCACAGCCCAGCCCCTCATTGCCTGTGTATCTTTGGAGAAGCTCCTTGACCCTTCAAAGCCTGGGTTTCCTCTTCTGTAAAATGACATAATGATACTATCTATTGGAAAGGAACTAAATAAAAGTAAAGTGCTTAACCTGTAGCTATGGGAACTTCCCTTCTGCTATTGAGGAGGCAGAGGAGAAAAAGATAGAGGTTAAGTGGCTTACCCAAAGCCACAAAATGGTGGCACCAGATCTAGAACTCAGATGTTCTGATGCTAAATCCAATAGTCTTTCCATTACACTTAATATCTTGCATTCCTAGGCTGTCAGAGACTGAAACTCTCCAGTGATCCTCATGTTGGCAGGGCCTGGCCTTGCAGGTGGTCACCACAACTATGAAGTGGTCTCAGGAGGGCCCACCCTCCTCCTGGCTCCCTGAAGCAGGAAATGACTGCCTTACCCATTCCTACTTTGGAGTCAGGCACTGCCCTTTCCCCTTCAGAATCTTTTCAAATGCAGACACCTTAGTGGGGTGGGAGGAATGGAAGGGAACTCAACTAGGCTGAGAGCCTGTCATGGTCCCATCCCTCCACAGATCCTAGCTCCCTACCCATTATGAACAACTGTGCAAATCTCTTATTCTAGCTTCACATGTAAAGAGAGAAAAGCCCAGAGAGGTGAAACAACTTGCCCTAGGCCGCACACTAATACTAACGGGGATAAGGATTTGAACCATGTGTTAAACCAAAAATTTTAACTTTTATGACTGAAAATTCTTTTCTTTTCTTTTTTTTTAAAAAAAGGATTTATTGGGCCATTGCTAGCAAGAAAGACCAGGTCCTGGGGCTTGAAGTCTTTACCCCCAGCATCATGGCTAGGTGTAAAGACAACACGTCCACAGTCCCAGAGTTGTTGAGCATTTTTATACATCAAGTGGGGGAGGGGGAAGAGGGATATAGGCTGTTCGGAAAGAATGTACATTTGCTATAGACAAAGGGGTGGGAGAAACTGAAGCAGGGCAGTTCTGGGATAGACGCCGAGTCCAAGAAGTGTTTGCTCCCTTTGACTGGTTGTGGGCAAGTCTGGAAAGTTCATGTGTAAATAAGTTGCAGAGCCTTCTGGGGTGTGTGGTGCCTTACTGTTCTTCCTTTTGGATAATGCCAGAAATGGCCACCTGGAAGTTAATCCAAAATTCCAACAGACATACATGAATATAAGAAGTCTTTGTTAGCTGCTCCATAGCTACTAACAGGCTGACTACTCTGTCTCTCTCTCACTCTTCGGCCTGTAACTTAATTTAGCACATCTCCAATTTTTTTGGTTGTTGCTGTTCACAACGGAACTATGATTCCAGTGTTTGTTCTCATAACCTCTTGTGCACAGTCCCCAACCTGTCGCTCCTTCTATCTCCTAAGAGGAGGGGAATATGAACAGCGCTGGAGGGCTTCTCCTGCACAGGATAGCTTGTAGCTTGTTTTGTCCACCTTTGCCAGCTCTCTGTCTGTTCTACATCAACCCAGACAGGAAACTTAATCCCCTCTTCACTTTCCACCTAAAATATATATATATACATACATATATGTTATCTCATTTGATCCTCCATCTGACCCTCTCAGCAATACCGAGATGGGCACTACTGCCCTCAGTTTTACAGCTGATGAACCCAGAGAGGTTAAGTAACTTGCTGAGAGGATATGAATCTATGAGGTAGAGACTCAGCGCGTGCTTTTCCCTACACCACACTGCCTCCAAGCTTGCAGGCAATGTTTAACACCCTAGGGGGCTGCACACAGATTCTTTTAGGATGTCACAACAGCAGATACTTGGAGTTGGGAGGCTGTAAATCTAGCCGCTCCAGAAACAAGCTTCATTCACCAGGGTGGGGAGGACATTGGGGAGGAATGGGAGGTGATGATGGGGGGTGTCCAAAGAAGCAGGCGGAGCGGGTTTTCACAAAGTTAGGGATGGGAATGAGCGAATGGTGTAGGCAGGCTATTCAGGCATTCCAGCTGTTTTCCAAAGAGTAAGTCAGGGTTACCATGCATCTGTGGAATCCAGCCATGTGAGTGGCCAGGCAAGCTAGAGAATCCAAAGCATATGGTCAGGCGTATACAGGAGTATTCCATTAGGGTCAAAGGCTGAGGAGTTATAGGTAGGATTAGGCCCCAGGGAGATACCTGGAGAGGTGAAATATCATGGTGGTCAGGAGGGAATATTTCTGAGGACACACTGTCTGAATTCTCACCCTAGCTCTTCCATTTGTTAGCTGTGTGACTTTAGCAAGTTACTTAAATCCTCTATGTCTCACGCTCTTCATCTAGGATACTAATAAAATCTAACTCATATGTTTGTTGTGAATATTAAATAAATGAGAAAGATAAAAGCAGTCCCTGACATCTGTGACTTGGCCTACCACTAGAAGAAAGACCTTGGTGCTGTTAGGTGCTGGCCTGGCATGTGCAGCCAGGCCGTGGTGCTTTTGCGTTAAACATAAGACTCTTACAAAGGAGACCAAAAAAAACAAACCAAACCAAACCAAAAAAAACTATTTTATCATTTTTTTTCTAAGCATATACAAAAACAGAGGCATCATGCAAACCACAAAAATACCAAATATTCCCCTCTCCCAGCTAATATTGCTGCTTCTTTGCTAATTACTTCTTTAGCCTCTTTCCATTCTTCTCTCCTTCTAGGTAAGATTCCTTAAGGTACACAATCATAGAATTACACTTGCTTCATGATAACAACCTATATAGAACAAACCCTCGCTTCCTTGAATTCTCACCAAAATCACTGACCTCAAGCTCACATCCTATCCACGCTCGTCAGTCCTTTCGAACATCCTCTAGTGGGACACCCCATGGTCCCCTACGATGTTCATTCTTCCTCAAGTCAATCCACTCAGTGTTGTTTAACTACAGATGTCTTCCTGGTGGCCTTTGGCTAGAGGGCATGGGCACAACTTGATAAATGGAAAGCATGTAGAACAAATAGTTCCTGGCACAGGGTAAGCGCCATGTCGCGGATGCCATTATAATTACCAGGTAGGTTACCAAGGCAGACTCGGGGACAGGGTGTTCTGAGATGGAAAGCCACAGGAGAGAGGCCAAGTGGAATAGTGCATTTACAGCCAGGAGACTTCAATTTAAGTACCAACCTGACATTCAAAATAGCAACTATCATTTTATTGTATACTTCAAGAGTGCCAGACACAGAGCTCCATGTGATGTGGAGAATCTCAATTATTTACTGTGGTACATGAGCAAATTGCTTAACCTCTCTGAGCATCAGTTTCGCCATCTACAAAGAATGGGAAAAATGAAAGTACTTACTGTACAGGTTAGTCATGAGGCTCTAGTGAGAACATGAGTGTGCTGTAGGCCACGAATTTCATTGAAACGTGACTTAAATTGGCAAAGTCTATTCACTGATGGATGAATTGGATAAAGAACTTTACACATACACTCACACTCACACACACACACATAATGGAATATTATTTGGCCATAAAAAATGAGCAAAAAACACCAAACTCATAGAAAAAGACATAATTTGTGGTTATCAGAGTTGGGGTTGGGAGGGGGAGCACTGAAGGAAGGCAGTTAAAAAATTGTAACTTCCAGTTACAAGATAAATAAGCACTAGAGATGTAATGTACAGTTAGCACTGCTGTACGGTATGTTTGAAAACTCTTAAGAGAGTAAATCCTAAGAGTTCTCATCACAAGGAAAAATGTTTTCCTTCTTTTTATTGTATCTATAGGAGATGATAGATGTTAACTAAACCTATAGTGGTAGTAATTTCATAATACATGTAAGTTGAACCATCATGCTGTACATATACAGTGATGTATGTCAATTATTTCTCAATAAAACTGGAAAAAAATGGACACAGTCTGGGTTATCATCAAAAGGCTGTCCAGATATTCCAACTTGAACCCAAGGCCGGCAAAGGACAAAGATATATGCTGATTACATAGGCGGCAAGCTCCTCGACATTGATCTTGGTGATGAGTTTTTTAGATCTAATTCCGAAAGAAAGGCAACAAAAGTAAAAATAAACAAGTGGAACTACATCAAACTAAAAAGCTTCTACAAAGCAAAGGAAATCATCAACAAAATGAAAAGACAATCTATTAAATGAGAGAAAGTATTTGCAAATCATAAATCTGATACAGGGTTAATATCCAAACTATACATGTACGTACAAAAAACTTATACAACTCAATAGCAGAAATCAAACAATTTAATTAAAAACGGGCGGAGAATTTAAATAGGCATGTTTCCCAAAGAAGACACATGAAAAGATGTTCAACATCACTAATCATCAGGGAAATGCAAATCAAAACCACAATGAGATATCTCTGCACAACTGTTAGAATAGCTATTTTCAAAAAGACAAGAAATAACATGTTGGTAAGGATGTGAAGAAAAGGGAAGGCTCGTGCACTGTTGGTGGGAATGTAAATGGGTACATCCAGTGTGGAAAACAGTATGAAGTTTCCTCAAAAAATTAAAAATAGAACTAACATCTAACAATTCCACTTCTGGGCATTTATCTGAAATAAATGAAAACACTAACTCAAAAAGATATATGCTCCTCCATGTTCATTGCAGTATCATTTACAATAACCAAGATATGGAAACAACCTAAGTGTCCATTGATAGATGAATAGATAAAGAAGATGTAGTATATACACATATATACTACACACATATATAATGAAATACTATTCAGCCATAAAAAATAATAGAATCTTGTCATTTGTGACAACATGGATGGAGATTGAGGGCATTATGCTAAGTGAAATACGTCAGACAAAAATAACTACATTGTGATCTCATTCACATGTGGAATCTAAAAAGACAACAACAACAAAAAGAAAAACCAAGCTCATAGATACAAAGAACAGATTGGTGGTTGCCAGAAAGGAAGTGGTGTGTGGGAAGGGTGAAATGGATGAAGTCGGTCAAAAGGTACAAACTTCCAGCTGTAGGAAAAAATAAGTTATGGAGATGTCATGTACAGCATAGTCGCTATATTTGATAAATACTGTATTGCATATTTGAAAGTTGCTAAGAGAGTAAATCTTAAAAGTCCTCATCACAAGAAAAAAAAAGTGAGAACTACGCATGGTGACAGGTGATAACTAGCCTTATGGTGGTAGTCATTTTGCATCATATACAAATATGAGGTGTGATCAAAAGATACGGTGATGTTTAAATAAAAACATTTATCACAGTAAAAGACACATTGCCATTAATCCTCCTCAAAATACCCGCCTCCTCATTTATTCCGTCATTCTTGCCACTTTCTGAAGCAGCTCTGGAAGTCTTCTTTCGTGAGCGTCTTTAGTCACGCTGTCATGGCTGCTTCCGATGTCCTGAATCGATTTAAAACGTTTTCTTTTCACAATCATTTTGACTTTGGGTAAGAGCCAGAAGTCACACGGTCCCAGGTCCGGTGAATAAGGTGGATGAGGACACACCATCATGTTTTTGTTTGACAGAAATTGCCGTACCAGAAGCGATATGTGACATGGAGCGTTGTCATGATGGAGGATGAAGTAAGGACACGAATGAAAGAGGACTTCCAGAACTGCTTCAAAAAGTGGCAAGAACGATGGATGAGTATGTTTGAAGTGAGGGGGAGTATTTTAAGGAGGATTAATGGTAATGTGTCTTTTACTGTAATAACCATTTTTATTTAAACATTCACTGTATTTTTTTTATCACACCTCGTATTGAATCATTATGTTGTATACCTGAAACGAATATAATGCTATAGGTCGATTATACCACAATTTTTTTAAAAAGTAAAGTTCCATAAATTCCTGTATTATTTCACAGTCTTATAGATGCTGCCTTGTGCTTTAATTCTGAATTTTGATGCTCTACAAAAATGATGAAAAGACATCTGTCAGGAATCCCTTCACGGCCTGAATTTTCCACGTACCTCCTTTTCCAGGAAGACCAGGAATGATAAAAAGGTTTTGGCTCCATGCCACTTATTAACAAGAGCAGGACACTTCTTTGAGACCCAGTTTCTCAGATAAAATAGAAATAAAGTTGATTCCTACCCCATAAAAAGGTGTATATGAGACAGTGTTGTAAGCTGTGCAAGGGACGTTATCACTCCCTCTGAGGCTGCCTCCCACAGAGTGCTCTCTCCTTGGGGACCCAATTGTCTGCTCCCTGAGGATTGAGTTAATGGTCATCGGCCAAGTTGCTTGCCTATGTCTTTATGAATTAACCCCCTCCTGTAAAGCCCATGCATGGGGGAATACAGGGAGCCCCCACATTGGCTCAGATAAAACAGGTTTATTTCTCTTATGTAATAATCCAAAGGAAAGTAATCTGGGTTAGTGGGGTGGCTTGGCTCCATAAGCCACCCCAGGTTTTTTCCAACATGTTTCTGCACCATCCCCAAAATATTATCTTCATCTCTGGTTGAGGCTGGGTTACTGTCTGGTCTGATTTCCAGCTTGCAGGGAAAAGAAAATGCAAGTCTGACATAAGGAACATTGTCTTTAAGGAGGTGACCTGGAGGTTCCATGCATCATTTACCCTCAGTTACAGCTCCACCCTGCACGAGAGGATAAAAAATGTCATCTCTGGCTGGGTGACTCTGTGCCCAGATTTAATTTGGGAGTTATGATTCTAAGTTCAAGATCAGGAATAGCAAAAGCCAGGAAAGCATCCAGGGAAATGAATACTGATCAATTCACCAACTGGGTCACTAAGTCTCAGCCTGTGTCTGTATTGAGTAAATATCTGGGTGAAAAGCAGAGAAAGGGAGTTTATTCAGATGTTTGATTTACCCAATGCCAAAAAATCAAATATCAGTGAATCTTCACATTTTTCAGTTTTTCTCTAGATCTTGTCTCTGGGTAGACATAGCCTGGGTCCTATAACTCACTACATGAACACTCACATACACCGACACACATATAGGCAGGTACATACATATTTGTACGAGGTCAGGCGATTAAGTTCATGAACTCATCCTATAAAAAGTGCTACATACCTCATTGCTGAATATCACTATGGTCACCTTCGAAGTACTTTCCTTGGGAAATTACGAACCTATGGCAGTGCCTAGTCCACCCTTCGAAACAATTTTGGAACTCTTTTTCTGGAATGGCCATCAGAGCTGTCGTCGTATTACCCTTGATGTCCTGACTGTCATCAAAATGCCTTTCTTTCAATATTTCCTTTATCTTCGGGTAAAGAAAGAAGTCGTTGGGGGCCAGATCAGGTGAGTAAGGAGGGTGTTCCAATACAGTTATTTGTTTACTGGCTAAAAACTCCCTCACAAACAGTGCTACCTATGTGAGCTGGTGCATTGTCATGATGCAAGAGCCATGAATTGTTGGCGAAAAGTTCAGGTCATCTAATATTTTCATGCAGTCCTTTTAGCACTCTCAAATAGTAAACTTGGTTAACTGTTTGTCCAATTGGTACAAATTCACAATGAATAATCCCTCTGATATCATAAAGATTAGCAATATTGTTGCAACAAGTTTGTGAACTTAATTGTCTTACCTCGTATGTGTGTGTATGTACATGTACACATACATAGATTTGTGCACATATCGATACACATAAGCACATACAGATTTACACTTGCCTGGGTCCTAATCTTGTACAAGAGGAGTATAAGACATACCTAGTCCCTTCCCTCTTTTCAGTGTGATCACAGCATTGTTGAAAAAAGTAAAGTCTGAGGAAGCAGAGATCTTGATTCAAATTCAGCCTATGCCATTGACATATGTTGTAACTCTGGGCAAGTTACTCAATTCCTTGTAACTTCTGGTTCCACATTTTTAAAATGAGTATAATATTATCAGTCAGTCTTGAAGTAATATTTTGAACTTACATAAAATTCCATACTTATTTGACTGATATAATGCTTTAGGTATAGCTGCTACGTAATAAATATTAACTGCTATTTTATTATTTTTAGGCAACTAGGTCCAGCACAAGTTAATGGCAGGCCAGGCATTTTCCATCCCCTTCCTGAATATAAAGCAAGATCGTTTTGAAACTGTACTGATCTCAGCTATACTTATTTCCTTTTTTAAAACTTAAAAATTTTTAACGGTAAATTGTTTATCGAAGTATAACCCCTCATTAATTCCTCTGAAATTAAACACTATCTTACATTATAGAGTCATTGTGCCTTTATATAATTTATACAAATAGAATCACATATCAATATCCTTCCTAGCTTTTTGACACTCGATGCAATGTTTGTCACTTGATGCATATGGTTGCAGGTAGCTGTAGCTTGCTTGAACATTCTCATTGCTGTGCAATGTTTCAGTGAATGTACTAAAATTTATATTGGTTCTTTCTATTGTTGATGTTCACCTGACTAATTTCTGGATTTGGGCAATTATCAGGAATGCTGGGATAAACATTCATGCATGTGTCTTTAGCGAATGCATTTCTGTTGAGTACAATAGAATGCATATCTGTGAGTGGAATTTCTGGGTGTTAGGATTCGTACATGTTCACTTCGTGTAGATACTGTTAGATAGTTTGGCAAAGTGGTTGACATATCCCTTACATTAATTGCTAGGAACTTGAGAGGCTTTGATAGTTCCATCTGCTCTCAATCTCTCTTTCTCTGGACCTGTACTTCCTGGAATCCAGGAATTGTACGCCTACTCTTTGTGTATAAGAAATCAGTAGCTCCTGGGTAACCCAAAGTATTCATTGACTATTCCTACGCAGCAAACCCAAACCCCCTCCAAACATAGTGGCCTAAAACAGAAACACATATTTATTATCTCTCAGTTTTTGTGGATCAAGAGTTTGGGAGTGACTTGGCTGGTGGTTCAAGCTTAAAGTCTCTGACAAGATTAAATCAGATTATGGGTCTGGGCTACAGTCATCAGATGGATTGACTGGGGCTAGAGGATCAACTTTCAGGCTGATACTCTCATACTATTGGCAAGTTGGTGCTGGCTGTTCACAGAAAGCCTCAGTGTTTCTCCATATGAACCTTTCCACAGGGCTGCTGGAATGTCCTCACAACATGGAGGCTGGCATCCCCCAGTGTAATCCATCCAAGAGCCTCAGGAAAAGCAGCAATGTGTTTTATCCCCTCACGTTGTACATCACACACAGTCACGTTCTCAATATTTATTGATCACCTAAGTCATCCTTATTCAAGATGTGAGGGCATTACACAAGGGCATACTCATATGTATTAGAAACTGAGGATCATTAGGGGCCATCTTGGAGGATGGCAATCACATCATGAAGCTCTTCTTGACACTGAACAAAGCCCCTTTTCTGTGATAATTGGAACCCTAAGTGAGGAGCACAGGGAACAGGTAAATTTTGATAGACTAGCAGTGAGAAAGAAGAGAAAATACAGAGAACAAGCCAAGCCTAGGGACAAAAGTGGGCCTAACTAAAGCAGCTGAGAGGCCGCTGTACTTGAGTAGGTGTGAATGAATAAATAATGTGTGTGTCTGAGGCAGGAATAGTGGTGGTAGGGGTTCTGTGAGTAAGGACCTAAAATGCTTTTCTTTACTTACCAATTAGATCATATTTTTGACCCATGAAGACTCAATTCCGGCATTGTTTATAGAAAAGTAGTAGCTCATAGTATTCTCAGTTTTTCTCATGGGTATTCAGTTTACCATCCTCCTAACCATATATACATCTCTTATTAAGCAACCAGCAAACACCAGATGCTATTCTAGAGGAGGATGAGGGAATACAGAAATGAGCAAATATACTGACCCTGACATGGGGGTGGGAGAGAGGAAACCAACATTTATTGAGCACCTACTGTGTCCCACTATTTTCACATTTTTTGTCTTAGATAATTCTCATAAGTACTCTAGACGTTGAGTACTAGATTATGATTCCCACTTTGCACATGAATAAACTGAGACTTGAGAGTTTAACTGATTTACTCAGAGTTGGAGCTGGGCACTGCAGATAATGACGGCACAAAGTAAAAAGTGATTAAATGTCAAAGAAAGATACACATACAGTACAACAGCAGCTCAGAGAATGGGTTGAGTTATTCGGCTTGGGGAGGTAAGAGAGGTCTTCATGGAAGAGGTGGATTTCAGCTGGGTCTTCTTGGATGAGTAGGAGATAACGGGAAAAGGTCATGGGCCACAAGTGAAACATATCAAAGACAAAGGCATGAAGGTAGAAATAATAATAATGCAGAAGCAAACAGAGGTATACTCATATAGAGAAATGTGCAAAAAGGAAAGAACTGGCTGATAGAGGTGAACAAAATGGGTTTGGGCCACACAGATTACAGACATACACCAGACCTAATAGTTCTTAAATGCAACAAGAAGCCAGAGGAGGCTAGATCATTTGTACAACTGAGTGTGAACTCCTTTCGGACTGCTTGGATAACATCTTCTTCAAGGTTATCAATAATTCAATTATGAGTCCATCTTCACACACTATGAAAATTATGGACTGACAAACTATATTAAGATTATGCAAATTATTGAATAAAAAATGAGAAATGCCACTGATCAGTAAAAACAGCAACAAACATACTAATGGTGAGGTCTGCGGCTAGTTAAAGATGGGAGCAGAACTCAGAAAAGACAGCAGGCCCCGGAGCTATTGATTCCCAGAAAAATCCAAGAATCTTCAGTGGCCTGAAAGATTATTGACTCTAACTTTGCAGTTTGCTTATCAGACAACTGAGGCCAGGAAGTAGGAGTGACTTATTCTTCTAGAGCAGAGCTCCTACTTATGCACTTTAACCTTGGGAGAAGAACAAGATACAATCTTTGACCTTGAGAAGGCTGGGAGAGTGGAGAGTACTGTGGCAATCAGTAGGTGTAAAGCATGGCTGTTATGAATTGAATTGAGTCCTCCTCAAACTCATAATGTGAAACCCTAACCTTCCAGTACTTCAGAATATGGCCTTACAGGAAAATAAGTTCAGTGCTGATATAATTAATTCACATGAGATCATATTGGAGTGCAGTGGGCCCCCAATCCAATAAGGACTGGTGTCCTTATTTAAAAAGGAAATTTGGACATTCACACAGGGAGAATGCCATGTAATTATTGGTAAAGATTGGGGTGATATGTCTGCAAACCAGAAAACCACCAGAAGCTAGGAGGGAGGTGTGGAACAGTCTCCCTTACAGCCCTCGGAAAGAATCAACCTTGTCGACACCTTGATCTTGGACTTCCAGCCTCCAGAACTGTGAGATAATATATTCCTGTTGTTTAAGCCACCCAGCTTGTGGTACTTTGTTATGGCAGCCCCAGGAAAGTAATACAATGGCTGAAAGAAAGCTTAAAAGCTATCCATTAATTCAAACACTGAATGTGTATGAGATACCTTGCTTGGCCCTGGAGCGGCTACATGCAGATACATTTGAAATCCTCCTGTTGAGAATTTCAAAGTGTGGTCCAGTCAGGCTCATAACAGAAGTAAATGTCACAGGGCCCGAAAACAATGAAACCGGCAAAAGTTTGGATATAGTAGGTGACATCTGAGTCAGGAGGATGAGTTTGGTTTTCTTGCTGGTTGCTTAATGGAACTGATTATTTCTGCCACCGGAAAAAGCCTCCTAAAATCTCCTCCCTGGTCCACACAGCCATCAAAGAGGCAAATTAGGATTTGCTAAATTTATTCAATCCAGCATTTCAGACAATCAGCCTCAAGAACCCCGGCCAGTGTCTCGATCCCCTTCCCTAATTGACACGCCAATCATTGGATAAACAGGAACAGAAACGCTAACCTCTGGCTGCTTGGATGCGAATTCCCTTGGAGCTTCAGGCTGGTGCAAGAACTGGCTTCAGAATTTCACTCCAGTGGGGCGGTCTTCCCATCCTGCCTGCCCTAACCTCTCTAAAGTGCTGAAAAGTCAGATTGTGTTATTTTTGTATAAAAACAACAACAAAAATGACCCTTTCTTTCCAAATATCCCATGCATGAGAAGCCTTCAACAGGTCATTAATATATTGACGTTTTGAAGAACTGTGCTTCCAGGCTTTGAAACAGGAGCCAGGTCTGCTGGCCTGGGCCTTGAGCTCTTTTGTCTCTTTTGTATTAAAGAAACTCGGGCTCCCAAATTTGAGCTCCCAAGCAGTCACTGCTCTGAGTAATACTGCTAAGGAACACAGCAAAGAACAGAACCAACTGCAGCTGGAGTCACATCTGCCTCTGTGGAATGATGTCAAATGTGCTGGGGAGAGGGGAGGGGCATATGCTGACTCTAATTACCTCCCAACTGGTAGGCCACGCTCCCTGAAATTCCATTAAGATGATGGAACCTCGTCCTTTAGGTTTATGAGGAAGAACAATCGGACAGGCGAGGGCCTGCACGCAAACCAGCCGTCTTTACTTGGCTGATTCCTTGGGAAGCCTTTGGGCAAAGCATGCGGGGTCATTTTCCCCGTATCCTGAAGCTCCCTTAGAGAACTGCATAGGTCCCGTTCACTATGGTTGTTACCTGTTTGGCCCCTCCAAGCATTTGTTTTTGTAACCCTTCTCAATTCTCCCATGCATATGGTTTTCACTACCACCTGAGTGGAGATAGTTCAAGCATCCATCTCTAGTTCATGCCTTTTTCTTTAAGCTTCTACCTCTTCTATCTACCTGTCCCTGAATGCCTCATTTTCAAATAACTTATCATCTTTCCTCGCAAAATTATCCCTCCCCAGGGTTCCCTTTACTGAATTTCCCAAGTCAGAAAACTGGAAAGTATCCTTGACCCTTCTCTTTCTAGTACATCAAGTTACTCACTAAGCTCTATTAATATTACCTCCTAAAATATTTTTATAACTGTTCCTTCCTCTCCATTCTTTCTGATAATTCCCTAATCCAGGATTATACCATCTTTTATTAAACACTATAACAGCTTCCAAAAGGGTCTCCTTGCTATCAGCTCATCTCCACCCAGTCCATTCTCCACTTAGCAACCAAGGTGTCTTTAAAAATTGTAAATATGTACTAAAAAAAAAATAAAAAAATCTAGGAGTAGAAGGAAACTACCTTAACATAATAAAGGCCATGTATGAAAAACTCACAACTGCCATCATGCTCATTGGTGAAAGACTGGAAGCTTTTCCTCTAAGATCAAGACAAGACACAGATCCCAACTTTTGTCACTTTTATTCAACATAACAGTGGCAGTCCTAGCCAGAGTAATTAGTCAAGAAAAAGAAATAAAATGCATCCAAATTGAAAATAAGATATACAATTGTCTCTGTTCACAGATGACATGATCTTACATGTAGAAAACCCTACAGATTACACACACACACACACACACACACACACACACACACACACACACAGTTAGAACCAGTAAATGAATCAGCAAAGTTGCAGAATACAAAACCAACATACAAAATATCAGTTGCATCTCTATACACTAACAATGAATAATCCAAAAGGGAAATTAGGAAAGCAATAGCATCAAAAAGAATACTTAGGAATACATTTAAATCAAGGTGGAAAAAGACCTGTACACTGAAAACTACAAGATGTTGCTGAAAGAAATTTAAAAAGACACAAATAATGGCAGGACATCCTATGTTCATGGAAAGGAAGACCATATTGCTAGGGATGTCTTTCCATTATTTGTGTCTTCTTTAATGTCAACGCTACCCAAAGCTATCCACAGATTCAATGCAACTCCTGTTAAAACACCAATGATGATTTTGCAGAAACAGAAAAACCCATTCTAAAATTCATATGAAATCTCGAAGGACCTTTAATAGCCAATACAGTTTTGAAAAAGAAGAACAAATTTAGAGATCTCACACTTCCTGATTTCAAAACTTGCTGCAAAGCTACGGGGAGCAAAACAGTGAAGTGCTGGCAGAAAGGCAGACATATATAGAGACCAATGGGACAGAACGAAAGCCCAGAAACAAACCCTTGTATATACATGGCTAAATGATTTTCAACAAGTGTGCCAAGACCATTCAATGGGGGAAAGAACAGTTTCTTCAACAAATAGTGTTTGGAAAATTGTATGTCCACATGGAAATAAAAAAAAGTTTGACCTTTACTTTATACCACATACAAAAATTAACTCAAAATGGATCAAAGGTCTAAACATGAGAACTAAAATTATAAAACTAATATATTTATTTAATACCTATAATCTACTTTTATTGATGTCTTCTACTGTAGGCATGGTAGCAAGCACTGCATAGATATTATCTCCGAACTTTACACGAATTCCATTTTGCAAAAGAGGAAACTTAAGCCAGAGATGATAAAAAATTTGCTTAAAATCAGTCTGATGTTATGCTGACCATGGGCCGATTCTGACTCTTCTCAAAGTCAGTTCTCTGGCCAACTCAAAGTAAAGCCTTATAAAGAATACAGGCTTTAAAATCAGACTGACTAAAGCTGGGAAGTTGGACATGATTTTTAACATTTCTGTTGACTCAATTTCCTCATCTTTAATATGGAGATAATAATATCTGACCTTTGCAAGTCGCAGGTGGTGAGGACTAATTAAAAGGAAATGGGGACCAGAAAGAAGATCTATGACTAAGTCATTCTGGCTCTCTAGGGCCATAGGAATTTTAATACATTTAAATTCATAACAAAGTCAGAAGATGAACTATTTGGAGAGATGATACCTACTCTGGAAATGGAAATAAGAGAGAGAAGAAAAATAAAAATAATGGTGAACTCTGTTTATAAGAAACAGGTTTGAGAAAACATTTTGGACACTCTTTTGTCTCATTTACTGATGGGGAAGGAATTATAAATATGTATGTCATGCAAATTACCATTAAAAAACAATTCTAGGGCCAGCCCGGTGGCTCAGGGGGTTAGAGCTCCATGCTCCTAACTCTGAAGGCTGCCGGTTCGATTCCCACATGGGCCAGTGGGCTCTCAACCACAAGGTTGCCAGTTCAATTCCTCGAGTCCTGCAAGGGATGGTGGGCTCCGCCCCCTGCAACTAAGATTGAACCTGGCACCTTGAGCTGAGCTGCCTCCTGGATGGCTCAGTTGGTTGGAGTGTGTCCTCTCAACCACAATGTTGCTGGTTCGACTCCCGCAAGGGATGGTGGGCTGTGCCCCCTGCAACTAGCAACGGCAACTGGACCTGGAGCTGAGCTGTGCCCTCCACAACTAAGATTGAAAGGACAACAACTTGACTTGGAAAAAAAGGCCTGGAAGTGCACACTGTTCCCCAATAGAGTCCTGTTCCCCATCCCCAATAAAATCTTAAAAAAAAAAAAAAAATCTATTCTGAGTGATTTCCAATAGCAGTATAATCTAGTAGAGTTCCAACTCTGATTTCACAACTTCCTATCCATGGTTATGAAGGGAACCAAAGTTGTGCCACCGTGAAGCTACCTTGTTAGGATACTGATTTTTAAGTTGTTATATTAAGAAACAAGGCATTATTAAGAGGGAGCGAAGAAGAACCTTTGACCTTCCCCCCTTTCCTGCCCAAGGGATTCAGACAGGAAACCTGCTTAAGAAGGCAGCCTTGGCTTAGTCACCTTAGGAATATTCACCCCAGCATTAGTCAGGAAGACTCCAAGCCTGTTAGCTAGATACCCCGCGTCCTATAGTTTGTGAGTTGCCTAGCAAGAATTTTCCTGCCATCTATGTTCTGTTCTTCCTCAACTACCTGTACATCGCCCATTCTCACTTCTGAAATCTAATACCCTGTCCCCCTTTCTCCATTGTCCAAAAACATCTTATATACCTAATATTGCTTCACTGTCTTTGGAATTCTCATGCTAATGTGAATTCCCCGTGCACATGTATTATAATTTTGATTTTCTCTTGCTAATCTGTCTCTGTGAATTTGCTTATTGGCCCAGCTAGAACTTAGGAGGTGGGAAGAAAAGTATTAATACTGTTTAGCCCCTATGGTTACATTTGGACATGTCATGTAAGTGTTCCAAATCTCTAGGTCCCTATTTGTAAAACAGGAATATTCATACCTACCTGACCTTCTGGGGAGAACAAAGTGAGAAAATAGCATGCATATTATTTGAGAAGTTAAAATACCATTTGGGGCCAGGTTAAAGTCACTTTTACTAGACATACGACCTAAACCACTTTGCTTTTCTGAGCCTGTTTTCTCATTTGTAAAAGACATAAAAATAGAACCTATGTTATACCATTGTTAAAGGGATTAAATAAAATACTGTAGGTAAATGCTTACCATGGTGTCTGGCACATATTCCGTACTCAGCAAGTGGCTGTGTTTACACGTAGATACCAACCACAGCAGCAATAGAAACTGCTTTAATGCTGGGAAGTAAAGCACGTAAGATCTATTGAGAATTTTAGGAGATGAATTCATGGAAATTTTTAAAAATCCAGCATTCTTGGTCTTCTTAATTTGTCCTTAGCCTGAGAAACAGCAAGAGGATACCATTCCTGAGGCGGCACGCTTCTCTGTGAATTTGCTTTGACTCTGAGGTTAGAAGCTTCTCGTCTCTTGTGATTGAACACTCCCAAGACAGTGGACCATTTCCTGAACTTCATTTATTTAATAACTAATCTTTTATTGCCTTCCTTCGTTTAAAGTCGGCGGGCCAGTCGTGTTCCCACCCCCACCCCACTTCAAGGTCTCACCTCTTTAATCATTCAGAGAATGCTGAGACGCACTACAAGCTATTTTAATGCAAGGCTGATAAGTGAAGGCCATTTTTCCTCCTGTCGGCTTCTCAGCCTAGCAGTATTTCAGATGATTTTCAATAATCTCAGCAAATCACTTATGTCATTCTCCCACAACCACCTAGTTAATATCCCTAGTCAACAGGTTTCTTTTCACTCTTTTGTCTGGGAAAGCCTGCTACACAAGGGCCCAGACGCCACAGGAATGAGTCTGTTCCTGGAATTTACACACACTAAGCCCTCTGCTGCAACATTAACATCTTCCCAAGTTAATAATAATAGCTACCATCTCTGAGCCATGATGCTGCGCCAGGCACTGTGCCAAGCACGGTATCTGCATTATCGTGTTTAGTGCCCAGAAAGCCCACTAGGGAATGTTCTCATGTCCATTTTATGGACGGAGCCACTTAGGCCTAGCACACTGTTACTCAAAGTGTGGTCCTGGAAGAAACAGCATTAGCTGGGAACTTATTATTAATAGAAATGCAAATTCTCCAGCTTCACCATCAACCTACTGAATAAGAATTTCCCAGGCGGGGGTAGTAAGGGGGGTTCAGGAATCTGTTTTTTAACAAGCTCCCTTGGTGAGTCTGATGCAGGCTAAAGTTTGAGAAGCACTGGACTAGAAAAGGTCAGTAACTTGCCAGATTCATAGAGCGAATAAGTAGCAGTGCGAGGCTTGGAAATTAGAGTCTGGCTGGCTCCTAAACCAGAGTCAGAGGGGCTCTGAGATGGCTTATGAAGTTTTAGGATTTGAAGTTAAGTTGCCTTGAACAATAAAGACGTCTATTATTTCATTTAATGAGATGTGCAGGGGTAGCTCAGTTCCAACATTGACTGAATTCAGCAGCTCGATGGTATTACAGCTCCTGCTCAATGGTCTCTGTCTCATCCTCTTGGCTTTCTCTTCATGGTCAGAAGGGGGCTTCAGCAATCCTAGGCATTGTTACATTTGGTTCCTAAATGCCTAGATGTCTGGGGGTGGAGGCAGAAGGAAAGGGCTTGTCTCTTCTTCCATGTCTTTTATAAGCAATACTTTTTTTTTCAAGAAGTACTTTCCCCCAACAGACCGCCTCTTGTATATTATTGCTTAGAATCTCATCACATGTTCATTCCCAAAACCAATCAGTGGGAAGAAAAATGAAATAAAATTATTGGAGAAGGACAATTAATCAAGATTCACTTCACTTGAAACACATGACTGCCTGAATGAGTGCAGTGGATGAAAATGCTAGATCAGAGCAGTGGGTACAAATTATGAAATGGTGAGAGATAAGTTTGGATTCACAGGCTGACATGAGATGGTAAGAATCCAATAGAAAAATTAAGAGTTTATACCATAAGAAATACAGAGCCTCTAAATTTTTGAGCCGGAATATGTAAAGCTAGTCAGGGAAGGAATCTGCTGGTGGTATGTAGGCAAGCTGGGTACTAGATTCAGGAGAAGGAATGACAAGAGGCTGTGGGAGACCAGTGTGGCTGTAACCTCAGTATTTACCAAAGGCTTGGTCTAGGTACGTGGCAATGGGTATGAAGGATGGGTACAGCTGATAGTCATCTGGAAGAGAAATTGGCTAAAGTGGGTGACAGATTGGCCATGGGGACATAAAGAAGAGGATGAGTCAGGGGTTACGGGCCTTTTTCATGTCTGTGACCAATTGTTCTCCTGCACCTCTGAGGCCAGGATGAAGAGAAAAGTGCTAACTTTTGCAAAAGGAATTTAGGCAAGTTAAAGGCAAACTGTGTTATTTAGGGCTATGTGCTTAAATTCTTAAATCCAATGCTTGGCAATATAATAATAATAATAATAATAATAATAATAATAAATAATGTCATTTATTGCCAGTCTATTATGCTTTGCTGTTTTATTTATTTGCTTATTTATTTTTATTATAGAAAATTTTAAACATATGCAAAACTAGGGAGACTAGGATAATGAACCTGCGTATACGTGTTAACCGGCTTCAACATTATCAAATCCTAGCCAAGACATCTTGTTTCCTCTATTCGCTCACTCATTCTATCCTAATACCCCAGACCAGGTTATTATTATTTTTTTTTAAATAAAATCTTGACTGAGACATAATTGATATACCATATAACTTAGCTATTTAAAGTATATAATTCAGTGGTTTTTAGTATATTCTTAGAGTTGTGAAACCATTACCGCAATCAATGTAGACCATTTCATCAGCCCCAAAAGAAACCCTATACTCTTTAGTTATAAGCCATTGTCCCTAAGTCTCTCTTCCCCCAGCCCTAAGCAGGCATTAATCTATTTTCTGTTGCTATAGCTTTGCCTACTATGGATATTTCATATAAATGGAATCATACAATATGTAGTCTTTTGTGATTGGCTTCTGTCACTTAGCATAATGTTTTCAAGGTTTATCCATCTTGGAGCATATATCAGTACTTCACTTCTTTTTAATGCCAGATAATACTCCATTGTGTGGATATATTACATTTTATTTATCCATTCACCAGTTCATGGACATTGGAGTTACACTTTTTTGGCTATTATGAATAACGCTACTATGAACAGTTTTTAATTCTGATGAAGTCCAAGTTATCTATTTTTTTGTTGTTGTTGCTTATATTTATGGTGTATATTCAAAAAATGGTTGCCTAATGCAAGATCATAAAGATTTATAGCCACACTTTTTTTCTAAGAGTTCTATAGTTTTAGGCCTTACATTTAGGTGTTTGATCCATTTTGAGTTAATTTTTATAGATGGTGTCATGAGGTCCCACTTTGTTCTTTTGCATGTAGATTTCTAGTTGTCCCAGCACCAATTGTTAAAAAGAATATTCAAAACACCGTTGAATTATCTTAGCTCCCTTGTTGAAAATTAATTAATCATTCCCCCCAGTTACTTTGAAGCAAATCCCAGACATGTCAATTCATCCGTAATTATATCAATATGTATTTCTAAACTTCAATGCCCCTGTGTTTTATACATCTTATCCCCAATCCTCACAACAATCATCAAAGTACCACTATCCACATGTAGCAGAAAAGGACACTGATGCTTGAAGGGGTTGTATGATTTGCCCAAGATCCAAAGGCTGTGCCCTTCCTATTACACCAGTATCCACTGTGGCCAAAGCTCAGTGAAATATATTAATAGTGAGGGCAGCTTGACCCAGGCAACGCTTGTCTTCAACTTCTTAAAAGTATCACTTAACATGTTTACTTTCTTCATTGGCATCATCAGTATCTCTGTTTGCCCTTCATCCAGTGTTCTACCCATCAGGAGAGACAGAAAGACAACTCCCTAAAAACTCACAGGTTACCTCTTCAGAATTCAGAAAAAAAATACGAGATGCAAAAAACAAAAGCTCAAGCTGAGGAGAGCTTTTGTTGGCATCAATCTGAGAGGTAACGCTCTCCGTTCTGAAGTGAGGAGCAGGTTGAACAATCTTAACTTTCAAATGGAAACTGAAATTTAATCACTAGAAGGAAGATATGAATGACCAAATCTTAGCATTGAAAGACACCTTCAGTAGTGGTTTGCCTGACTTCTTATTTCACATGTATAAAAATATCTAGTAAATTCCCCAAGGTAAAGAGCTAGTTAGTAGTAGAAAGGGGACTCAAAGGCAGGCTTTCTGATTCCTATATTAGGGAACATTGGAATTTTCTGTTCCTAGAGCCTCCAGGGCATAAGGTACCAGTTAACCTGCCCTTACTAAGAAAAGGGTATATATAATCTCATGAGACTAAACAATTACAGGAATGTGGAAAGGGAAGAAAAATTGCTAAAGATTGGGATTTTTCTAAAACTGCCTATGGGGAACAGGAATTTTCAAAGATCTATAAGGTAGCAAGTAATCTGATTTCTGGGTCAGATGGAAGGTATATGATCCAGGAGTTGGAGCGTATCTTGCACATTCTGTCATTTTTTTCAATAAGGCAAAGAGAGAGAGTTGGGCTTAGACTCAACTGCAATCTATGGCCTAGGGCACAGCAGAAACACTGTAGAGAGAACATGGATTTAAAATAATTGGTGAGGAAAAGATGTACGGCCTGTGCTAGAATGGTTTATGTTTACACCAAAGGACAGAATCCCACCAAGCTGGGCGACATAGGGGAGGGGACATCAACCAATGACTCGGCTTTCAGGAAGGTGCCATCTCACCTTCCACCCAGCCCTTCCTCCACCTCCAGCAGAAAGCAATCTCAGGAAAGGTTCTTATGGCAGCTGAGCGTAGGCATTGTAACAAAGTTTTAGGGTCCGCGAGACCAAGGTTCAAATTCTGATTCCTTTTCCATCTAGCTCTGTGATCTTAGGCAAGTTGTCTCACCTCTCCAAGCTTTAGTGTTTTCCTCTGTCCAATGAAGAGATGTTGGGAGGACTAACTAAGGTGACTGTATAAAGCACATAGCACAGTTCCTGTGACATAGTGGAGGTTTTACTCTAGAATGTTGGCGCCCCTCCTTAGTCTTTCTCAGCTTAGTATGAATTTTGGTCTCTGTGCCACCTCTCCATGTGCTCTTTGGCTCTCAGGACCTATATTTTTCAGCACAGAATTAAATATTTCACTCTACTCTTGAGAGAATTTTAGAACTAAAGGAGCAGAGGCCCTGCCGAGGAACCTGAGGCCAGAACATTCACAGCAGAGTGGACATCTGGACTCTCCTTTCAGTGCTCCCTCCTTAGTGTCACTGTTGTGTGCCTGGAGGCTGGTTGCCATGATCACCTCATTATTGCCTCTAGGTCTGACCACCACAATGAATGGAAACACTTGCCAAACTCCAAGCCAAATAAGTAGCAGATGTCCAATGTGAAATAAAAAGCATTATTCCTGAACAATAATAATTGGTTTCCCACTCATCACATGGACCCATCCACAGAAACGGGGGCAAGGAGAGGCAGCTGTGCAGAAGCCAGCTGGGACGAAGAAGAGGGACAGACATATATAGGTCTGTGTCGTCTCCTGGATGACCACACAGGAGGCACTCCTTCCAGACAGGACATACTGATTAAATTACGGCATCACTGACTATGTCCCACTGGTGTTAGGACAAGCTCTAAACAGCCACACAAAAACAGAGGAGGGCAAAAGCTAAAAGGCTTTTAGAGTCAGACAGGTGTGGATATCAATACCACTTTTGCCTCTGACTAGCTGCATGACTTTGACCAAATTCGTTTCTCTGAGGCTCAGTTTCTTTACATAAAATGAAGGTAAGAATTCCTGCTTCATAGAGTTGTTGTTGGATTAAAGCAAAAAGCATAGGGATATAGCACAAGGCTTGAATTTAGTAAATCCTTGGTAAATGTTATGAATTTGTTTTTAAATGATCATACAGTATAATATACCCACTTTGCCACTATATATTAGGATGAATAATCGCTTTTGAGAAATACAGAATCGTACCCAAACAAAAGATATCCAAAATCCATGCTTTTTCTGAACTTGCCATTGTACTTTCTCCCTGAGGGAACGAGGGTGTCGGAAGGAAGAAGGAAGGAAAGACTCATTCTTTGAGAAACTTGTAAGTTCTAAGGCATTCAACTAGGCATAGATGATACATGATAGATAGGTAGATAGACAGACAGACAGACAGACAGACAGACAGACAGACAGATAGATGATAGATAGATGATAGATAGATAGATAGATAGATAGATAGATAGATAGATAGATAGATATAATTTCATTTACTTTCCACAACCACCAAGGTTAAATGCTTTCCATTTTGTTTTTTAAACATGAAAAAATTGAGATGAGAGCTTCAGTGACTCTTCCACGGTAACACAGTCAGTAAAAAACACAAAAACTCAGATGACAGGCCCAGACTTTCACTTCCATCACGGGCTCGTTTCATAATATCACAGAGATATATATTACTGCTGGTGGTGGGCCAGGAATATGGTACCAAGCCTGTCATAAAATGGGAAGCAAGCATAGTCCCTTGGGTTTGCCATTGAGTTTTGGTCAAGTTGCCCAGAGCTGTGGTAGCGTTCTAGCAGCAGGAGCACAAAGATAGAAAAGTCGCACGCTGAGGACGGCTGGGCGCTTGGTGACACCACTGGGGCTTGCAACACACCTGGGAGTTGCCTGCCTTCCCCACTCCTAGTCAAGTTCAACAACAAAATGCCTTTGTTTCTTCAGCTTTTATGAGTTGGCATGTTATCTGCAGGCAAAAGCATTTCTGTCTGATGTGCTGTACTTCTCAGGAGTGAGGGAGCAGTAGAGACTGTGGCTTATTATCTATTCTCTGATGGATGGGTAAATCTGTTTACTTATGGAATTCTCAGTGTCCATATTTTTATTGGTAGGAGATACCTGCTGGTTAAAGGTATCAGAAAAGAACTGGATTTAGCTGTGTGAATGAGGCGAAATTGTTACAGGAATAAGGGATAGCTCATGGAACCTGAGGACAGGGATTCAGTTACGCCTGGCAGTGGTCTGGGACCAGGATCTCAACAGCATTGCGTACTCTGTTTCTCTCCAATATCTGACCTTCTCTGTGCTTCCTTCTGTTTTCTTCTCTTCCCCCTTCCTTGCCCTTCCATGCTTATTGGATCCTTACTAAGTGCCAGGGACTGGTCCCGGGCTTTATATGTATCACTCATTTAACTGTCCCAACTGTCCTGTGAGGTAAGTACTATTATTATCTGCATTTTGCAGAGGCAGTTAAGTGTCCTGGCTAAAGCTGAGCTTAGATTTGAATCTATGGCTTAGGTTCCTAACCATTATATTTATTTGTCAGTTGCTTTCCTTGCTGGATTTTGCTTTTATTTTGTCCTATCTCCTACTGCTGCATCTTCTTGACAGCCTGTTTCTACTGATTTTTTTTTTTTTTGGTACAATTGCTATATAATTAACAGAACAAATTGGCGTATATTTGCACCCATGAAAATATCACTGCAGTTCAGATAAAGAACATATCCATCACTCCTCCTCAAATTTTCCTCATGTCTCTTTCTAATTCATCTCCTCTCCCTCTCTCCCCCATCTCTAAGTAAACATGGATCAGTTTGCTTTTTTCTAGAATTTTATATAATTGGAATCATACAGTATGTAGTGTTTCCTGTCTGCCTTCTTTCAGTCAGCTGAATTATTTTGAGATCCACCATGATGTTAAGTATATCAACAATTTGTTTTTTTTAATTTCTAGCTATTCATTGAAATTATATTTTAATTATATTATATTTTAATTTCTAACTAAGCATTCATTGTATGGATGCTGCTATGGCTAGCATTATACATAGCAGCACAAACATGGTGACTATGAATATTCATATAACAGTTTTGGGTGGATATAGACTTTCATTTAAATAAACACCTAGAAGTGCAAAAATGACTGAGTTGTATAATTGATGTATATTTAACTTTTTAAGAAACCGCCTAACAGTTTTTCAAAGTGGTTGTACCATTCTATACTCTCACCAGCAATGTTTGAGAGTTCCCATTGCTCCATAGCCTCACCAATACTTGATATGATCAATCTTTTTAATTTTAGTCATTCTAGTTGTTATGTAGAGGTATTTCATTGTAGGTTTAACTGATGTTTCCCTAAGAACTAATGATTTGAGCATATTTTCATGTGCTTATTTGCCATCTATATCTCCTCTTTGTTGAAATCCCTGTTCAAATCTTTTGTCCCCTTTGTTTCTAATTGGGTTGTTAAATTTTTGTTTTTTTTTAAATTAGTGGTCCCAGCTCTTCCCTCTAGTGTCAGCTTCCTTTTTCTCTAAGAGGACATTTCACAAATTAGAACACAGATCAAGGAGATGAGCATGGTTTAGTAGATAGAGCACAGGTTTGGAAATAATCAGGTACATTTGAACTTGCATTTCAGTTCTGCTACTTGATAAATTATGTTATCCTGGGCAACTCAGTTAACACCCTGTCACCTTAGTTCATTTGTCTGTAAAATGGATCTTGTGAACCTATCTCTCAGTGTTTCTATGAGGAATAAATCAAACATTCTTCTTAAACAAGTGGCATAAAACAATGGGTATAACCCTTGTTAAAGCCATGTACTAAAAGGGATGCTACTTACAAAAATTTTGATTGTAAGAATTATTAGAATCCCTTCAATTACAGATATTCACATAGAATAATATCTGGAGTGGCACCTTGCTTATTATTTCTTTTTTTCCTTTCTTCTCTTCTGTATGTATAATATAAACAGTTTGCAAAAGAGGTTTATCATACACAGACACACACACACACTTGACACACTCTAATACCTGCTGTGGGACTAGTCTTTCACCAGGGATCTGGGAACCCTCTGATCTAGACACCCCTCATCTTGGTCATCCTGTTTTCATACAGCTCTCATCCCTTTCTGAGCTCCTCCTTGTCTGTATCCTGCTCAGGTAGACAAAACAATGGTCACTTCCCTGTGGGTTATTTTTTAAAGTAATGGTAGAGAGTTTCCAGTCTCTCTGCTACAGGCACTTAAAGATACAGATGGTATTCAACAGCTAATACCGTGTTTTCCCCGAAAATAAGACCTAGCCGGACAATTAGCTCTAATGCGTCTTTTGGAGCAAAAATTAATATAAGATCCGGAATATAATATAATATAATATAATATAATATAATATAATATAATATAATAAATATAATATAATACCAGGTAAAACATAACATAATATAACATAACATAACACCAGGTCTTATATTAATTTTTGCTCCAAAAGACACATTAGAGCTGATTGTCTGGCTAGGTCTTATTTTCAGGGAAACACAGTAGGAGCTTTGTTTTCCTCCATTTTGCACAAAGCATAGTAGTAGTAGCTTCACCAGATTTCTACCCATTGTGCTCTGAGGTCTCCATGGGTGTTGAGCTTGGTGGGGGGAAGGGCAGGGTCCAGGAGAGCAGGATGATAGCTGTTGCCCCTGGTTCTATGACAAGAGAAGAGTAGCTTCTAGACAGAGTTCCACCTGCACAAAGGTACCCCTGCTGTGCAGTATTATTTACTCTAGGACATGCTTCCTGTGCAGTAACATCAAATATTCCCATTGGGTGCAGAAGCTCAGAATTTGACAGTTTAAGTGCTTCAGGGCTAGTCTGCACTAGCTGCAAAATCCCCTGCCACAATGCTGTGCCCATATGGGTGCCCAGTAATGGTAGTTTTCTTCCTAATTCTGAATTCTACTCCTAAACAGATATTGGGTCATCTCTTCAAGTCCCCCAGTGGCTGATGTTACTGAGGTCCTATATAAGTGTCATCACTACTGCCCTCCCCAGAGCCACTTCAATTCCTGTGAGGCTTGTTGTCTTAATCCTCCCTGTCCTGGATGAACCCAACAGCGAACTTCCTAGAAGATGCCAAAGGACCCATGGAACATCAGATTCATTTGAAGGATAAAAAGCCTTTCCAGTGCTTTAGGGCTTAGATGGTTCCTGAAGAATCTCTGGTATTCTCTACCCTAAGGAAATGCAACATACCTTAGTGAAAAGGCATATCTGAGACATCTCTCTCTAAGTGGAAACCTTCTGGTCCTTTAGTGGATAAATTCATAACAATAAACCTGCAGCGGATTACAAAGGGTACATGGTAAGAGACTGGGCATTAAATCCAGAGTCCTGGGGGATGCCACAGACAGACTGGCTTGGACTCAAATGCTAATAGCCCCACTGACGAGCACGGACAAAATAATTACACAGGGATGGCAAAGCCAACTTCTGCACTCTCTCCCCAGCTGCCAGGAGAAATCTTCCTGGAATGGCTCCCTCCTACCTCCTATCCTCTTGCTTCAAAACTTCCGGGAATCTTAGTTCCCACCTTATCAAGCCTTATCAAGCAAGATACATGGATTGAGAAATCACCCTTCACACAAACCTCAGTGTCTCCTTACCTTCAGGCACCATAATTAGAAAATAAAACCAAATACTAAATTAAATAATTTTATAGAGCAAAGTGTTAATACTAAAAAGAATGCCAAGTAGGGTTTCAGGGTCTGTGTGCCAGGCCCTCTCTCTGTTGGGAGGCTTATCCTTTGGGGTAAGGATTGTAATTCCCCAGTTTGAGGGAGGGGACAGAGGCTCATGGAGTTTGCAGAATTTGTCTCAGGTCACACAGAGGTTGACAATGGACCTGGGATTTGATCATGAGGCAGTCTGATTCTCAAACACCATGGATTTCCCATTGTGCACTTTTTAGATTTTTACACAGAATAT